>NW_026526980.1:19724359-20233189 GCF_024362965.1 Panthera pardus | reverse complement strand
CAATGAAAGCAAATCAGTGAGATCATTGTAGAGAAAAGGTTTGGTGCTACAATTCCAGCCCGGAATCAAAGAACAGGCCTGTGGTCCTGATTCTGCCACTAACTGGACCCATTTCCTCTTCTGTGAGTGAGTGTAATTATACCTGCTCTTGAACCCTAACGAAGGAGGTGAGGGACCAAATCAGAGAATGGAGGGGCACCTGGATGGCTCAGGCAGTTGGGCTCGGACTCTTGATTTCGGCTTGGGTCACGGTCTCGTGCTCCGTGGGATAGGCCCCGCATCTAAGCCCCACTTAGGATTCTGTCTCTCTCTCTCTCTCAAAATGAATAACTAAACTTAAAAGGGCTTTGTGTCATGTTACCATCACCCAGCCTTGCAAATCTCCAAGCTATACTGAAGACACCGTCACGACGACAGTAAAGTCTTTTGTTGTCGTCAAAACGGAAAATGCCTGGGCCCCTGGTCTCAGCTACTCCACTGGCAGGGCTCTCGCACACACGCAGAGAATGTATACGAGGATTTGGATCAAAAGCCCTGTTTGTGACAGCAGGAGCTAAGAAGCAAGGCACATATCTAGGGCCCTGGTGACATCACGTACGTGGCTGACAGTGGTTGCACAGCAGGTGCAAGCAGATGGGGACAGGGACGCGGGACAGGCAGTCACCGCATTCCTTTTGAATATATTTCTAACATTTAAAACAATGTTTATTGACTTATTTTGCGAGAGAGATGGGGGAAGGGCAGAGAGAGAGGGAGAGTGAGAGAGTGACAGGATCCCAAGCAGCCTCTGTGCCGTCAGCACAGAGCCCAATGCGGGGCCTGAACCCACAAACCGAGAGATCATGACCTGAACCGCAATCAAGGGTCGGGTGCTCAACCGACAGAGTCGCCAGGGCGCCCCTGACATTTTTGAACCCGCTGGGAACCTTCACAAAATTAAACAATTGGGGAAACAAGGGGGCGGTATTTTTTAATTTACCTTTAGTCTCCAGAAGGTGGTATCCATCCCAGCCCCAAGATTTAGAATCTCACAGGGACATTCTGTCTTCCCTAGAAATGCCTTTATAAGCTGATGGACGCCATGGACGCGAGCAAAATATCCTGAGAGAGAGACAGAGACAAGCCATGACTCAGTGATGATGGAAATAAACCTTGCAAAGTTCACACCAGGAGGACAAAACACAACCCTTCTGCCCTTCTTCAGGGGTAGCGGTTTAGGTTATCCAGAGACCTTATGGGAGAAGTAATGACTTTAAAATTCTCTTCCTTTTTTTTTTTTTTTAAAGCCATCTGAACCAAAATAAGCACAATCTATCTAATGGTTGGATCAACTACCTTAAGGAAAACGCAACGCCCCCTAATTCTACCTATGAAAGAAAAATATTTTATATCAAAACATGGGATCTAAATGTCCCTCTTAGAAATGTGTCTTTTCGTGGCTGAGAGCTACTCAGAATTCGGCTGAAACTCAAAATTGGGAGACCCTCTGGAAAGTATTCTGGGGTCAGGAAATGGGGCAGATAAATGTCAAAGCAAAGACAGCCATGTTTCTTAGCGTGCTCCCTTCATCTCCATCCTGTGCGGGTTAGAGCCTGGATGTTTGTAAAACGTCACAGGCGGGGTTGGGCGGGGGGCGGTGCACAGGCAAATGGTGCCTAATAAACTGACTTGTTAAGCTCTGGCGTGGGAAGCTGGAACAGAGGAGACAAGAAATAAGAAGGTGAAAGGAAGATAAAATTGATCTGGGTTCTAAAGCCCTTCTGCTTACAGTATTACTATTTTAAGAACAAAATTTGAGTGGCATTTAGACGCTTACTGCAGTTTGACATAGGGATTTCACGTCTGTGGATTCTACTGGTAAATAATTTGAGCTTGTCTTTTTACATGTCTCTTTTGGGGCGCCTGGGTGGCTCAGTCGGTTGGGCGTCTGACTTTGACTCAGGTCATGATCTCAGAGTCTGTGAGTTCGAGCCCCCTGTCGGGCTCTGTGCTGACAGCTCAGAGCCTGAAGCCTGTTTCAGATTCTGTCTCCCTCTCTCTCTGACCCTCCCCTGTTCATGCTGTGTCTCTCTCTCTGTCTCAAAAATAAATAAACGTTACATGTCTCTTCCATTTTACTTTTCTAGTAAGTCCTTTTTACCGTGGGTTACAGAGTATCATCCACAATGGACTGGACATTGGAAAAATTTTAAAAATGCTCCCCACACGCTGTTTGGGAAGCACTCTCCTACTGTGGGGCCCTAGTCTAGCGATGCCAACCCAGGGAGAGGAAGAAGGAAGGCCGGAGGGCTGACCTGCTGCCCAGGGCCCCCAGCACCCAGGGCACCATGGTGGGGCCCTGCCTCTGCAGCGTCTGTTAGGAAAGTGTCCTCAAGAGCGCGGGAGGGAGGCTTAAGGCCTCTTAGCCAGGCCTCGTCCAATCTTACTGATGCCTGGTTTCACCCTCAGCTCAAAGTAAGTACCATGTCCTTATTCTCAGGAAGCACCACTTTAAAATTTCTTTGCATTTCTTATTGAAACTACCCATAGGATCCATCTTTAGTGCCAAGATGCCCTGCACCCACAACAACTATGGTCATTTGGCCAATTTCTCAATCTGGCTGAGACTAAGTCACCCTCCTGTCTCAAATCCTTTCACTGCCTTGATAGAAATGACTTGTACAGCCTAACACTGTTACTATCACTTTAACAAGGCCAAAAAAAGTCATTCCTTCCATGAACAGACAGTCCACAGTAAAAGACATATAAATGGCTCTTCAACATATAAAAATGATCTTGGGGCACCTGGGTGGCTCAGTGGGCTAAGCAAGTGTCCGAATCCTGATTTCAGCTCAGGTCATGATCTCACGGTTCAAGGGTTTGAGCCCCACATCGGGTTCTGTGCTGACAGCATGGAGCCTGCTTGGGATTCTCTCTCTTTCTCCCTCTCTCCCTCTGCCCCTCCCTGCTTGCAAGCAAGTGAACTCTCGCTCTCTCTCTCTCTCTCTCAAAATAAACATTTAAAAAATATATTTAAAAAATAATCATAATGATCTTCAACGTCACCCAAAAATAAGAGGAATCTAAAATAAAATTTACTGTAAGATACCATTTTTCACGGATCAGATTAACACAGATGAAAAGTTTCATAATACACTGTGTTGGTGAGGATGTTGGGAAATAAGCACTTTCATATACTACCAGAGAGAAGGAACACTGGAACTCTCATGTTAAGAATCAATCCCTATGTTACACTGCTGGCTTTGAAATGGAGAAGGGGTCATCTTCCATGGAATGTAGGTGGTTTCCAGAAGGTAGACAAGAAAAGGAAATAGACTCTCCCCTATGGTCTCCAAAAGAAACGGCCCAGATGACACTTTGATGTTAGCCTAGTAAGACCCATGTTTGATTTCTGACCTTCAGAACTGTAAGATAATAAATTTGTATTGTTTAAAAAAAAAAAAAAACGAATGAATCCCAGGCCTCTCAGCTGATGAGGGAATAGTGAGAAGGGAGGGGGTCACTTGCCTCTGCTAATTTCGGGGTCCTTCCTCTCCTTAGACAGTCTTACAAAATGCTGGATGTAAGGGTCATGCGAGTAGCCAATGTTTACTGCAAACCTGGAAGGGATAAAAAGGAGGCAGGTGAGTAGACGTCAGTAGATTCAGGCTCTCAGGAACCAGGTCAAGGAGGAAAACCATCTACTTCACAAGGCCAACACACTCCCATTTAGCACTCCGTTACAAATGTAAACAGACTCAGCCATCCGCCCAGTGCTCACTTACACTCCTCTCACCCTTCCCACGGCGGCCATGTGTCACCTCTCTTTATTCTGACTGCTAATTCCTTTCCCAGGACCCTGGAGAGCATATCACCTCACCTCATACCTCACCCAGAAGACGTGCAACCGTTTATTCACTCGGCAAACTCACTGGCCAGAACTATTCAGACAACCCTACTCAACCAGAAGTTCTGGGTCCACAGGAAAGATCTAGAATTGTTTTGTAAAACTCGATAATGACTCCCTAAGTATTTCCCCCAGCTCTGTCATTTCACGTCCCTTAAGGAGTAAAAGGAAAAACCAGGAACAAATAAACAGAACAGCTACAACCTAGAAAATGCCGTTGTAGCTTACCCTCTCTGGCATGCACTACAACCTGGAAAATGCTACAGTAACCTAACCTCTCCCCAGGCCACACGACAGGGAATCAAAGTTCTAGTGTTCTAAGCCAGGGATCTGAAACCCCAATGACCACTTAAGGTCTTCTGGCAACCATGAGTGGAACCAGCCTTCGGACAAGGACATGTAATGGAAGAAACCTGGATCCTTAAGGCCGAGCCACTGTGGGCCTGCACCCCGCTCTACCTCTCAACAGACATTTTGAGAGTTTCTAAATGTCTTTATCGCTTAAACCGAACGGAGTCAGGCTTCTGTCACCTGCTACACCCTGAAGCATCCTAAGTGATATCCTGAGTGTATGAGCTCATTTCCGTGTTTCTTGATGAACAAGCTGAGGGGGAAGGGGTGAGTGACTGTTACCCAGCTAGAGTCTGAGCTCCCAGAGGCAGATATGAGATCTTCTCTTTACGTCCACTGACGAGGCTTACCGCTGCCTTGACTGTGGTCGCTGCTAATCCTGTACAAACCTATCCCCCCCAGTCTCTCTCATGTCCACGTTCACACATCCGCGCGCACACGCACACACACACACACACACACACACACACACACACACAAGGAAGCACATACTTTTGGCTTCTCGAGGCAGCAAGTCAGCACGGAAATGCACAAAGTACTCATTAAGGGACACGATTTGCTACGGGCCCAGACTGTCCAAGTTTTACAAGGGTGAACAGGCTCAGCTGTCTAAAACGGTGCTTTTCAAACGATGAATTATGACCCATCCGTATAATAAAATCAGTGTAGTAGTTTGCAAGTCTCCATCTGTGAAAATGCAGTCGAATAGAGTGAAATAGACAATATCAGTATGCATTCCACACTGTAAGAGTTAAGACGGTTTTGTGAAGCTTTTGTTGAAGTGGGTGTTTGGAGTAAAATGCAATGAAAAGTCTGTTCTCCGAACACACAAAATAGACTCTTAAACACAGAGAACAAGGTGGTGGTTGCCAGAGGGGGCGGGGGGATGGACAAAATAGGCAAAGAGGGCTTAAGAGGTACAAACTTCCAGTCATATGAGTAACACACAAAGATGAAAAGTAGAATATAGGGAATACAGTCAATAATACTGTTAAAACAGTACGGTGACAGATGTGACGACACCTAACCGTGGTGAGTGCTGAGTAATATGTAGATTTGTCAAATCACTATGTTGCACGCCTGAAATTAATGTAACATTGTATGTCAACTATACTTCGATAAGTAAAAAAAGAGAGAAGAGGGTGTTCTCACCGTTGGCGGATTTGAGGAGCACCGGCCTCAAAGGAATCACCTAGTGCCATCTAGTGGTAAAGGCCGTATCTGCAGTCCAAGAACCACAGAACATCAACCATGGACGGAAGGGTTGGAGGAACTGACCTGGTCAACCCTGACATCCGATGCCAGAATCCTTCAACAACACCAAGCCACTGCCTGACTATGCACCACAAAGAAGGCACTCACTCCAATGCCCAGCAGCCCTACCTGCTGAAAAGCTGATCGAGTTGCCCCCCTCCACAAGCTCTGCGTTGGACTTACTACCGCCCTCCTCTGGATGACAACGAGCCGTTTCCCCTCCTCTCAACCGTATCCTCGGTCAAGTTAATACTATTGATTCCATCAAGCCATCTTTGGTGAGTGTCTGCTAAGTGCCAGCCATTGGGGACACAGTAGTGAACCAGCCACAAAGATAAGGAAGGGCTTGTGACAGATGAAGGACAACAGCATGGAGGACGGACGGACCTACGTTAGAGAATGTGAGAGGGAAAGCCTCTCTGAAAAGGGAATGGGCTGAGTTGGGTGCTTACAGAACCGGAGAAAGCTGTGCAAAAGGCGTTCTAGACAGGAGGAAGAGCAGACAGAAATGCTCTGGACAGGAACCGCCTTGGAATGTTCCAGGAACAGAAAGTCGGTAGGGAGGCTGGGGAACAGCGGAGAAACAGGAGAAACTAGAGAGGCGGGTGGTGGGAGCCAGGGAGAGACCTCTGCAGCCACGTGCAGCGGCCCCAAACCACGGCGAGGTGCACAAACGTAACAGGTGGGGACAGAACACAAACGTATCCGGTCACGAGTCCTTACGACTCCCACTTTCTAATGTCTCCAACATGCGTCTCCTTCTGGTCTCCAGATCTAGAAGACTGCCAGTGGGTTCTGGGAGGAAAAGGATGTCACTGATCTGCCCTTCAGAGTGGCTAACACGAGAAGATTTACAGAGCACTGCTAAGAAGAGTACGGGTCAAAGAACTAGCGGGCACTGCTGATGGGGAGTTCCAAAGGGAGATGGGCAACCCGTTTCAGAGCTTAGAATTCTGTCACCCCTGGGAGCCCAGCTGAACATGGTGGATCCACACAAGGAAACACTAACCGGTCATCTCAGATATGAGCTAGAAGGATCAGCCATGCGTGAAGGGAAAAATGTTAGGCCAAAAACCGATGTAGCCAATGTGCCCGTGAACACATGTATGTGCGTATGTGCGTATCTGCAGACAAGTACTAGGGAACTGGCGATTTCTGGTGTGTGTGTGTGTGTGTGTGTGTGTGTGTGTGTGTGTTTTAATTTATCTCTATGTTTTAAACTTTTTCTCCATGAACTATATGCCATATTTCATCTAAGACATTATCAATTATAAGACTGAAAAAAGAAAGAAGAAACACTGCCAGTTAGTTAATGTTTTTCTTATTGCTTACAATTTTAATTATGTGCTTGTTGGAAAAAGCCCGTTTGTTTGTTTAATTAGTTTTCAAGTAGGCTCTGTGTGCAACGTGGGGCCTGAGCTCACAACCACATCCAGAGTTGCATGCTCTGTTGACTGAGCCGCCAGACGCTCCTGCAAAAGCCCTTTTGTGCTTATTTGAGCGGATTGAAAGGAAATGGATGAATGCAGTAAGAGGGTTAAGTCTTCCCTTCTGGGGTATCTGTGAGTTTCCACACAATATTGACCTTCGGGCCGCCAAGGGCATTGGCAAGGCTGCATCCCCAAGAGATCACCATCATCCTCTCCAAGATTTCCTTCCACGCTACCGACCCTCCAGGTGCAGGTTTTGTTACTGAGCCTTGCTTGATCTCATCAGGAGGTATCCATGGATGGTTCTCCAACAGCATCAGGATTTGTGCTCCTTCTGCAAATGGCCCTTAAAAGGCACGTGGGCAGAAGCACCCAAGAGCTGACGGTGTAGTCATCCGGCCCTGCCGCAAGCAACAATGACCACATCCACTCGCACAGGTAATGACAACTCTAACACGACTTGGCAGTGACTGCGGGACACATCGAGAATAAATCACAGCTGATGGCAAAGACGTAAGAACGTGTGTCACAGCATGGATCAAATACAGTGTTGCCTTCACCACATGAGCAACAGTGAGCTTAGATATCATAAGCAAAGTAAAAGGCAAATATTAAGCGATGAAAAGTACCTGTGACATCACATAGTAACATCCTGAAAACATAAAGAACTTACGAATCAGTAAGGAAAAAAATCCTAATATCCCCGAAGAAAGGCCAAAAATGGGCAGATCACCAAAGAGCCAAGTGATCACTGAATATACAAAATAAAGAAACCAAAAAATGCAAAATGAAAGCAGAAACAGCAAGCAGTAAATCTGCTATCAAATCAGCAACAAAACCGTTTAATAGAACCTGGCTTTGGTGAGGATGAGAAAGAGGGCAGCTGAGCCGCCAGAACTGTAAACTGTCACTGCCATGCCACGAGGCACTTCGGCTGCTGGTACTCAAAGCTGAAGAGTTATATTTACGCGATGCCCAAACAATCCCACTTCTAGGATTTTACCCTAAGGAAATAGTCAAGAATGAACACAAAAAGGTTTCGGTAAGAACACTGAACCTGGGGTTACGGTATCAGGTGAACAAAGCAAGCTACAAAATTCTACGTACAGAATGTTCCCAATTCTGTTAGATGAATGCGTACATTCACGTACACGTGAATATACATACATGTACAGTATACATATCAAGACTTCCCAGAGTAGGCACCAAAAGGTGAACAGTGGTCGCCTCTACACTGACGCTGTGCACCTAGTGCTGCTGTCTGTCTGCCCCCACCACAGTCCTCTGTTGCCCAAACCCAGAAAATATCCCCTCTCTTTGTGTATCCTGACTTTGTTTAAAACCCAAAGAATCAAAAATCTCAGATTTGGGAAGACCTATTTCGCAGTCTTCGGTCAATCCCTCTTGCTTTTGAAATTTTCATGACATTCACATACCACCTGTTCAGTGTAACATTTCTTTAAATCAACTCGCTTTTTTTTAGTACTCGGATCTGACCTGCTACCTGGGATTTTCTTCTAACACACGCTATAATAAATACCTACCTATTAAAATTTCAAACATCTGTGTGCCACCTAAAGTCATTTCACGTTCCTTCCGTGGGAAACACTGATCTGGGCCGACCGCCTACTCACTCGAGAGCATTTGCTGACTCTGCCCTATAGGCATGAGTACCACCTGCAACAGGAAAGGGGTGACATGCTCACCGCCAGGGATTTCTTCACCTGAAGGAAAGGGCAGGGGCCCTCCGCGCTCTCCCAGCCAGTGAGGATCAAGGCCAGGTTCATTTTACTTCTATCAACCCTCCTGAGAGCTGACTACAATGCCAGGCATCATTGCAAATGCTTGACCGGTAGGAACGGAACGCCTACAACCCTCATAATGACCCCCCGTGGAAGGCACTGCTTTACACACTGAGGTGAAGGTCGGTCCCTCAAGCTGCGGAACCTTGTAGAAAATTTCATTCTATTGCTTTTCAAACCTATTTACCCACCTGGATTTGGATCCCTCCCCCGACACTTCAGTTGCTCAAATGATATCTGTGTGTGTGTGTATGTGTGTGTGTTTATGTGTGTGTGTGTGTGTATATATGTACACACATATGTATATACATTAAACATATATGTATGTAACGTATGCACGCATACACATACATACAACGTACTTAAATGCAATTGCAAAAATCAATCCGATACTCTTAGCATCAATTTTTAAGTTTGAAATCGGAACTACCTACTGCATACTAGCCTAAGATACTGCTCTACCTCTTATTGTTAATTTTATTGTTCTTTTTTTTAGTCTCATTTTTTTTTTGTTTCTATTTCTTGGTAGTTTTATTCTTGGTTATACACGGAAGGCAGGAAGCAAAGTCTTAAGGGCAACAGACTTTGTACCTAAACAGACTTCCAGTTTGTTTCCTTTCTTGTGAGCTCTGTTGCTTTCTTAAGTAGATCCATAGGCCTCTGTGCCCCCACCTATAAAATGAAGTCTCTTCCAGGGCAGGCCACACAAACCTTCTCTGTAACTCTTGGTAGAGCCCTAGAAATACTGCTACTATTCATCGGCCATTACTGGGGGCTCCTGCCCTCTGCCAGTTTTCAAGGCGCACAGATGAAAAAGTACCCAGAGTTTCAGGACACTGGCCGACGTAACAGACCTCCCCCGCTCCTCAACATCACCCCAGTGTCAGAGGTGGATGGGGGTTCCACACCTCCCTGCAGGTTTCCCAGCCCTTGGTAGCCTCACAGCATGTGGTACCACAGCAGGGTCTCCCCAACACCTGGAACGTTGATGCCTTCCGGCCCACTGGAGAAAGTCCAGTGACCCCGTTAGCCCAGGGCTTGATGTGGCCACCACTGCTCCTGGAGAGACCATGAGGACGTCAGGAATGGAGCTGTGGACAGGAGCTGGGATAGAGTTAAGGGAAAATGAAGCCATCTGAGCCATCAGATTGGGGTACGTGGTGCCCCTCGTATCAATCTTAAACACAGGTGCCAGGGTTGGTAAGGCCTGGCACAGATGAGGTCCCCAGGACCCAGGTGGGTAGCAGGTAACCCAGATGGGACCAGGGCCCTTCAGGAGCGAAGGACTGCGGTTTTCAAGCCTCCCGTCACTCTGTTCCCCTGTGTTTTCAGGGCCAATTTCTTGGCCCCTAAGTAACCTGCATCCTTCCTCGTACCTGCCTCTTTCCTATCAGAGGGAGAATGGGCTGGTAAAGCTAGAAGTCCTGGTGGTGACGGTTAACCCTTCTGGGTTTCTATAATCCTTTCCCGAACTTTTCCAGATCCCTCGGGCCAGGAGGCGAACTAGTGACTCAGAGTACTCAAGCCTACTTTGCCAGCAGGGCGCATCATCCCCATTGTGCAGGAGAGGCTCAGGGAAGGAACGTCACTTTCAGGGGCCCAGGTTCCAGATTTTCTGATTCTCTCTTTATCACCCCCCTGATTGGATCCACCCACTACGTTCACAGAGCTGCCTTGCTAACAACCCTCCCCACTTTAGAGAGCAGCTGAGGCCTGGAGGGAAGTGACTTGCCCAGGGTCACATGGCTTGCAAAGAGATTGAGACCCAAACGGATGGACAGGGATGTCTTATCAGCTGCCTGTCTACCCAGGTAGCTGAAGAAGGGGCGGGGACTGTGGATGAGGCGCTGGGTCCTTGCTGGGCTCCCTGTGTGGTATGAAGAAAGCTCTGCTGTGGCCAGGACAGCCATCCCTAATAACCGTGCCCTAGCTTGAGGTCGCCCACTAAGGTGGGCATCAGAAACCCACGTGTAAGCCCCCACTTGATAGGGCCTAACGGGCTCTTCTGTGGGGGGAGGATCTGCTGGGAAACAGAGAAAGGGGTTGAGAGGCAGCAGCACCGCAGCGAAGGCTGGGGACCAGGAGAGACAGCTCATGCCTCCAGATCTGCCTTCAGCAAGCCCCTCTCTCCTGCTCTGTGCCTCAGTTTCCTCACCTGTAAAACAGGGTTGAGTTCTAAGCTTTTTCCTCACAAAAGATCCCCTGATTTTGCTCCCTCGAGCTTGCAGTTTGAAAGATGTCATGTCACTGCTGTGTAAGTGTCATGTCAGTTTCGGTTCCCCACCAGCCATACTGATACTGACAGTAAGGTGGCGTGTTGTTGTGGTTGACTAGAAAAGACAAATCCTGAGTAACCGTGGCAAGGGCCTTGAGCGGCTCAGACCCTGCCAGCTCTGCGAAGGAGCTGGAAAAGAGTAGGCTCACAGCCCACATCAGCATGGGGGCTCCCACCCACCAAGGCCTGTTCCTGTGGTCTAGGGTATTTGGAGGCATTCCCCGGCTCCTGCTATGGGCCAATCTCACAAGGTAACTGAGGGGGAAGCTCAAGGGCAGGTCATTTCAGCAGACCCAGCATTCAGGTGGCCATCAGAGTCTGAGAGGTACCAGAAAATAAAGCCATTTTATTATTTTTTATCTGCCATCGTGGCCTGGGGAGAAGGGTACGACTGGAAGGGAGGGAGGTGATGCTGCGGCCCCAGCTGAGGCCCTCGGGTCCTCTACTTGGCCTGGACGGTCTCCTCCAGACTCTCCAAGCGCTTCTGTAGCTCCTGCACTGTGGCCTGGAGCTTCTTCATTTCCTCCTCCAGCCGGTGTATGGCGTCCTGGGGGACCCATCGTTGCGTGAGTCCCAGCTCCATCCCGGGCTCCCCTGACCCTGGCAGCCCCCCACCCCCCTACCAAGAGCCCCAGGGCCTGGCCCTTCTGTCTCTCAGCTGGTTGCTGCCCAGACAGCTGCAGGCCAATAAGCTTGAAACCTGTTTTCTGAGGCCTCAGGATTACCCACTCCCGGCCCCCAAAGGATCCCCAACGTTGGCGTGTGAGGCGGCCCAAACACCAGCCACCTTCCACGGGGACAATGACTCCATCCATCAGTAGCAGCCCCTGCCCTATAGGTCTTCTCGTCCTGCCTCCCAGGTTCCTGTCCACTTCTCACCGAGCTGGGGGTACCACCGGCCTCTGGTGCTGCCTTTCTGCGCCCCGTGTCCAGGCCCCGGTTGACCCTCAGCTCTCGGCTCTTTGGGGGCACATAGCCATCCTTGAGGGAAATGAGGAGGGGCCCGGCATCCTGGCCCTTCAGCCACTCCTCAGCCGTGAGGGCAGCGTCAGGCCCCGCGGTGGGTGGGTAAAGGTCCTCCTGGAACAGGTCCGACTGTGGGCAAGGCCAAGACTGGGTAAGCGAGTGCTTGGGCCACACCACCACCACCCAGCAAGTGTGTGAGGTCAGTGCCTGGCCCGCAGCCCAGGAAGGGACATGGGAGCATCACCTTTCTAGGCACTGTCATGGCAATGGGCTCACACCTCCGCTCGTGCAGCTTGTAGAATCTGTGGAAATAAGAAGGTGAGCAGCGCCTGCGGCATGGGGGCGGCTGGAATCCAAGGTCGGCACGGGGTCAGCACAGCCCAGGGAGCATGCTCGGGGCAGGGGCAGGGGTCAGTCACCTGGCAATCTCACACTTGTTCACCTCCAGGCCGCGTTTGGGCATGTAGCCCATGCCCCGCTGGGACTCCTTGGAACTGAACATGGAGAGATAGTGCAGATATGGGGCCTCGGAAGTGATCTCGAAGTACCGGATGGAGCTGTCACCCTGCAGGTGGCGCGTGCAAACCCCGGGATCAGCACCGACAGATCCCTCTTGCCTGGTCCTCTCCAAGCCCCCCGCCCCCGCCCCAGACCCCCCTCCTCCCTCCACAAGCTGCTGCCCGACTGGGACACCTTGCCACAGAGGTAGACTATGTTGGTGTCGGGGTCAAAGAAGGGCAGCAGGACGCCACTGCTCGTGTCCAGTTCCTGCAGGGACAGTGGCTCCTCCAGGTGCTTCTGTAGAGATGGGTGAGACAGGGAACAATGAGCTGGGCCAAGTCAGGCCTGTGAAGCCCACCGGGCAGAGACTCGGGGAAGGCCCTCACAGAACAACCAGCGGAACCCCCCATCCCACAGAGGGTAAACTGAGGCCCATGGCTGTGTGGGATCATGCAAGTGGCAGGGCGAGGACTAAGCCTCCAGTCCTGCCTGATCGCCGCTCCCCACCTGGCACTCACCGTGTCCCACAGCGCCACCTGCCGCTCACTCATGCGGCTGAAGCCTGTGGTCAGGATCTTCCCATCAGATACAAACACGGCGCGCACAGGCCGGGTCCCCTCATGGGGACGGTCCTTCTCCTGGAAGGAAAGGGAGGTGGTCAGTCAGTACCCGCACACTCATCCTAACGACCAGACTCCAGCTGAGAGCAAGGGAGGGCAGCATCTAGGGACCCGGCTGGTGGTGTGTACAAGGGTAAATGTCCTAGGGTCAAGGGGCACGATACATGGCAACTCACAGCTACAACAGTGCCTTTGCGGGGCTCGATGATGCGCACGCGCTTGTCGCGGCAGGAGGTGCAAATGAGCGCGCCATCTCGGCTCCAGTCCACACTGTAGATTGTGTCCGGGTGCACGTCCGAGCCGAGCGTCAGCACAGCCGCCCCGGTGCCCACGTCCCACACCAGGATCACGTTGTCGCAACCTGGGTGATATCCCCACTGTCAGAAGCCACGAGCCTCGCTGTCACGTGACCAGCCCGCCCCTCCTCTTCCCCCAGGCACCTGCACTGAGCAGCACATTCTGGGCTGTGGGGTGCCAGGCCACGATGCCCACGCGCTTGGTGTGGCCCTCCAGGGTGACGACAGGCTCCCTCAGGGGCAGCGTCAGGCCCCCATCAGGGATCTCCCACACCTGCAGAGAGGGGGCAAGTGAGACTTGGGGGCTCCAAATATCACATCTGGTGCTGGAGCTCTCCCGGCCCCCGTGTCCCCCCCATCACTCACCATGACTGTGCAATCCTCAGAGCCACTGGCAATGACATTATCATTGTGTGGGCACCAGGCGATGTCCAGCACCGGGGCTGTGTGGCCACAGACCATGGGCGCGTTCTTGTCCACACGTCCAGTCTAGAGAGCACAGCAGGATTCTGAGGGAGGTGTTTTTGCTCCCCAAACCTGATCCAACCTCCCCACACCCTTTCAGAGAGGCACAGAGGAAGGCAGTGGGGTCCCTGTCCAGGCAGCTCAGAAGGGCTGGCCACAAGTAGTGCAGGAAGGGGATGCCACACCGGGCCCTGGTCCTGCCTTAGTGTTAGACCCTGGCCAAGGTCCTGACATCTCACCTATGCCCTGGGGCTGGCCCCCGCCCCCTTCCCTGAGTGAAGCTTCCAGGGGATGACAGGCCAAGGCTCTAGGGAGGGGAGGTTGCATTAAGATTAGGGTTCCCCAAGGAAGTGTGGGGATGGGGATGGAGATGAGTCCTTCCAAAAGGACAAGGACCAGGAAAGGCCATCATAATTGGCCCCAGGCAGGAGCAGAGGTTTGGAAATGGCCGCTTCCGGGGACGGCTGCTGCCTCGGCAGGGCTTCCTGTGTGAAGAGCGCACCCAGCTCTCACCCCACAACCACTTCCTCTTCTCTCTGCTTCCATCGGCCCTTTTAAGGTAACATCTTAGGGCCGATCTCCCCTTCCTGTCTCACCCCCCAAGGGCACAGGAGTGTGCTGGGGGTGGGGGTCAGCAGAGCGGATGGGGGTGGCTGTGAGCAGGACCAGAGGAAAGGCAGGTTTGGGGGAGGAGAGAGGGCCTCTTACACCCTCCCTGCCTGCAGCAGGGGGGGCCAGGGCTCAGGCAGGCCCAGGCCCAGAGCCACCCCTACCCTGAGAGCACCGCTGGGTCTCCCCTCTCCCCACGGAGCCCTCTCTGTGCTCCACAGGGGCATCAGGCTTGGGAGACCAGGCCCTGGGTCTGCAGGACTCGCCGTGTGACCTTTCTGGTGTCATCTGAGCTCCAGTTTCCATGCGACCACTACATGTAGGAGCTGGAGGAGGCGTAAGGCTCATGTGGCCCAGCTCAGTTTTACAGATGACAACGCTGCAGCCCGGGGAGGCTCAGCAGCAGCCATCAGGACCCCCAAGGGGCCAGAGGCCCCCTCAAGTGGAACACTGCTGCTCCAGGGGCTCACCTTGCCCAGGGGTAGCACCAGGAAGGCCCCTCCCCCGCTGGCCTCACAGATCAGGGCAACGAACTTGGGGTTGACAGCACAAAAGCCACTGTCCCAGGTGGTCTGTGAGACGCGCACGTCCTCATAGCACTGGTCGGCCTTGGCTGGCTGTCCAAACACGTGGCGGAACTTGCTGGAGCGGACCACCTGCCGGCTCATCCTGGGGGGCGGGGAACGTGGGGTTTGAGGGCTTTGAAGGGAGCTTCAGGTCGACTCTGACCTTAGAGTGTCCTCTGTGCCCCCCAGAACACCCCTCCGCCTGGCCTTTAAGGTCTCAGCTAATTCATCTCCCTGGGCTCCCTGCCCCCTCCACCGTAACTGCCATCCTGTTGCCCTCATGCTCGCCTTCCTCACCCCTTCTCACCCCCCCCCCCCCCCGCCTAACCTGCAAGGCCAACCTTCTCTACCCACACCAGGCCTCATGTCTGTACCCTCAGCCTCTAGGGCAGAGCCTGGTATGGGGTAGCACCAAGTGCCGATTTGTCGACCGCTGGCGGACACAGCCCTTCCTCTCTGAGGCCTCACTCCCACACTCTGGGGGCTTCAGTGTAGACAGCCTGGAGGGTGGGTTCGCTCAGTCACAGCAGCCAGGCCTCACATCCTTCACACCTACATGGGGAGCTTCCTGAAGGCAGGGACAGGGCTGGCCCCCCATCGCCTGCTGGCACGGGGCTCCACAGACACAGGGAAGCAGCGTGCGGGCCTGCCTGGGAGGCAGGTCCTTGGGGTCAAGACAGCTTCCCCAACAGGTCTCTGGACACCAGAAACAGGCAGATGGCTTGGGTCCTACTATCTCCTTCCCACACCTCTGCTTCTAGAGTCTGCCTAAGCAGGTGCCCTTAAATACCGTCTCCACCTGCACTGAAACTATCCACAGGGAGAGGCGGCGCTGACTTCTCTGAGGTCCAGTGAGGACGGTTCCCCCCACAGTGGCTGGGCGGAGAGTGATTAAAGCAAAGGGGACTGCCTCTGGCTCCCCAGGTTCCAGACCCCATCCTGACGCCCACCTGCATCACCTTCCTGCTGAGCCGCGGGGCCATGCTGCCGGCTCAGAGGGCGCCCTGCCAGGCTTCCACTCCACCCGCCCAGCTTCACCCCTTCTCACCCAGGCACCCCCCCCCCCCCCCCCCGCCCCGGCCTGGCCTGGGAGGTTCCAGGAGGCTCCGGGGCCACCTGCCCAAAGAGCAGGTGAGGAGCATTGTGAGAAGGAGCAGTCTGGAAACAGGGGGATCAGTCCCAGGAGAGAGACCTGGGCCTGGGGAGAGGGGAGCCCCAAAACCGAGGCTGGGGGACAGGAAGCCGTCGCCCCACCCTGCCTCCTCCCCCACCGCAGGTACCAGGCCCAGAAACCGCGGAAAGGGGAACTTGGTCTTTTCTTGTTTTGCTCTCAACCCCTTCCTGTCTCCAGGCTCAGGGCAGCTGCTCGGCGCACCCCACCCTGTCCCCACCCCCACCCCCGATGCCCGTTCCGGGGAGCGTCAGGCCTCCGGCTCCCCCACCTCCATCTTGGCTGCGGTGGTCCCTCACCCTGGCCTGCTCACAGCGCGCTGGGACACGCGGATGGGCCCTCCCACGCACGCCCACCCCCGGGGCCAGTCCCCTCCACGGCGGCGCGGACGGTGGGCTCTCTCCCACCCCCGGGCGGCGCGCGACAGCCCGGCCGCCCCCACAGCCGGCTTCCGCCAAGCTCACGCCGGCCCCACAGGTGGCCCGGGGCAGGGATGCCTAGTCCCTTGCCCGGGGACCCAGGCTTACCTGCCGCTGAGAGATGAGTGACCCCCCCCCCCCCAAATGGAGGAGGGAGAGGAGGAGGAGGAAGAGGAGGAGGAGGAGGAAGGAGCCGGCGGAGCCAGAGACTGCCCGCTGAGGATGCTCTTGTCAAGACAATGAATGAGAAGCGGCGGCTGCCCGCCTCCTTCGGGGTGGCAGCGCCCCTTTGGGCGGAGCTCTTAAAGGGGATAGCCCATCTCCGGGAGGAGGCACCGCCCTCCCCCCGCCCCCCGCCCGCGGCCGCCCTCCCTCCGCCCAGCTCGGCCTCGCCTGCCAATTCCGAACCCAAACAGATGCTGCCGGCCAGTCGCTGACAATCTCATGGGCGCTTTTGTAATGTCAAAATGCAAAAATACCCTGTTCCTTCTTCCCTCCCTCAGTCCGCTCCCAGCCCACTCACCATCCTGTCCCTGGCGTTCGTAGAAGCGCCCATCAGCCCCCCCCCCCACCCGCCCACCCCCAGCTAAGGCTGAGCTGCCTTCCGCAACCCCACCCCCACCCCCGCCCCCGCCAGACAAGGAATGGAGGGGGAGGGGCTCGTCCAGGCTCCTGCACTTACAAACGGTGGCCTCGGGAGGGTCACCACCTCTCCCATCTCGTGTCTTCGTCCGGGAGCGCCTCCGCCCCGCCTGCCTCGCGGAGAACGAATGAGATAACTCTGGCATCACGGAGGCTTCTTCGTGCCCGGGTTGCAGAGGTGAATGAGTCAGGGAGGGTCAGGTTCCTGGCCCGCAGAGAGCTCTCAGCCTGTCGGAGGGAGGGGAGCGAACGAACGACGGCTCCAAGGATGCTAAGCAGAGGAAGAAGCCCGACTTCCTGCTCAAGAGGAAGGGGGAGTGCACTGTCATCCTTGGACTCAGAGAAGGGATCGTGGAGGCTGCAGAGGGTACGAGAGGCCTTCCCCAGAGTCAGACTGCTCTCTGACTCGGGCTCCTGGCTGCCCCTGCTGAGTGATCCCGGGCAGGCTTATTTCACTTCCCTCAGCCCCAGTTTCTCCCCTCTGTAAGACTCCTACCCAGCTCAAGAGGTTACGGGGAAAGCAAAGCCTTACGCGCTTCGTCCGGAGAGATACAGGTGCTTAAGAAGCGTGGGCTCTTATCATTTTTTACTGTTTTCAGGGCACCGGACTGGGCCTGAGAAGGTGGGAGGGGGCCAAGAGGCACGACTGGAGGAGGCCTTGTGGGCTGAGGGGCAGCCGACCAAAGGCCCAGCGATGTGATTCCTCGAGGGACGGGTTCAAATCCCACCTCCACCACGGACCGGCGGCACGACCTCGGGCATGAGGTCGACCTCTGCCAACCTCAGTTTCTCCGTCTGCAACTGGGGGACAAATACCGTGTGACCTGCACTCTTCACAAAGGTGTAAGGCTCCAATGAGACAAAACTCGTAAAGGTGGTCTACACATTATTAAATCGTAGAAACCTATGGGTGGTGTTGTACCTGAGAGCCTGCCACTGGACTGGCCTGGACCGGACTGGACGGGGATGCTCGGGGACTGCGACGGGTCGTCTCCACCCGAAGTGATGAGAATAACAGCCAGCATTTACTGTGCGCCTGCTGTGTGCCGGGCGCTGTCTCAACACTATAAATATGTTACATCCTTAGCATGGGAAATCCATCCATCCATCCTTAGGAAATCGTTTCATCCCTATAACACAGATACCACCTCCCTTTTACGGAGGACCCAGGCACACTTTGCCTTCGGCCCTGGAGTGCCCCACTTCCCGGCAGGAGACAAGTGGACTGGCCAGAGGCCTGAAAACCATGCCCCCCGGAAGCGAGAGCCTGACAGGCCTACAGGGGGACAGGCTGGGAATCGCAGACGCCGCTTGCACATCCCAGCAGGTGTGCGGCGTGTGGTGGGACGGACAGGTATGGGGCTGCCGCAGACGACAGACGTGAGGCCAGTGGCACCAGCTACGGGGAAGCAGGTGTCCGGGGAACACAAGCCCGAGAGGCAGTCCAGCGGTGGGTGGTGAAGGCCCTGCCGCGAGGCTCCTCGTGTACCTAAGGAGGGGCAGACGGCTCCCTGAGAGGGGCGTTGGGACAGTGTGCCTGTGGCGTGCTTCTGGCCCAGCCTCTTAGCGTCCTTTTCCTTCGGGGAACCAACCTTTCCACACTGGCAGTCTCTAAACTTCAAGAGGGGGTCCAAGGTGGGCACAGGGCCACAGCTCCCCAGTCAAAGCAATCTTTTCTGATTGGTTCAGGGAGGGCCGCTGGATTCGAGGCCTTGCGATCAGAAGCAGACGCGTTGGAGCTGCTGGCAAAAAGAGCCCACTTTCCACTGGGGGTCAGTAAGCCGATAGGCTATAAGCCTGGCACTAGTAGTGACCATCTTGTCACCGTATAGGAAAAGCTGGCCAGAATCAGCCCACACAGACACCTCCAGAAGCAAGATACGAAGACTAACATGTTCTTGGCATCATTTGAGTACCTGGATCGAGCTGTGCCTGAACCCCTTAACCTTTCTGTCACGTAAGGCATAGGTTCCTTTGTCCACATAAGCCAGTAAGTCTGAGTCGGATTTCTGACACTTACCACGGAAAGAGGTCCTGATGGGTACATCCACTCTGAGAGAGACGGGACGGCCCTAAAGAGACTGTAGAGCATGATGGAGTCAGACAGACCTGGAGAACCATAGCTTTGCATGTCCTGCTGCCCAGGCAGAGTGATAGTTCCTAACCGGTAGAAGGTACACAGCACTGCTCACTTTCTAGAATACGCACCCATCACCCAGCTTTAACAATTATTAACAGGTACCCAGTATTGATTCATTTCTTCTTCCACATTATTGTCTTGTCTATTAAACAAATAGACATATTTGTCTATTAAAACAAATCCAAGACGTCATAGCATTTCAATACTTAAATAAAAACTTAAGTATTCAGGGGTGCCCGGGTGGCTCAGTCGGTTGAGCGTCCGACTTCGGCTCAGGTCATGATCTTGTGGTTCGTGGGTTCGAGCCCCGCGTCGGGCTCTGTGCTGACAGCTCGGAGCCTGGAGTCTGCTTCGGATTCTGTGTCTCCCTCTCTCTCTCTGCCATAGGTATATAATAGTTTATATTATATAGTATATTATAAGTATAGGTATATTATAGGTGTATTATAGTTTTGTGACCATTTTGAATGGATTCTTCTTATCCTAGAATGCTTTCTTTCCTTCTAAAATCGCTTTTATTTACAATAAAATACGTCTTTCTTTCCATACAATGAAACACATTCCTTTTAAAAGGCATGATTCAATTAGTTTTGACAAATGTATATACCCAAGTAATAGGCACCATAATCAAGATGTGAAATACTTCCATCTCCCCTAAAAGTTCGCTCATGTCCTTCTACAGTTAATCCTCACCCCCTCACCCTCAGCCCCAAGGAACCACTGATCTGCTTTTTATCAGTCTGGAGTAGTGTTGCCTGTCCTAGAATGTTCCAGGCAAATGCAATCATACAGTATGGGTCTTTTTTCATTGAGCATAATGTGTTGCAATCCATCCATGTTACTGTATGCCAGATAAGGATTTTTAGTCTACCTAAGCACAATACCATTATGTAATACATAATTACACCTTTAAAAAGCTAGCAATAATTTCTTAACGCAATCTAATACCCAAGTTATGTTCACGTTTACATGATTACATTAAAAAAAAGGACTTCAGCAGTCGATCTTAACCTCACTATTGAATCTACTCGATTCCCTAGATCTAACTGTTAGTTTGTATGAAATACTGGGCGGGGGGGGGGGGGGGGGGGCGGGGAGGGGGGATAGAAAACCAGGGTAAATGACACCATGGGGGGTGCAATTACATAAATCTGCATGTGAAAATGTGTGATTCTAGAAATGTGTGAAAACCCTATGGGACAAATAAACCAGGTTATTTGTCATTCAACAAATGAATGGCATTCAAAGAAAAGGAGGGGAAACGGTATAAGAGACTTTTGAAAACATCAATCAACTGTAATATCTGGGCTTTCCGTGGATCCTGATAGAAACAAATCAACCGCAGAAGGAGATTTTTTATATTCGGTTCTGTCACTTACAACCCAGAGTCCCGACTGCTCCAAGCAGTACTAGGTCCCCTGTGCAGCACTAACATTCTGTCCCTGAAGAGTCTCGGGAACCCTGTCAGGTATTTTGCTGTCCCTCTTTTCCAAATGATGAAATCGAGGCTCAGAGGAGATAAGTGACCCACCCAAGAGCACACAAAGTGGCATTCAAATCCAACCCCTCAGGGCAGGTGGGTTGACAAACTGGAGTGGAGCTCTTGGCCATGGCTGGAGCCTTGGGGGCTTGGGGTCAAGGGGAAGGTGGTGAAGCTGGGAAGATCCGCAAGAAGCAGATCCGGAGGGTCCTCAACTCCTGTCTTCTCGAGGAGTTTGCTCCCAAGACAAAGAGAAGCAGGGCGCCTGGGTGGCTCCATGGGTTAAGCATCTGACACTTGCTTTCGGCTCAGGTCATGATCTCATGGTTTGTGAGATCGAGCCCCACGTGGGGCTCTGCACCGTCAGCGTGGGGGTCTCTCCCTCTCTCTCTGCCTCTCCCTCTCGCTCTCAAAAGTAAACGAATAAACATTAAAAAAAAAAAAATGACCAGGAGAAGCACACACAAGTCTCTAAGCAAAGAAGTGGTGGGGCCTCATTTGCAGGGCGTTACTCCGGTAGCCTGGCCCCTGCCCCTGTGGCCCCCCAGGTCTTCTCTCGGCTGTGGTCCTCCAACTGCCTCCAGGCTCAGCTCTAACCCACATCCGAGAACCAACCCTGACCTTAAGCAGGAGGCTCTAAGGGCGCCGTGGCCACAGGCTCTGGCCTAAGTTAACCTTGCCAGTCGCTTCTTGCCGACCATCTGCCCAGGCGGCCTTCCTCACATTTACGAGATGGTCGCCGCTCCTATTTTATGGGGAAAAGAGGTGAGAACTCTTCTGAACCCTCCGCTCCCACCAGCGACAGCACCTCCACTTCCTCTGACCAGCCAGACACTGTAATCACACAGACGTCCCACTTGGGCCCAAGGCCGAGTCCTCCTCCTTGGGACGCGTTCCTTCCCTTTGCCCTAGTGACCTCACTCTGTCCCTCAACCCCTTTCTCCCGCACAGCCGAGTCCTACTCTCCACCACCCCTCTCTCTTCGCCGTGTACCAACGGGCTTAAGTCCCCTGTGCCTCTGGGGGGAAGCTCTCTCAACTTGGCAACCTCTAAACCACTTCCCTATCTCATTCTTACCCTTCACCATCAAGTTTCTTGACAGAGCTGTTTACGCTCACGGCCTCCACTTCCTCATCTCCTACTCTGGCACCTACGTGAGACTGGCTGCGGTCCCCACCACCAGACATCGCCTCGCCTCCGCCAAGGCCACCGATGCCCTCCCTATCGTGAAATCAGACGTTTTGGTGGTCATGCCGCCAAGCTGATGCCACTGACTACTCCCTCCCTCTGGACTCTTGCCTTGGGGTCCCCCTCCTGCTTCTCTGCTTTGCTCTGCAGGTTTCTCTCTCAACCCCCTGCAGAGCGGCTCCCTTTGCTCAACTTGCAAGGTGCTCCCAGGACTTGGCTGCTTCTCCTCGCTCCCAAACTCCCCACCCCATCGCATGCATGTCTGCGGCTTCAACTACAAATGTTGACGACCCCCCTTGCCCCCATCTGTCTTTGTGGCCCAAACTTGCCGCCTGTGCTCCCTGGTTCTGACTGACGACTCCCCGGCTCGACCTGTTAGCACCTCAAGGGAGGGCCTCCCAGAAGAGGAAGTCTTGACCTTGAATCTCTCCCTTTCCCTCCGTGCCCAGCACCGTGGCCTGAGTTGTGTTGCTTGGGCCATCGCCCTAGCTCCCTGTCTAGTGACTGTCCGCTCTCTTATGCCATTGCTAGAGTCACCTTCCTGGTCATAATATGCCTACCTTACAAAACGCTACCGTCTCCTCAAGCAAAAAAGTTGAAACTCTCCCAGCACGATGTACAAAGCCCTTCCTGATCTTCCCCTTCCGGCCTTGCTGTTCATGATGACATGCTGCCTCCCTCCTCCGGTCCGGAGGCTGGACCCTCGGATGTCTACGAGGGGAAGAGAGCAGGTGGCTGGTCCAGTTACCTGTTGCAGGGGTAAACTAGTCCCAAACTACAACCACTTCTTTAACTCTCTTTATTCTAAGGTTTTGAGAGGGAGTGTGCCAAGAGAGAGCGCTCCAAGATGGTAAGCCCATGATTGACACGGGGTCCTTCTACTACATTCTACTGGGTGAGCAGTCACATGACCAGTCCAGATTCCAGGGGAGAGGAAATTAACTCCTCCTTTTGGTTCTTTTTTTTAAATTTTAATCTTTTTTTTAATGTTTATTTATTTTTGAGAGACAGAGACAGAGCGTGAGCAGGGGAGGGGCAGAGAGAGAGGGAGACACAGAATCTGAAGCAGGCTCCAGGCTCCAAGCTGTCGGCACAGAGCCCAACGCAGGGCTCAAACTCATGAACTGAGAGATATGACCTGAGCTGAAGTCAGATCCTCAACTGACTGAGCCACCCAGGCGTCCCTAACTCATTTTGATGCGGAGAGTGACAAAGAGCTTGCAGTCATCCCTAATCGGATGCAGAGGACTGGACAGGTAAGATGAATAGTTGATAAGGGCCAGGTGAATTACGATAGGGAATGGAGGGGGTGTGGCCGCACTTGACCTTTCTACCACAAGGGAATTCAGACGCTGAGCTAAACCTTCTGGTCTTCCTTCCTTCCTTCCTTCCTTCTTTCCTTCCTTCCTTATTTATTTATTTATGTATTTATTTATTTAGAGAAAGAAAGAGCGCAGGTGGGGGAGGTGCGGAGAGAGGGAGACACAGAATCTGAAGCAGGCTCTGAGCTGTCATCATAGACCCTGATGCAGGACTCGAACCCATGAGCTGTGAGATCATGACCTGAGCTGAACTTGGATGCTTAACTGACTGAGCCACCCAGGTGCCCCAAATGTTTATTTTTGAGGGGGGGGGGAGTGGCAGAGAGAGAAGGAAACACAGAATCTGAGCCGTCAGCACAGAGCCAGATGCTGGGCTCGAACCCATGAACCGTGAGATCACGACATGAGCTGAAGTCGGATGCTTACCCGACTGAGCCACCCAAGTGCCCATAAACCTTCTGGTTTTTCAAGACAAGTTAGATTTATGTATTTTTATAGGAAAGCTCCAGATCTTTCAATGTTGGCAACTAATTCAAAAATTTCTAAAAATATTATATGAACACAACTAAATGTGTCTTTAGTTTGAATGTGGTTTTTCTGGGCAACAATTTTTTTGGACTCTCTTCTTTGCCCTTGGCATAGGCCTGAAATCTCTTATTCCATGTTTGCTACCAAAGTCTTATGTGCCTTACTTATCCTTTAAGACTCAGATTAGGGGAACCTGGGTGGCTCAGTCGGTTAAGCCTCTGATTGCAGCCCAGGTCACGATCTCACAGTTCATGAGTTTGAGCCCCGCGTCGGGCCCTGTGTTGAAAGCGGGGAGCCTGGAGCCTGCTTCGGATTCTGTGTCTCCCTCTCTCTCTGCCCCGCCCTGACTCGCGATCTGTCTCCCCTCTCTCTCTCAAAAATAAACATTAAAAAAAAATTTTTTAATAAAAAATAAAAGAGACTCAGGTCAAAATTCCCTTGTCTGTGAAGCCTTCCCTAACACCACACAACCCCTCCTAGAGTGATTTCTTTCCCCCCCCCCCATGCTAGTGACCCCTGGTGCATTCCTCTATCACGGCAATTTGTATATTGCATAATAATTGTTTACAGGTCTGACTCTTCCACCAGATTGTTTTATTTCCCCAGCACAGGGCCCAACACGCAGCTGGCATTCAATAAAATTCTCCTTCCTTTCCCAATACTGCTAATCAACCACCAACTCACGCACACTCTACCTTCACCCATTTGATTTCCTGCTCGGTCCATCCTCCATCCGATTGCCATTACCCCAGTTCAACCCCTCCTCGCTTCTGCCCAGAATGATTCCAAGAGCCTGCTAGCAAATCTCAATTCCAGTCCCCTCCATTGCCCCCGATCCCTGTCCCTTAACCAGGCTCCTAATGCACAGATCTGACATGTCAACCCCATTTCAAGATTCCTCATTTATTCTTCAGAATAGAATCCACTCCATGGGCTGGGTTGGTGGATCTTAGGTTTTGTGCCTGTCCATTATGGCTGGTCCAGTAGACCCAATCAATGTCAGCCTTGGGTCTTTTTCTGGAGACATTTCTGTCACTATGAGAGGAAAGCCTTCCTGAGAATGAGGCCAACAAAGGAAAACCAAGTGGGAGTGAAGGGTGAGGAAAGAAAAAGATACAGGTTGATTCAATGACCGTGTTGAGCCCCTCAATCTAATTGTGCCTGAAGCTGGGTACATTCCAGGCTCTTCTGTTCTCAGAGTCAAGTGAGATAGACAGCCTGCTAGCTAGGCTCAGGGGCCTGGTTTGACTGATCTGAAAAGCAGAAGTGATATGTACATAAAACAAAGGACATTCAGCAAAGAAGACTCCTGCTTGATTTATTTCCACCTTGCTGCATTTTCCAAGAACCAGACCCACCATGAATCAACTTCCATTTTGGAATTGACAAACCAAATTCACCACACGTGAGCTCTAGAGAGGGATTTTATCCCAAAGCTTTGTCAGCCCCAGGGAGGGTCTCTCCAAGTGATACAGATTTCTCCTGTAGCCTCCCTTAGGGGCTCTGCGATAGAATCTTGGGACACCAACACCAGAAGGGATCTTTGCCCAGCCCCCTCTTTTTATGGGTGACGAAACCAAGACCCAGAGACCAGTTGGACAGAGTCCGAACAAAATTTTTCCCAAAGTAAAATCAGAGCGGAAGAAAGAATAGTCCTTGGCAGGCAAAAACACAGACTAAACTGCATGATTTAGGTGGCTATTGTCAATGAATCATCTACGTTTCTGATGCTATAGGAGTCTCACGGTACATAAATATTAGGGTAAAGAGATTTTGAGTGGTATTTACAAAAGTTGCTCTTATGTTGTTATCAGAGTTGCAGAAAAGCATGTGTGCCTTTTTTCATTGCTAGAAGGCTATATTGCTATATATATGTATATATGTATATATATATATATGTATATATGTATATATATATATATATATATATATATAGCTATGTATATGCTATGTGGAGATATATATATATATATATATATATATATTCAGTAGCAGGGCTATTTAAAAGCTAGAAAGAATAATTCCATTTGAAGAAACAGGGCTAAAGAGTGAAGTAATCTCTAAAATCACCCAATAAGTTAGGAGCAGAGTCCAGTATATAAGTTTTTCTCACCACATCCCAGCTGTTTCTGATGGTGCTGTGGACATCTGTTTTTTTGCCTGGTCATCATCCATTCTATACTCCAGTAATAGGAAGCAGAATTCCCTTTGGAAGTCTATAGTGGTGCTCTGATGGTTGCCTACCTAAACCTCCATTCCACTCCAAACAATGAGTCTAATTCAATCATGAAAATTCTATTCTTCATGCTGAACCTCATTGGTTCAGAAATGATCGTTAGTCTCAAACTGGCCAATGAGACCAGAAGAAGTCATTAGGGGGGGCTTCATGTAAAGACTTCCTTGCTCACAAAAAAGATAGACTGGTGATCCCTACCTTCCAAAACTTGTTATTTTTTTCTTATTTTATTTTATTTATTTTTTTTATTTTATTGTTTTATTTGAGAGAGAGAGAGAGAGAGTGAGAGAGCACTTGCATGAGCAAGGGAGGGGAAGAGAGAGAAAAAGAAAGAGAGAATCCCAAGCAGGCTTTGCACTGTCAGCGCAGAGCCCAATGCAGGGCTTGATCCCATGAACCACATGCGATCATGACCTAAGCCAAAATCAAGAGTCAGATGCCCAACTGACTGAGCCACCCAGGTGCCCCTAAAACATATTATTATTCAACTCTTTTATTATAACCACCTTAGTAAGTATAAATGGAATCTTATTGTGCTTTTTATGTGCATTTCCCTAATGACTAATGATGTTGAGCATCTTTTCATGTGTTATTGGCCACTTGTATATTTTCTTTGTAGTAGTGTCTGTTCAGATCTTTTGTCCATTTTCAATTGGGTTGTCTTTTAAATACTAAATTGTAAGTTTTTTATATGTTTTGGATATAAGTCCTATATAAGATGTATGATTTGCAAACGTTTTCTATTCTGTGAGTTGTTTTTTTCACTTTCTTGATGGTGTCCTTTGAAGAACAAAAATTTTTAATTTTAATGAAGTCCAATTTATTTTTTTTTTATTTTGTTGCTTATGCTTTTGGTGACATATCTAAGAAACCACTGCCAAATTCAAGGCCATGAAGACTTAGCCCTATATTTTCCTCCAAGAGTTTTATAGTTTTAGCTTTTACATTTAGGCTTTTGATTGATTTGTAGTTAATTTTTGTATATGGTGTGAGGTAGGGAGCTCAAATTCATTCTTTTGCATGTGTGTCTACAGTTATGCTAGAACCATTTGTTCAATGACAGTATTTTTCCCATTGTATTGTCTTGGCAGCCTTGTGAAAAGTCAATTGACCATAGATATATGGGTTCATTTCTGGACTCTATATTCTATTCCATTGATCTATGTGCCTATCTTTATGCCACTACTACACTGTCTTGCTTATTGTAACTTGGTAGTGAGTTTTGAAATTGGTAAGTGTGAGTCCTCAAAATTTGTTCTTTTTCAAGATTATTTTGGCTATTCTAGGACTGCTAAGCTCCCATATGAATTTTGGAATGCACCTGCCAATTTCTATTTTAAAAACCCACTGGGGTAGGTGTTAAACACATAGGGATTGTGTTTAATCTGTAAATCGATTTAACAATGTTACGTCTTCTTATCCGTGAGCATGAAGTGTCTTTCCCTTTATTTAGATCTTCTTCAATATCTTTCAACAATTATTTGAAGTTTTGAGAGTATATGTTTTATATTTCGTCTGTTAAATTTCTTTTCAATTACATTATTCTTTTTTTCCTTTTTTTTTTAATTTGAATTTTAGTTAGTTAACATCCAGTGCAATATTGGTTTCAGGAGTAGAATTCAGTGATTCACCACTTACATACAACACCCAGTGCTCATCATAGCAAGTGCCCTCCTTAATAGCCATCACTTATCTAGGCCATCTCCCACCCACCTCCATCCATCAACCCTCAGGTTTTTTTCTCTATCATTAAGAGTTTCCTGTGGTTTGTTTCCCTCTCTCTTTTCCCCCTTCCCATATGTTCATCTGTTTTTTTTCTTCTCGAATTCCACATATGAGTGAAATTATATGGCATTTGTCTTTCTCTGACTGACTTATTTCACTTAGTATTTATACTCTAGCTCCATCCATGTCCTTACAAATGACAAGATTTCATTATTTTTGATGGCTGAGTAAAGGTGCTATTATAAATTGATTGTTTCCTTAATTTCCTTTTGGATTATTCATTGCAAGTGACCATATTATAATTGATTTTTACATACTGACCTTGTATCCTACAACTTTGGACCCATTAATTAGTTTTTTAATTTTTATTAATTTTTAACTAATTTTTAATGTTTATTTACTTATTTTGAGAGACAGAAAGAGAGCGCATGTGCGCATGTAAGTGGGAGGGGACAGAAAAGAACGAGAGAGAATCCCAAGCAGGCTCCACACTCAGCACAGAGCCCGACACAGGGCTTGATCCCACAACCACGAGATCATGACCTGAGCTGGTACCAGGAGTCAGGCACTTAACTGAACCACCCAGGCAACCCCCAATTTTTTACAATAGTGAAAAACATATAACATGAGACCTACTGTCAACAATTTTTAAGTGTATAGTACAGTATTGTTAACTATAAACACAGGGTTGTACCACAAATCTCTTTTTATCTTGCATCACTGAAATTTAATACCCATCTAATAAGAACTCCCTATTTCCTCCTCTCCTCAGCCCTTTTGTTTCTATGAATTTGACTACTTTAGACAGCTCATCTAGTAGAATCATGCAGTATTTGTCTTTTTATGACTGGTTTGTTTCACTTTATGTAATGCCCTCAAGGTTCCCCCATGTTGTAGCATATGACAGAATTTTCTTTTTCATGGCTGAATAATATTCCACTGTGTGTATATACCACATTTCCCGCCCCACCCCCACCCCGTTTCATCCATCAGTGGACACTCAGGTTGTTTCCAGATCTTGGCTATTGTGAATAATGCTGCAGTGGAGTTGGGTGTGCAAATATCTCTTCAAGTTCCTGATTTAAATTCTTTTTGGATAAATACCCAGAAGTCAGATTGCTAGATCATATAGTCATTCTATTTTTTTCGAGGAACTTTCATACTGTTTTCATAGTGGCTGCACCATTTTACATTCCCCCCAAGAGCGCACAAGGGTTCTAAGCTTTCCACACCCTCATCAACACTTGCTATTTCCAGTTTTATTTTATTTTTTTTTATAATGACCATCCTAACAGGTGTGCAGTGATGCCTCACTGTGGTTTTGATTTGCATTTCCCTGATGATTAGTGGTGTAGTTCTAATTTTTAGTGGATACCTTAGCATTTTCTACATACAAGATAATGTCATCTGCAGATAGAGGTAGTTTTATCACTTCCTTTCCAATCTGTATGCCTTTAATTCATTTTCTTGCCTAATTTCCCTGGCTAGAATATCCAGTACAATATCAAACAGAAGTGGCAAGAGTAGACATCCCCGTCTTGTTCCTGAACGTTCACCATTGAGTATGATGTTGGTTGTAGGATTTTTGTAGATGTCGTTTATCAGGTAGAGGAAGTTCCCTTTTATCTTTAGTTTGTTGCCTGTTTTTATCATGAGAAGGTATTGGATTTTGGCAAAGGCTTTTTCTGCATATATTAAGACGATTATGTAGGTTTTTTCCTTCATTCTAATAATGTGGTCTATGACATCAATTTATTTTCAGATGTTAAACCAACCTTGCATCGCTGAGATACACCTCACGTGGTCATGGTCTATTATCCTTTTTATACTTGCTGGATTCCGTTTGCTAGTATTTGTTGGGATTTTCACCTCTAAATTCATAAGCAATATTGATGTATAGTTTTTGGTGTGTTTTTTTGTTTGACGTCTTTGTCTAATTTCGGTAACAGGGTAATACTGGCCTCATAGAAAAAGTTGGCAAGTATTCCCTCATCTTCTATTTTTGGGGAGAGTTTATGAAGAAATGGTAGTCATTCCTCTTTAAATGTCTGTTCAAATTCACCAGTGAAGCCATTTGGACCTGAGTTTCTATTTGTATGTGGGAAGTTTTTTGGTTACCAATTCAATTTCTTTACTTGTTATAGATCTATTCAGATTTTCTATTTCTTTTTGAAATTTGCCAGTTTTTGTCTTTCAAGGACTTTATCCATTCCATCTAAGGTATCTAATGTATTGGCATACAGGTGTTCATAGTATTCCTGCATAATTCTTTTTATTTCTATAAGATTGGTAGTAGTGACGTCCCCTAGGTGTCTAATAACAAATTGGCTTTAATTAAATAGAAACTGAAATAAGATCAGTTGAACCTAAAATAACTTTTTGGGGGTCAGGTACTATGTTTTAAATCCCTTTCATTTTGCTGATAAGAAAAGCCATCTGTAAAAACAGACTCCAGAAATTACTAATCAGGTTTAAAAAAACTTCACCTGTGTCTTGTCTGGAATAGGCAAATCTTTAGAGACAAAAATTAGATTCATGGTTTCCAGAGATGCGGGGTGTAAGAAGGAGTCGGGGAATGACTGCTAATGAGTGTGGGGTTTCTCTTGGAGTGATAAAAATCTGGAATTATGGGGCGCCTGGGTGGCGCAGTCGGTTGAGCGTCCGACTTCAGCCAGGTCACGATCTCGCGGTCCGTGAGTTCGAGCCCCGCGTCAGGCTCTGGGCTGATGGCTCGGAGCCTGGAGCCTGTTTCCGATTCTGTGTCTCCCTCTCTCTCTGCCCCTCCCCCGTTCACGCTCTGTCTCTCTGTCCCAAAAATAAATTAAAAAAAAAAAATCTGGAATTAGGTAGAGGTGATTGATACACAACTTTGTGAATGTAGTGAAGAACAAAACCACTGAACTTTTTAAAGTTTATTTATTTTAAGAGAGAGAGAGAGAGAGAGAGAGCACATGAGCAGCAGAGGGGCAGAGAGAGAGGGAGAGAGAGAATCTGAAGCAGGCGCCGAGCTCTCAGCACAGGGCCTCGCACGGGGCTTGATCCACCAACTGTAAGGTCATGACCTTAGCCGAAATCAAGAGTCAGATGCTTAACTGACTGAGTCACCTAGGCTCCTGAACTTTAAAAAGGTAAACTTTATATACTGTGTATTGTATTTCAATAAAACTGTTTTTTTTTTAAGACTACATGTGGCCTTACTCTGTTCCCCATTTTAAGGAACTAAATGCTGTGTTTTCCTGTCATTCAATAAAAGAGATAAGAGCTCTCTTGCTGTCAATTTATTTTGTTACCACTTAAATTTTTTTTAATGTTTACTTACTATTGAGAGAGAGACACAGAGCATGAGCAGGGGAGGGGCAGAGAAGGGGGGAGGCACAGAATCTGAAGCAGGCTCCAGGCTCCGAGCTGTCAACACAGAGCCCAACGTGGGGCTTGAACCCACAAACCGCAAGATCATGACCTGAGCTGAAGTCGGTTGCTCAACCAACTGAGCCACCCAGGGGCCCCAGAACTTTTCATCTCAAAAGCAATACATGCTCATTGTATATTAAATCCTGAAAAATAAATACAGAAAAAGTTAGGGGTGGCTGGGCAGCTCAGTCAGTTAAGTGTCCGAATCTTGATTTCCACTCAGGTCATGATCTCACGGTTTGTGAGTTCGGGCCCCACATCAGGCACTGTGCTGACAGCACAGAGCTTGCTTGGGATTCTCTCTCTCCCTCTCTGTTCCTCCCCCACTTGCGCTCTCTCTCAAAATAAATAAATAAACTTAAAAAAAAAAAAAGAAAAAGTTAATCCTTTCGTTGCCAACCCTGCATTCTCATTACCCCGAGGTAACAAATGTCAACAATTTTTTTTTTCTAAAAAAGAGAAAAAAAATTATTTATTTTTATTTTTTAAATTTACATCCAAGGTAGTTAGCATATAGTGCAATAATGACTTCAGGAGTAGATTCCAGTGATTCATCATCCCCTATGGATAACACCTACTACTCATCCCAACAAGTGTCTTCCTTAGTGCCCCTTACCCATTTAGCCCATCTCCCCACCCACAGCCCCTCCAGCAACCCTCAGTTTGTTCTTAAGAGTCTCTTATGTTTTGTCCCCCTTCCCGTTTTTATATTACTTTTGCTTCCCTTCCCTTGTGTTCATCTGTTTTGTATCTTAAATTCCACATATGAGTGAAGTCATATGATATTTGTCTTTCTCTGACTAATTTTGCTTAGCATAATACACTCTAGTTCCATCCACGTAGTTGCAAATGGCAAGATTTTATTCTTTTTGATTGCCGAGTGATACTCCATTGTATATACATACCACATCTTCTTTATCCATTCATCCATCAATGGACATTTGGGCTCTTTCCATACTTTGGCTATTGTCGATCGTGCTGCTATAAACATTGGGGTGCATGTGTCCCTTCGAAACAGCACACCTGTATCCCTTGGATAAATGCCTAGTAGTTCAATTGCTGGGTGGTAGGGTAGTTCTATTTTTAATTTTTTGAGGAACCTCCATACTGTTTTCCAGAGTGGCTACATCAGTTTACATTCCTACCAGGAATGCAAAAGGGTTCCTTTTTCTCCGCATCCTCACCAACATCTGTTGTTGCCTGAGTTGTTAACGCTAGCCATTCTGACAGGTGTGAGGTGGTATCTCATCGTGGTTTGGATTTGTATTTCTCTGACGATGAGTGATGTTGAACATTTTTTCATGTGTCTGTTCGCCATCTGGATGTCTTCTTTAGAAAACTGTCTGTTCATGTCTTTTGCCCATTTCTTTACTGGATTATTTGTGTTTTGGATGTTGAGTTTGCTAAGTTCTTTATAGATTTTGGAAAAATTTTTGTTTTTATACTTGACATACAATGTTAGCTTCAAGTGCGATGTCAGCAGCTCAATGTGTATTCCTGCCCACCTGGTAAAGAATATCCTAAGTGTAGGTATTTCCCAGACAGCCAAAAAAGTCCTGGCCAACATAAGCATTCAAGGGAAGATGCGCCTAAGCAAGAGAATAAAAAGAGAAAGCTGATGGACTGGAAAAGGTATGGGAAATCTTTTTGAGGAGATGAAAATGTTCTAAAAGCAAATTGTCATAATGGTCACATGACTCCCATGAATTTGCTAAAAGTCATTAAATTGAACACATAAAATGGGTGGACATAAATTATACCTCAATGAAGCTGATTTTTTGTTTTTGCTTTTTATTTTTTTTAAATGTTTTTATTTATTTTTGAGAGAGAGACAGACAGACAGAGCGTGAGTGGGGGAGGGGCAGAGAGAGAGGGAGACACAGAATCTGAAACAAGCTCCAGGCTCTGAGCTGTCAGCATAGAGCCCGACGCGGGGCTTGAACTCCTGACCCTCGAAATCATGACCTGAGCCCAAGTGAGACGCTGAACTGACTGAGCCACCCAGGCACCCCTGTTTTTGTTTTTTAAAGCAGCCAGGGAGATAGGAGGAAAACCAGGTGCTGGGGCACAACATGGGTGTGAGAGAAACTCTGCCCTATAGAAGCTACAGAATAATGCCCCTTCAGGGATGTCCACATGGATAATGCCCCTTCAGGGAGGTCCACACCTAACCACTGGAACCTGTGAATATGTTATCTTACATAGGTAAAAGGACTTGGCAGATGTAACCGAGTCTGCAGACCTTAAAATAGGGAGATTATCTTGGATTATTCAGGAGAGCCCAATCTAATCATATGAACCTGTAAAAGCAGAGAACTTTCCCAGCTGGCAGCCAGAGACATGAGGCACAAGGGGAAGTCAGAGGTTCCACATGGTGCTGTAGGCTCTGGGCTGGAGGGCTGTGTGCGAGCGCAGGAGTGAGGTCTCTGGGAGCAGAGGGTGGCCCACAGCAGACAGCAGCCAGGAAACGGGAGCCACGGCCCTACTACAACCACAACGAACGAGATGCTGTCGACTACAGAGCCTCCCGAGTCCGGCCGGCCAGTACCTTGATTTCAGCCTGGTGAATCCCAGAGCAGAGAAACCAGTGGAGCCAACCTTGACTGCTGAACGACAGAATTTGTGTGGCAATAAATTCGTGTTAAGTCTCTGAGTTTGTAGTAACTGGTTAGGGCAGCAATAGAAAACGAATGCGATACCTAAACAATAAATCTGAAGGCGGACCCCATTTCAAACCTTAATGACCTTTACTGCCTAAAACCAAATAGAGTCTAAACTCCTTAATGGAGCACCGATGGCCCTCCACGACCTAACCCCTGAGTCACTCAGCCAGAGGTTATATATCCACCTGAAAGCCCTCTGCTACCTCTTACCTCCCTTCTCCCTGGTATGCCTTTCTCATTCTGTGGGTCTACACTCAAGCATCACCCGTTCCAGGAAGACTCTCCTGTCTGTGTTCCATGGCACCCTCTGGATATTTCCATCATGATAATACAGTATAATTAATAATAATAATAATAATAATATAGTGTATAACTACACTTATAAAGTATTACAATGAACCATTTACATGCATGTATTCCCCACTTAGGGTGTAACTTCCTTTGGGACAGGATCAAGTCTTACCTTTGCTTCCCCAGGTGCCCTGTACACAATGGAGTCTCAATAAATATTATTTACATGTCCCATTTGGAAAAAAAAAGTTTTGGTAACTAAGAAGCTCATTAGTCTAGAGGGGCATTTGGGGGGTTCAGTCAGTTAAGCATCTGACTTGTGCTCAGGTCATGATCTCACAGTTCATGAGTTCAAGCCCCACATCTGGCTCTGTGCTGACAGCTCTGTGCCTGAAGCCTGCTTCGGATTCTGTGTCTCCCTCTCTCTCTGTTCCTCCCCTGCTCACTCTCTGTCTCTCTCTCAAAAATAAACATTAAAAAAAATTTTTTTTTTTAAAAAGAAGCTCATTAAACTAGAAATAGGTTAGATCCTGAAGTGCTATTCACATGTCCCTTTATTCATAAGGAGGTAAGCGGGGGTTGGGCTTGTGTTGCCTAGATACATTTTCATGAAACAGAACTATGTGTTAGTCCTCAAACTCTAAAACAAGCTCCTCTTATCCTCCTTCCAGATGTTTTTTTTTAATGTTTATTTATTTTGAGAAAGAGAAAGCATGCACTCGTGGGGGAGGGGCAGAGAGAGAATCCCAAGCAGGCTCTGCACACTGTCAGCAAGAAGCCCAACACAGGACTCGATCCCATGAACAGTGAGATCATGACCTCAGTAGAAATCAAGAGTCAGACGTTTAACCACCTGAGCCACCCAGCTGCCCCCTCCTTGCAGATATTTTCTAGAACACTGCTGTTGACATTCGTGGCAGAAGAAAACCTCCTCCCCCTATATCTCAGTGTCAGAGTGACCTCCTCGCAGCTACACACATCCACTCTTGCCACCTGGATTTGGATTTGGATGCTGTCCGTGTCAGAAGGACCTTGGGAGCCTGTAAGCTTCCCGAACTAATATCAAGCTAATAGGCCTTGGTGGCATTCGGCCATCACCTTTCCTCTTTTCTTGACGATTAACGTCAATGACACATTTCTGCGAGTTGCATAATGGGATCTTTGTTTTTCAGGATGGACTTCTATTGGGGAGAAATTCATCTCACGTACGCATGACCCCTCACCATTTTCTTACGACTTACAATTATTTGTTGCCACCGGCACACTTTCTACTTCGTACTTTTGACACTGATGAGGGATGGCAGGGTTCACAACGCTTGTAAAACACCTCGAAACCAAGCCCGAACCCAGGAAACACACGAAAGATTAAGGGACAATGCTGACGCTGAGTAATGCTAAAAGGACCCACACAACCACTAATTCCATCTGTTGGTTCAAGCAGAGTTGGCACATGCTTTTTCTCGGGTACAGCTTGGTTTTTTCCTGTAAAGATCTGTCCGCTGAGCAAGGGAAGAAAACCTTGTGCTTTGACTTGAAATTAAAATTGTGTTATAATATCACAGCATGCACATTTGCAGGCAAATGTTCAAAATGTTCACCATCAGCCTCCACAGATTGTTGAGGATGACAAATCCTTTCGTTTTCTACACTTGGTCCCATCTCCTCTTTTCAATAAACGAGCGCCAGATAAGTTCCACCTCGAATCCATCATGGAACCTAAAGGTGACCGCACGTCTTGGCAAAGGAGTTTCATATTTGCGTCTCCAGCACCGCGGAGCCCTTGGTAACATTTTCCTTTTCCTTCAAACCCACTTCCAATGCTCCAACATCAGGTACGATCCTGACATCCTGAACCCCTACTTTTTCACCCACACTATACCGGGTGCAATCATATGACATCAGTAACACCAACCGGGGAGCTTATCGGGAAACAGTACAAATGGTCACATTTTGCCTATTTTTGTAAATGCCCTCATCAACATTCAAATGTGTGAATGTTTTCCTGCAACACCCTGAAGCTGAGTAACATGACAGAATACTCTCTTCTGGCAGAAAATCCAATCTTGTTAGCCAAGCCTTCGGGATTTCTTTATAATTTGCTCTGTCGATTCTTCAACACACAGCTCTAATTCTTGACCCCTTCACTTCAGGCAGATACACTGTCTTCTGCATTTGGTTTTCTCATCACTTCCTCCTACCTATTCAAACCCCACCCGTATCCCCGAAATCCCGGTTTTTCCATGAAGCTATTTCTCTTCTGAACTCCTAAATAATTGAAGAATCAGACAACTTCCCGCAAACAAACCGGATGTCTATCTTACACTTCAAGAAAAGATTTCCTGTTAAAAACTGGAACACTTCAGATTAAAAATGGTGTGTTCGGGGCGCCTGGGTGGCTCGGTCGGTTAGGCGTCCGACTTCAGCTCGGGTCACGATCTCACGGCCCGTGAGTTCGAACCCCGCGTTGGGCTCTGTGCTGACAGCTCAGAGCCTGCAGCCTGTTTCAGATTCTGTGTCTCCCTCTCTCTCTGCCCCTCCCCTGTTCATGCTCTGTCTCTCCCTGTCTCAAAAATAAATAAAACGTTTAAAAAAAAAAAGAATAGTGCATACGTTTAAAAAATAAATAAATAAATAAACGTTGAAAAAAAATTAAAAAAAAAAAAGAAAAATGGTGTGTTCAACACAGGTATTTACCTCTGCTCTGGCCAGATAATAAATATGGCAGTAAGAAGATGTTTTCAATGCCAGAAATCTACAGCTACCATGGGATTGGGAGGGAAGGCTGTAGGAACACAATTTTCAAAGCCAGTTAATAGATGGACGTGTGGTAATTGGTTTACTAGAACCCAGAAAGCAGAATCTGGAGCTGGCAGTGGAAAAAATAAGTCAACAGATTTTCTTTGCAGAAGCCACAAAGGACACACCTTCAGGCAGGAGGAAGTTGGAAGAGCTTTCTGGAGAGAATCTGGCCAGCTGAGTCCCTGCGATGAAGGCCACGGGAGAAGCCTGCCCACGTGTGTAGAGCTTTCAACTGACCTTGTAACTGTCCCATGATTAAGAATGAACAGACCCCCAGGATTCACCAGACATTTGAGAAAAGCATCCAATACATAAAGAACAGAGGCCAACTGCTTGAGTGGGTAAACAAAATATGATACACACACACACACACACACACACACATAATGAATTATTCTGCCTTATGAAGGAAGGAAATTCCGACACATCCTACAACATGGATGAGCCTCGAGGACCTTATGCTAAGGGAAATAAGCCAGTCACAAAAAGGCAAACACTATGTGACTCACTTATATGAGCAGTCAAATTCAGAGACAGGGAGTTGAATGGTGGCTGCTAGGGGCTGGGGGGACAAGGGAAGGGAGAGTTGTTTAATGGGCACAGTTTTGGTTGGGGAAGATGAAAGGAGTTCTGGAGATGGGCTGCCCAACAATGTGAATGTACGTAACACCACTGAACTCTACACTTGGAGATGGCTGAGGTGGTCAATTTTATGTTACATGTAGTTCATTCTTATAAAGTCCCAAGCAGCTGGAACTAAACTGATTGCTTAGAGATGTATCCATGGGAGGAAAACCTACCAAGAGAAGCAAGAAGATGGTCATCAAAACAGTCATGATGGTCACTAGACCCCCAGGGGAGGGACCCATCTGGGTTTGAGACTGGGCTTCTGGGGATGCTGGCAATCTTTCATGTCTTGATCTAGGTGATAGGCTTTCTTTCTTTCTTTCTTTCTTTCTTTCTTTCTTTCTATGTTTATTTATTTTTAAGAGAGCGAGAGAGAGACAGAACACGAGCGGGGGAGAGGTAGAGAGAGAGGGAGACACAGAATCCAAAGCAGGCTCCAGGCTCTGTGCAGTCAGCACAGAGCCCAATGCGAGGCTGGAACCCACAGACCTTGAGGTCATGACCTGAGCTGAAATCGGACGCTTAACCGACTAAGCCACCCAGGTGCCCCTAAGTGATAGGCTTTCTTAGTACACATTTCTACTATTAAAAAAAAAAAAAAAGAAAAAATATGTAGGAAATGAGTTTCCAGACTGGTGGGACCCAACACAGTGAAGGGAAACAGATCCAGACCAAGAAATTTGTTTGTTTGTTGTTCGTTCGTTTGTTTGTTGAGTAATCTTTACACCCATTGTGGGTCTCAAACTCAAGTCCCCGAGATTAAGAGTTGCATGCTTACCGATTGAGCCAGCCAGGTGCCCTGAGAGCAGGAAATTTTGAACACTGGGGCTGGAGAAGACCCCCACATGCTTCCAGAGAGACAAAACCATTTTTTAAAAGTCATGAACCAGAATGAAACTGGATTTCTCAAAACTGACAACAGAAGACATAGCTGGACAGGGGTGCCTGGGTGGCTCAGTCAGTTAAGCATCCAATTTTGGCTCAGGTCATGATCTCGAGGTTTGTGGGTTCAAGCCTGTCAGTCTCTGTGCTGACTGCTCGGAGCCTGGAGCCTGCTTCGGATTCTGTGTCTCCCTCTCTCTGTCTGCTCCTCCCCAACTCACGCGCATGCTCTCTCTCTCTCTTTCTCAAAAATAAATAAGCACTAAAAAAAAAATTGTTTTTAATGCTAAGGACAAATGATTTCCAATCTTGAATTCTCTACCCAAGCTATTAAGTATGAAAGTAAAATAAAGACATTTTTAGACAACCAAGTCTCCAAAATGCACTCTTACTTATTAAAGTATTAGAGAATGTAGTCACCAAAACAAGGGATGAGGCAAGAAAGGGGAAGATATGGAATCCAGAAAAGCAGGGATCCAACTCAAGAAAACCATGAATGAAGTCCCAGCAGGTGGTGATTAGAGTTCTCAAGGACCCGGCTATGCAGCAAGCCTGGAGAATAACCACCCCAGCTGGAAGCAGGTCAGAAGGCTGCGTAGAGGTGTTTTTTAGAAAATAAAACCAATAGAAAATCTAATGTGCTTGAACGGCATGAGATATTTACACCTCAAAGCAGAATTTAAGATTGAATTAGTGTTGTTGGTACAATGCAAACAAATGATAAGAACAGGACGTAATTATTAACTTAGTGGCAGGGAAAGTTGGGGGGGGGGCAGACAAGAAGTGCAGGAAAAGAAAAGTAACTACATGGTTCAGCTGTGGATAGCATTTACATAGGTACAGTGTTGCAAACTGGGAATATCTATGTAGCCAAAACCGTGTGCGATACAGTAACATGGGGGGTGGGGGGGATGCTGAAGACAGGAAGTTTAGAAAAGATGAAAGAGTTAAAGTCTCAACTTTCAAAATGATCACCGATAATGCCCAAAACCAAAAAAATCAAGAAGCAGCAAATGAGCACACTACTTAGATATATAGAGAATACAAAGGAATCCGCTGAAGGGGTTGAATGTGGTGCTTCTGGGGAACAGGAAACGAGGGATAGAAGACCCTGGTTTTTATAATAAGCCACACAGCATTCCTAAACAGGTGCATATGTAACTTTGGAAAAAAAAGAAAGAAAGAAACCAAATTGAGATGGAGAATTTTCTCACTTTCCACATGTCTGCGTTTTTATAAGAAGCATATATTTATTTTTTTATGCAAAGATGGCTTCATTGATCAAAAGAAGAAATGTTTAAAGTAAATATTTCTGGGGCACCTGGGTGGTGCAGTCGGTTAAGAGTCCAACTCTGGATGTCGGGCCAGGTCATGATCTCACAGTTTGTGAGTTCAAGCCTCATTTCAGGCTCTGCTCTGATGGTGTAGACCCTGCTTGGGATTTTGTCCCTCCCTCTCTCTGCCCCTCCCCTGCTTGTGTGCTCTGTCTCTCTTTTTCTCTCTCTCAAAATAAATAAATATAAAAAAATTCTTTAAAAAATAATAAAATAAAATAAAATAAATATTTCTGGTCACTGGTTTGGCCACCATCCAGCCAGGGACATATATCTGACCTTTATAAATAATTATTTGTAAAGTTGAGGCATGTTTAAAACTGGGTTATAATTTTTTTTTTTAATGGCTTAAAGCAATACTGTTTTATTTGGCTTACAATTCTGTGGGTTGGCTGAGCAGTTCTTCTGAGCCATAAATCCTTTGACACTCCTGACATAGGTGTGGCCAAGGTCCTTCCCCTTCGTCTGGGCAGACCGTGACTGCTGCAATAAACAGAGTGTGGTGGAAGAAATGCTATGAGACTTCCGAGGAGACTTTAAAGGCCATGCAGTTTTCACCTTGCTCACTGGAATGCTCCTTCCTGGAGTCCGGAACTCCCGGGGAAGAAGTCCAGCTCCCCTGCCATAACCAGGCTAGTAAGGACAGCCATTGGCACTACAGTTGACAGTCCCTGTCCAGGTGGCAGACAAGTCAAGAAGCCATCTTGGAAGGGGGTCCTCCAGCCGTCGCTCTCCAAACCCTGGCTGTTAGAGTCGCCCCCTGCTGTTCAGGTCAAGGAGCTGAGGCTGGACATTGCGGAACAGAGTCAAGCTTTTCCTGATAAATGCCTTTTCCAAATTCCTGACCCACAGAATCAGTGAGTATTTAAAAAAAGAAGTCATTTTTATGCCACTAAATCCTGTGATGATTTGTTATGCCGTAATAGATAAAGACAACAAAAGCCAAGGGAAAAAGTTGCATGGCTAGTTTATGCATAAGTGCATGAATGAGGCGTCGATTGCTACATTAATGAACAATTACTACATGTACTAAATCTTTTTCTTTATATTCCAATACTAAATTAATATGTGTGGTTTTAATGATCATTTTAAGAATATTCATCTCCCCCAAAGAAAAATAGTCACCCCTTCATCCCTTTTAGATCTTGATGAGGAAGCAGTGAGGGAGCATTTAAAGGGACAAGGGTGGCTGCATAGGAGACTCTATGAGAAAGGACAGAAGAACCACCTTCTTCTACATGGTTCAGCTGTGGATAGCATTTACATAGTTACAGTGATGCCAACTGGGACTATCTATGTAGCCAAAACTGTGTGAGATACAGTATAACACGGGGGGGGGGGGGGGGGGGCGCGGAATGAACCGTGTGAATAAACACAGAAGGCTGGTATAAACCTGTAAGACTAGTGTCCGGATGGCCATAACGCAGAATCAGCTGAGGTTGTGAAACATGCTATAGACAACAAAAAAGGGTTTTTATAGCTATATTTGGAGCAAGAAGAAGGAAGACATGGGCCCATGGCTTAGGGTAGATGGTGTAATATTAACAGATGACCAAGAGAAAGCAGAACTTTTCAACTTTCATTTGGCTGTCTTTATAAGGAGAGTGATGCTCAATATTAACATTGTCCAAAGTTGTAGTGAGGAGGAAAATGAAGCCCCAAAGAAGTGAAGAATGATAAGAGAACATTAACTCAATTGAAATGTTCAAGACTCAGATTTGGATGCGGTACATCCCCCACGATGCGGAAAGAAAGATACGGTTTTGGAAACATGGCAGACAAACTCTGAGGCCTTTTGGCAAATAGGAAGAGGACTGGGGACAGGCAAATATTCTGCCTTTCAAGACATTTTCAAAAGTAATTGAGAAGATGGTTCACTGATTATGTTGGTATTAATCACCCTGACAAGGTTCTGGATGCTACATTCTTTCCGATAATTTGTGAACACCAAGTGGCAGGGGCAGTGAGGAGTACTCACTTCCCTTTTTCACAGTGTTACAATAAGGTTACAACATTGTGAGACAGGGGAACCTTTAGGACTTCACTTGCCTTTTTTTTTTTTTAATTAACTTTTATTTAAATTCAAGTTAGTTAATATACAACGCAGTCTTGTCTTCAGGAGTAAAACCCAGTGATTCGTCTCTTATATATGATACCCAGTGCCCATCCCAACAAGTGCCCTCCTTAATGCCCATCACCCGTGCAACCCCTCCCCCCACCTACCTCCCCTCCAGCAACCCTCACTTTGTTTTTCATACTTAAGAGTCTCTTGTGGTTTTCCATAACCAGTAAAGAAATTGAATTAGTAATCAAAAATCTCTCCAAAAAACAAGAGTCCAGGGCCAGATGGATTTCCAGGGGAATTCCACCAAACATTTAAAGAAGAGTTAACACCTATTCTCTTGAAACTGTTCCAACAAACAGAAATGGAAGGAAAACTTCCAAACTCTTTCCATGAAACCAACATTGCCTTGATTCTAAAACCAGACAGAGACCCCACTACAAAGGAGAACTAAAGACCAATTTCCCTGATGAACATGGGTGCAAAAATCCTCAACAGGATATTAGCCAACCATATCCAACAATACATTAAAAAAAAATTATTCACCACAACCAAGTGGGATTTATACCTGGGATGCAAGGCTGGTTCAATATCCGCAAAACAATCAATGTGATTCATCACATCAATAAAAGAAAGGACAAGAGCCATATGATCCTCTCAATAGATGCAGAGAAAGCATTTGACAAAATACAGCATCCTTTCTTGATAAAAACCCTGAAGAAAGTAGTGATAGAAGGATCATACCTCAAAATCATAAAAGCCATACATGAAAGACCCATTGCTAATATCATCCTCAGTGGGGAAAAACTGAGAGCTTTCCCCCTAAGGTCAGGAACAAGACAGGGATGTCTACTCTCGCCACTGTTATTCAACATAGTATTGGAAGTCTTAGCCTCAGAAAGCAGACAACACAAAGAAAAGGCATCCAAATCAGCCAGGAGGAGGTCAAACTTTCACTCTTCGCATTTGACATGATACTCTGTATGGAAAACACAAAAGATTCTAGCAAAAAACTGCTAGACCTGATCCTTACATTTAGCAAAGTTGCAGGATATAAAGCCAATGCACAGAAATCGGTTGCATTCCTATACACCAACAATGAAGCAACAGAAAGAGAAATCAAGGAATCGATCCCATTTACAATTGCACCAAAACCCATAAAATACCTAGGAATAAATCTAACCAAAGAGGTGAAAAATCTATACACGGAAAACTATAGAAAGCTTGTGAAAGAAATTGAAGAAGACACCAAAAAATGGAAAAAAATTCCATGCTCCTGGATAGGAAGAACAAATATTGTTAAAATGTCAATACTACCCAAGGCAATCTACATATTCAATGCAATCCCTATCAAAATAACACCAGCATTCTTCACAGAGCTAGAACAAATAATCCTAAAATTTGTGCGGAACCAGAAAAGACCCCGAATAGCCAAAGCAATCTTGAAAAAGAAAACCAAAGCAAGAGGCATCACAATCCTGGACTTTAAGCTATACTACAAAGCTGTAATCATCAAGACAGTATGGTACTGGCATAAAAACAGATAGATCAATGGAACAGAATTGGACCCAGAAATGGACCCACAAACATATGGCCAACTAATCTTTGACAAAGCAGGAAAGAATAGCCAATGGAATAAAGACAGTCTCTTCAGCAAGTGGTGCCGGGAAAACTGGACAGCGATATGCAGAAGAATGAACCTGGACCACTTTCTTACACCAGACACAAAAATAAACTCAAAATGGATGACAGACCTAAATGTAAGACAGGAAGCCATCAAAATCCTCGAGGAGAAAGCAGGCAAAAACCTCTTTGATCTTGGCCGCAGCAACTTCTTACTCACCACGTCTCTGGAGGCAAAGGAAACAAAAGCAAAAATGAATTACTGGGACCTCATCAAAATAAAAAGCTTCTGCACAGCCAAGGAAACAATCAGCAAAACTAAAAGGCAACCGACAGAATGGGAGAAGATATTTGCAAATGACATATCAGTTAAAGGGTTAGTATCCGAAATCTATAAAGAACTTATCAAACTCAACACCCAAAAACCAAATAATCCAGTGAAGAAATGGGCAAAAGACAAGAATAGGCACTTCTCCAAAGAGGACTTCCAGATGGCCAACTGACACATGAAAAAATGCTCAACATCGCTCATCATCAGGGAAATACAAATCAAAACCACAATGAGATACCACTTCACACCTGTCAGAATGGCTAACATTAACAACTCAGGCAATAACAGATGTTGGTGTGGATGCAGAGAACGAGGATCTCTTTTGCATTGTTGGTGGGAATGCAAACTGGTGCAGCCACTCTGGAAAACAGTATGGAGGTTCCTCAAAAAATTAAAAATAGAACTACCCTACCACCCAGCAATTGCACTAATATGTATTTATCCAAGGGATACAGGGATGCTGTTTTGAAGGGACACATGCACCCCCATGTTTATAGCAGCACTATCAACAGCCAAAGTATGGAAAGAGCCCAAATGTCCATTGATGGATGAATGGATAAAGAAGATGTGGTATATATATACAATGGAGTATTACTTGGCAATCAAAAAGAATGAAATCTTGTCATTGGCAACTACATGGATGGAACTAGAGTGTATTATGCTAAGCGAAATTAGTCAGAGAAAGACAAATGTCATATGACTTCACTCATATGAGGACTTTAAGACACAGAACAGATGAACATAAGGGAAGGAAAGCAAAAATAATATAAAAACAGGGAGAGGGACAAAACAGAAGAGACTCTTAAATATGGAGAACAAAGAGAGGGTTCCTGGAGGGGTTGTGGGAGGGGGGATGGGCTAAATGAGTAAGGGGCATTAAGGAATCTACTCCTGAAATCATTGTTGCATTATAGCTAACTAATTTGCATGTAAATTAAAAAAATTTAAAAAGGGAAAAAAAGGGTCTCTTATGGTTTGCCTCCCTCTCTGTTTTTATCTTATTTTTTCTTCCCTTCCCCTGCGTTCATCTGTTGTGTTTCTTAACTTCCACGTATGAATGAAATCATGGTATTTGTTATTCTCTGGCTGACTTATTTCATTCAGCATAATACCTTCCAGTTCTATCCATGTTGCAAATGGCAAGGTTTCATTCTTTTTCATCACTGAGTAGTATTCCAGTGTGTGTGTGTGTGTGTGTGTGTGTGTGTGTGTGTGTGTGTTTATCTATATACCACATCTTCTTTATCCATTCATCAGTCGATGGACATTTGGGCTCTTTCCATAATTTTGTTATTGTTGAGAGTGTTGCTATAAACATTGGGATGCCTGTGCTCCTTCGAATTAGCATTTTTATACCCTTTGATTTTCTGCCTTGATTTCAAGGAATAAACACAATCTTTCAGGACATCGTTGCAGATCAGATAAAGAAACCTGAGCACAAGCACAAGAATTTAGTGAATCTATAGTAGTTTGAACATTAACATTAATTAAATGTTCATCTTGGTGGTGTCATCAAAAATAGCAAAGAAAGGGCCTATGCAAACTCACTCTTACCTACATAAAAGCAATGAAAAAGCCCACAAAAATTGCCAGGATCAATTTCTTCAGAACTCTGGAAAGTAACCAAAGGCCTACAGCCACTTGAGGAATGCTCATTAAAGAAAAATGGCTGAATCTTAGTAAGGACAGTGAACTTTGTGACGTTTTAACTTGCCCTAGTCCTATCCCCCACTCTCCAGCTCTGTAACAACCTTGAAAAACAGGCCACATCCCCAGTGCAACCTGGCAGTCAATGAAGAAAACAGTACAGAGCCAGACCTCTTTCTGGGTCTTACTCCCAAAGAAATGTCATTATTGGCACTGTCTTGTGGTTCCTTGGAAGATTACACTTAACGAGGCCAGCTATATTTGGAGTTGGAGCTTGCTCAGAATGAAAAAACTTCTCCCTAGGGGTAATTTGCTGAAAGCATTTACAGACAAGTGTTTTACTTTGCAGGTGCCTAAGTTACTGGACAACTGTTAGGACAAACAATAGACTAACCAAAAAGTTTAAAAAGAAAACCTGGGGGAGGGAGGGGTGCCTGGGTGGCTCAGTTGGTTAAGCGTCCATCTTTGGCTCAGGTCATGATCTCAAGGTTTGTGGGTTTGAATCCCTCATCGGGCTCTGTGCTGACAGCTCAGAGTCTGGAACCTGCTTTGGATCTGTGACTCTCTCTCTTTCTCTCTCTCTCTCTCTGCCCCTCCCTTGCTCACACTGTCTCTCTCTCTCAAAAAAAATTAACATAGAAAAAGAAATAAAACCTGGGGGAGATCAAAGTTTTGAGATGATGTGAGGAGCTCTGCATACCCAATACCCCCAAAACAAACAAAGCTGGTTAAAATTAAAATTAAATTAAATTAAATTAAAATCTCTGGAAATTGTCCTAATGACATATAGCCAATTAAGACCCATTTATTTAAGGAAACCTCCTACAACTTAGTAAGAATAGGGAGAGTCTGTGGCATAGGAGCCACAACCAATTCCCTCCCTGCTTCTCACCCTCTCTCCCCAACTCAGCTCGAAGGAAACTTCATTTTGAGTCCGTGTAGTCAAAAAGAGATTCCCAGAGTGCCTGGCAGTTTCAGTTAGTGGAGTATGTGACTCTTGATCTCAGGGTCGTACACATTGGGTGTAGAGATTACTTTCAAATCTCCAAAAAGAGGCGCCTGGGTGGCTCAGTCAGTTGAGCTTCCGACTTCGGCTCGGTCATGATCTTGCGGTCTGTGAGTTCTAGCCCCGCGTTGGGCTCTGTGCTGACAGCTCAGAGCCTGGAGCCTGCTTCGGATTCTGTGTCTCCCTTTCTTTCTGCCCCTCCCCCACTCATGCTCTGTCTCTCTCTCTCTGTCAAAAATAAACAAACATTAAAAAAATTAAATCTTAAAAAAAAAAGATACAGTTCCCTCTCCCGTAAGCTCCCAATCAAGTCTTATCATATCTCACAAGGAGGAGAAAGCTTTCAGCATTTCTCATCCCCTCCTACTCCAAGCTAACTAAGTTCAACTTCCAGTGAGTGTGGCAGAGAGGTAAGGGGCTTCCTTCCTTTATCCAGCCTCTATTCATAGGATGGAGGTTCTGTCCCAGGTGTGACAGTCTAAAAAATATCAGGTTCTGACTGCCCTCATGCCTGCTTTCTCGCAGAGCAGGGATCTCATGCTGGCAGAAGCAAGCCAAGAGGCCCAGAGGCTACTGCTCTACCAGGTGCCCAGAGTAGTACCTCAGAGACGTTGCCCAGGGGCCAGGAAGTCCATAAGAAAAGACACATGAGACTTTCTACAAAGGAACTGACTTTATTTGAGACAAGGTATGTGAAAGTTCAAGCCTAAGGGCACTCTCAAAAACAAAACCAAGCCAATAGCTCCCCACTAGGCTAAACCATAGGCTATTTAATCTCCAGAGAGAACCTGGGAAAAAGACTGCTAAGAAAAGCCCTCCTGAGGTCAGGACAAACTTCAAAGACCAGCCTCAAATTTACCCCTCCCCAATTTAATTGGGTCAGAATGCTATGTAATATATGCCCCAGGGCACTGTCACAAACAATAGAGCCATCAGTCAGTAATTAGTGGAGCCTAACTGTTAGTGTGTGATACCACATGAAGAGGACAGCTTAACAGAGAAGTCAGGGAAAGACACCATCAAAGAGAGCCTGCTACAATTACTATCATCCCAAAGTGACTGCGCACTTGCCCAAGGCTATGCCCTCTGAGAAGCAAAACCAAATGTTTCCCACTGGGGGGGAATACACCTAACCAAAATAGTGGAGTCAAGTCAGAGAATAAACAAACAAGCAAACAACAACAAAAATACCCAGGCAGGGAGAAGGGAATCAGTATCCAGAGTTGCTACGATATACTACCTAAAATGTCCAGTTTTCAACAAAAATTATGAGACATGCAAAGAAAGAGAAAAGCGTGACCCATACACAAGCAAAAGATCAGGTTACAGACACTGCGTGAGAGAGGAACCAAATGTCAGATTTAACAGACTTCAGTGTAGCCCTTCTAACAATGTTCAAAGAACTAAAGAAAGCCATGCTTAAAGAAACAAAGGAAGGCGTGGCGACAATGTCTCATCAAATAGAGAATATCAATAAAGAGGTAGAAAGTATTATTTTTTAACAATAAAAATTCTGGATTTGAAAAGTACACTAATCAAAAGGAAAAATTCATTACTCAACAGTAGGTCTGGACTGGCAGAAGAATCAGAAGACTTGAAGATAAATAGATAGAGATTATGGAATCCAGAGAACAGAGAGAAAATGAAATGAAGAAAAATGAATGGAGTCTCAGAGAAAAGTGAGACATCTTCAAAATACCAATATAGGGGAGCCTGGGTGGCTCAGTTGGTTGAGCATACAACTCTTGATTTCGGTTCAAGTAGTGATTTCCAGTTTGTGAGATTGAGCCCTGTGTTGGGCTCCATGCTGGCAGCTCAGAGCCTGCTTGGGATTCTCTCTCTCCCTCTCTCTCTGTCTCAGCCCCTCCCCTGCATGTGTGCTCTCTCTCCCTCTCTCTCTCTCTCTCTCTCTCTCTCTGTCTCAAGATACATAAATAAACATCAGAAAGAAAAAAGAATACCAGCATAGATGTAATAAGAGTACCAGAGGACAGGAGAAAAGAATAGAAAAAAAGTTGAAGAAAACTTGGTTAAACACTTTCCAAATTTGCTAAAATATGAAGCTCAATGAACTCCGAGTAGGATAAGTACAAAGAGATCCACACTCAGAAACATTACAGTAAGAGTACTGAAAGACAAAGAGAAAGTCTTGGAAACATTAAGAGAAAAAAAAAAATCATCACATGCAAAGCATCTACAATAAGATTAACAACTGACTTCTTATCCAAAATGACGGAGGCCAGAGGCAGTGGGATGACATATTCAAAGTACAGTTGAGTCCCATTGTTCATGGTAGTTATATTCTATAAAGTCACTGCAAACACTGAGTTAGCAAATACTAAATCACTGTTCCTAGGAGGAAATACAAGGTTAAGTTCATGCCAGCCTCTGGTCACAATATTTTTGTCAACTGATCAATATAAGGTTGACCCTTGAACAGCACAGATGTTGGGATGCCAATCTCCCATATAGTAAAAAATCTATGTATAACTTTTGACTCCCCCAAAACTTAACTACTGGGAAGCCTACTGTTGACCAGATGCTTTACCTATAATATAAATAACACATATTTTATATGTTACATGTATTATATTATATTCTTACAATACCTAACTTTTTCTTAATTTTTTTGGCATTTCTAGGCTACATGGTTTATCTATGTGTTTTTATTTTTTAATTTTTTTAACATTTATTTTATTTTTTTGAGAGACCAAGAGAGACAGAGCACTAGCAGGGGAGGGGCAGAGACACAGAATCTGAAGATACAGAAGGAGACACAGAATCTGAAGCAGGATCCAGGCTCTGAGCTGTCAGCACAGAGCCCAACACGGGGCTCAAACCCATGAATGCAAGATCATGACCTCAGCTAAAGCTGGACATCTACAAGTTTTCTTAAATTGTAAATTTCAATCTTCAAAAAATTTTCCAATCTATTTATTGAAAAAAAATTCCATGTGCAAATGGACTTGTGTAGTTCAAACTCATGTTTTTCAAAGTTTGTATAACCTTGTTTTATGTGTGTTTCTGCTTAAAGACACCTTATTTAATATATATTATTCATTCACTAACGTTAAACTCATGGCCAACCGCACTATAATTCATGCCTGAATGAACCTCCTCTAGCACATGTATTTTTCTCCTAAGGCACATTATGGCCTTCTTGCATATAGGAACATTGGACAGCACTTCAGCACTATTTTTGGGAACTATTTAAACAGTGAATACACCAATAAAATGCACAGAAATGCAAAATCATGGCACTAACTAGACCACGACAAGGACACTTGTTTATTATAAGAGCTGAAATAAGAGGGCAGAGCATCACTCTGTTCAACCTCAGCTGGGAGCACGCACAATAAAATTTAGTAAGTAAGCAAATTTGCAAATAGAGAATCTGTGAATAATAAGGATCAACTGTACTGAAAGAAAAAAAATCAACCAATAAATCTTATATCCAGCAAAACTATCTTTCACAAATGAAGGTAAAATGGGTGGCTCTATAGGTTAAGCATCTGACTTTGGCTCAGGTCATGGTCTCATGGTTCATGAGTTCAAGCCCTGCATTTGGCTCTGCACTGACAGTGTGGAGCCTGCCCTGGATTCTATCTCTCTGCCTCTCCCCTACTTGCTCTCTCTCTCTCTCTCTCAAAATAAATAAAAAACTTTTAAAACTTTTATAAAAATTATGATATTATCAGATAAACGAAGCTGAGAAAATTTGTTAGCAGACCTGCCTTACAAGAAATACTAAGAAATATATCAGGCTGAATGCAAGTAAACCCAGACAGAAATTCAAATCCACACATAAAAAAACAAAAGTACCAATTAAGGTGATTATGTCATTATGTCAGTATGAATGCATATTTTTGTTTTCTTCTCTTAAATGATTTTAAAAGCAATAGTATAAAACAATATGCGTATAATTGTGTTGTTGGGTCTATAACATATACAAATGTATATATAAAAACACGTAAAAATATATTTGCCAACAACATCTCAAAGAAGGTGGGTGGGATGAAAGTTGTATTGGTGTAAGTAAATTATGCCAGATGGTAACCCGAACCCACAGAAACAAACTAAGAGAACCAGAAATGGTGGAATAAATATAAGGAATTCTAAATAAATGGTGCCTGGGTGGCTCAGTTGGTTAAGCACCTTTCTTCTGACCACAGCTCAGGTCTTGATCACAGGGTCGTGAGTTCAAGCCCCGTATTGAGCTTCCTGCTGGGTGTTGAAGCCTACTTAAAAGAAAAAAAAAAAAAAGAAAGGAAATGCTAAATATATACTTGTTCTTTCTTTTCTCAGCTTTTTAAATGACATAAAATGATAAAAATGTATAACAATGTATTGTCAGGTTTGAAACATGTAGTGATATGTGTTAACACTAACAGCATAAAAATGGTAAGGGGGGATAGAGTGACATAGGAGTAACATTCTATATCCCCATGGAATTAAGTTAGCATAAATTCAAAGTAGATTCTGATTAGTTAATACGCATATGGTAAGCCCTAAAGCAACCATTAGGAAAATAAATAAAAAATCAGTAAAAAAAATTATAGAAAAAAATGATGTATGACAATATGTACTCAATGCAAAATAAAACAATAAAGGAAATTTAGATTCAAAGATACAAATAGGTTGAGGGCACCTGGGGGACTCTGACTCAGGTCATGATCTCTCGAGAGTTCCAGTCCCACATTGGGTGAGCTCAAGCCCCGCTTCAGGTGAGCCCTGCTTCTCTCTCTCTCTCTCTCTCTCTGCCCCTCGTGGGATTCTCTCTTCCTCTCCCTCTCTCTGTCCCTCACTAACTTGTGCCCTCTCTCTCTCTAAAACAAACAAACAAAAAACAAATAAAAAAGAAAGATACAAATAAGTTGAAAGTAACTGAATGGAAAAAGATCATGCAAAAAGCAACCCTAAGAGAGATGGAGAGAGAGAATCCCATGAGGGGGCACAGAGACATGTAACATGGGTATATCCTTTGCGGTTTGGAGATCTGCATATTCGAATATGTCCAAAATATTATTACTGTACCTCCCAACTTTGTGAAGTAGACAGCATCAATTTGATCATCCCAAATTTGCATTTGATAAAACTAAAGTTTCAAAAAGTTCATACGTAAAAGTGTTTCAGTCTCAGCATCCCTATGAAGTAAGTACTGTATCCTCTTTTCCAGGTGACAAAACTGAGGAAGACGTTAAACCACTATGTGGTGAGCGGGTTCAAACTCAGGCAGTCTGATTCCAGAATGTGTGTTTTTGTTTTGCTTTTCAGGACTTTTTGGGTTTGTTTTGTCTCATTTATTTAAGAGAGACAGAGACAGCATGAGTTGAGGAGAGGCAGAGAGCCCACCGTGGGGCTCGAACTCACGAACCGTAAGATCACGACCTGAGCTGAAACCCAGAGTCGGATGCCTAACTGACTGAGCCACCCAGGCGCTCCTTGCTTTGGTTCAGATTAAAGGAAAGCAAAATGACATGGGCCACACAATATGCATTTGCGAGCTGAATATGGCCTTGGGCCACCATTTGAAGCCTCCATCCTGGAGTCAGAGGGACACGGGTTTGAGTCCCAGGCCTGACACTTATCACATGTGTGGTCTTGAGCAAAAGGTCAACATCTACCTCACAAGGTTCGTGCGAGCCCCTCGGGAGGCACGCAGGTTCCCCCTCCAATGTAGCCATTGCCCCCTGGCACAAAGGAACTCAATAAAAGTGTGTTGAAATAATAGAATTCAAGCTTCTGGAGCTAACCTCATTTCTCCGCAGTTCTGGGAAGTAAATTCGCAGAAGCAGGAAGAAAAGGAACCTTGCAGCCCCCACACTTACCATCATTGCCCTCCGTCACCTCGCAAAGGGATCGGCAGGAACAAATTGTGGTAAGTTCCACGCAAGAAAAGAACACCGTGAGGGAGGCTTATAAACAGCATATATTTCAGACTGGGGGTTCAGGGAGAGTCACTGTGTGGAGGTAGATAAAATATTGGTCCAATGCAAGGGAAGCAATACTCCTACCGCACTCCCACTGGTCAGGCTACATATAGAAAATGGTATTCTATTTTGGATGCTGCATTTTAACAGGAACAGAGTCAACCCTGCACTCATCCAGAAAAGCGCTATCCCAGCTGATGAAAGGTTTAATATTCACCATAAATATTCAGGTCCCTCATCCAACAAATATCAGTTGAGTACAAAACACTACTTGATACTAGAGAGAGTTTAAAAATAAAGACACCAGGGGTGCCTGGGTGGCTCAGTCGGTTAGGTGTCAGACTTCGGCTCGGGTCATGGTCTCATGGCTGGTGGGTTCGAGCCCTGCGCGGGGCTCTGTGCTGACAGCTCAGAGCCCGGAGCCTGCTTTGGCTTCTGTGTCTCCCTCTCTCTCTCTGTCCCTCCTCCACCACCACTATCTCTCTCTCTCAAAAATAAATAAACATTAAAAAAATTTGTTTAATGTAAAAATGTAAAAATAAAAATAGGGACACTAGCATTGTGGCCTTCTGGAAGTTTTACAACTTAGTAGGGAGGGCAGGGTGAGTACATAAGGAAATAGAATGCAAAGTTGACGTTTGCCCCAAGACATAAGAAGGATAGATACAGCACGTACAGGTGTGGTAGGTGCAGCATCTCATAAAAGGGTGGTATTTGAGCTAATTCTGGAACTGGAAAGGATTCCTTTTACCGACAAACCCATGCCACCTAAGGAGAATCCAAAATAGCAGCATGAGCAGAGGTACAGAAGCAGGGATGTATGCCAGTGAGAAGTCCGGTTTGGCCAGAGCAAAAGGTTCATCTAGGAAGTGAGCCCAGAAAAATAGATTTGGATCAAAGTAAGTAGAGCCTGGGATGTTGGTAAAGGAATTTGGACATTATTTGGTAGTTAATGGGAGGAATTAAGAATTTCTAATGAGGAACATTGTAATGAACACTGCTGTCCTGCCTGGTCAACACTGTCTGGGGCTAGGGCCCCAATTTTCTTTTTTTTTTTAAATTTTTTTAAACGTTTATTATTGAGGGAGAGAGAGAGGGAGCATGAGCAGGAGAGGGGCAGAGAGAGAAGGAGACACAGAATCCGAAGCAGGCTCCAGGCGCTGAGCTGTCAGCACAGAGCCCGACACGGGGCTCGAACCCACGGACCGCGAGATCATGACCTGAGCCAAAGTTGGACGCTTAACCGACTGAGCCACCCAGGCACCCCTAGGACCCCAATTTGCTGTGGGAAACCCATCCCTTCCCCAGCTAGTTCAGGTGACACAAGTAGAGATAGCTAAACCCTCAGTTCCACACTGATTGGTTCAGGGATTTTTTTTTTTTTTAACATTTATTTATTTTTGAGAGACAGAGCATGAGCAGGGGAGGGGCAGAGAGAGGGAGACACAGAATCAGAAGTAGGCTCCAGGCCCCAAGTTGTCAGCACAGAGCCCAACATGGGGCTCAAACCCACAAACCATAAGATGATGACCTGAGCTGAAGTCGGAGGCTTAACTGACTGAGCCACCCAGGCACCCCTTGGTTCAGGGATTTGTACAGGCTCCAAGCAGAACCAATAACCAATGGGAGTCAAATCTGAAGTTTTTGGTACAAGGAGACAGAGAGAGGTCACCTTTTCCCTCTGCTGGAGTTACCGGGGGAAAAAATCAGACATAAATCTAGAACTGCTGGCATTCTTGATGCCATGAGAGGAACCACCTGAGACAGGAATCAATTCAGAAGAAAGCAGAGCTTAGGGCTGGGACCCAAATCTGAATGATATTGAGTCCCTGAGCCAAATGCACCTTAATATCTACCTTTAAACTTTTCAGTAAGCTAATAAATTCCCTCTCTTGTTTAAGTTGGTTTGAGCTGGGTCTTTGACCTCTTGTTACTGAAAGATTCCTGCATGGGGTGCCTGGGTGGCTCGGTCAGTTAAGCCTCTAAGTCTTGATTTTGGCTCAGGTCATGATCTTATGGTTCATGGGTTCAAGCTCCGAGTTGGGTTCTGTGCTGACAGTGCAGAGTCTGCTTGGGATTCTTTCTTCCTCTCCCCCACCATGCCCACTCTTTCTTTTCTTTTCAAATTTTTTATTACGTTTGTTTATTTTTTTATTACATTTATTTATTTTTGAGAGACAGAGTGAGACAAAGTGAGAGTGGGGGAGGGGCAGGGAGAGAGGGTGACACAGAATCCGAAGCCGGCTCTGGGCTCTGAGCTGTCAGCCCAGAGCCCAACGCAGGGCTCGAACCCACCAACCGTGAGATCATGACCTGAGCCGAAGTCAGACGCTTAATCGACTGAGCCACCCAGGTGCCCCTCACTCTTTCAAATATAAATAAGTAAACTTAAAAAAAAAAAAAAAAAAGCATGGAAGATTCCTGCTTGATACAAACCTTATAAGGGCTGAAGAGAGGAGACTAAGTCAATACAATAGTAATAGGACAATACAGTAGTAAAGACTAAGGAACCGGAAGCGCCCGGGTGGCTCAGTCAGTTAAGCTTCCCACTCTTGATTTCAGCTCAGGTCATGATCTCGAGGTTCATGAGTTCAAGCCCTGCGTCAGGCTCTGTACTGACAGTTTGGAACCTGCTTAGGATTCTCTCTCTCTCTGCTCCTCCTCCGCTCACACTTTCTCTCCCCCACAATAAATAGATAAACGTGAAACAAAACAAAAGGCTAAGGAACTGTTAGATTAAAGGAAATGAAGGAGTCATAACAACTAAATGCAACATGTGATCCTAAATTGGATCCTGAGCCAGAAAACGGAGGTTAGTGGGACAATTGGCAAAATCTGAAAAAAAAAAATAAATCTATAGGTTAACTCTACTGATGTTAATGTCTTGATTTTAATAATTGGATTGTGTTAAAAAAATAATCGTATTGTGTTTATTGACACTCTTAACATTTGCAGAGCGTTGATGAAGGGTATGCGGAAATTCTTCGAACTATTTTTGCAGCTTTTTGGTAAGTTCTGAAAACATCTAAAAAGTTAAAAAGTAAAAAAATTAAAATATGAAATTTGGGTTTGATCAACAGAGGCGATGGCCTTGGGAACGCCGATGGTAATACATTGGCAAGGACTTGGCTGGATACGGAGAGGAGTGGAAAAAGGAGACAATATCTGGGTTCAACGCTGAGAGCATTGTGGCCCTACTCACTGGCACAAGCACAATCTGGAAGACAAGCAGGTTTGAAGTAGAAAGGGCACATTTCACAGGATGTGCTGAATTTTAAGTACCAGCAAGCCTCCAGGTGAAGCCGTCCAGCAAACGCTGAAACTTTGCAACTGGGATTAAGGGCAAAGACGATGCCAAGGACAGACGTTTCCATAAAGGAGAAAGTTCACAGGAGTATAATGTGACCAAGGGTGACACTGTCGAGGAAGGAGCCCAGTGGGGCAGGCAGTGCTGACCACAAAGATTTCAGAGAAGGGATAATCATCTGCAGAATGCTTATGCCAGAGGAGGGATGTTTGAGTACAGTTCATCTCGGAGATATGAAGAAGTGTCGAAACAAACAAGAAAACTCTATCAGAGGTTTTGGGGGTTAAAAAAAAACCCTAGTTCTTAAATCTTCATAAATTATTAAATGTGTTTTCACTCCTATTCCTGAACATTGGCTGCCTTCTTGGATTGTGCTGACTGGTTGAGTTGTTAGAAATGGGAACATTCACTGGTGCTCTTCAGATGTTACTCCCTCGTTAATTAATGTTCAATAAAGCTCTTCAAATGTTACTCCCTTGCAAATTACCCACTGGCCTCTTTTGGGACCTTAACAACACAAATAAGGACTGGTTTAACATTTAATCTGGGTCGGGGCGCCGGGTGGCTCATTCGGTTAAGTTTCTAACTCTCGGTTTAGCTCAGGTCATGATCTTATGGTTCATGAGTCTGAGCCCCACATCGGGCTCTCTGCTGTCAATGCAGAGTCCTCTTCGGATCCTCAGTCTCCCTCTCTCTCTCTGTCCCTCTCCCCAGCTTGCACTCTCTCACTCTCTCAAAATAAATAAATAAACTTTTAAAAAAAAGACCTGGTCTGGGTAGATTCAGAGGCTAGAACTTAGCCATATATGTGGCAGTCGTTAGAAAACCTCTAACAGTGCAGTGAGCTGTGAGGTAATGATGGAGAAAATTATTCCTAAAGCTCCTTCCAGATCAGTAGTTCAGTAAGCTTCTGGGTTTGTGTTCCTGTTAAATGTTCAGAGTATCTGCTTCATGTGGCTTCTGTGAGGAGGACGGAAGATAAAGTACATTAAAGTGCCTGGAGCAGAATAGCTGTTCAGTCTTTATTAGTCAGATACCAATCTATGAAATAGACCAAGAAATCCCAAGCAAGTACCAACCTCGGCCACTAGAGGGGGATTTCAGTCACCCTCCTTTAAAAGACACTCTCAGATACCGCTTGATGGGGCAGACACCCCTCCCGATGCACCAGCCTTTCCTCTGCCCGGAAAGCCAGTCCCACTCAGGAAACCTGGCTCCACGCTGAACTCCATGGTGTTTTCTCTGAGTCATTATATTCTCCCACAGTTGCAAAATGATCTGGCAAAAGTCCCTCAAAGGCTTTTACTGCTTACTGAGTAACATCCAAACTCCCTGCCTGAATCCAAAGCCTTCCTCAGTCTGGCCCCAACCTACCTCTCCAGCCTGAACTCCCTTCAGTCCTTTATACTGCGGCCACACTGGGCAAATCAGCTCCTGCCTATATGTCGGGGCACATGCAGCTCCTTCTTGACGCCTTCCCTCTATCCTGACCTTCTGAAACCATACTTCTTTTTCAGGAATGTAAATGTACCTCCCTCTTAACTCCCTTCTTACTTCTCTAGAAAAGAGTGATCTCTCCCACCGTTGAGCTCCCACACCATATATTATATATCCATCTATCTTGTATTTCATTGATTTATGTATGTGCACCTTTTCTCTTCAATAGATTAGGAACTCTTTGGGTAGAGAGGCCAGGGAGTAATCTGCCCAGGATCACACAGCGAGTCAGGACGGGATTCTAGCCCAGGAAATCCAGAGAGCTCTTGCTCTTAACCACGAATTCACAGCTATATAGTAACCTTTCATCAACCACAGTGCCTAGCTCAGAGCTTTGCACACAGTGCTATGCAATAGCTTATCAAATGTATAACTAAAAAACAAAAAAACAAAAACCTCCCCCAAACATTGATCTAATTAGCATCTCTTAAACCTTCACCGACTCCTGGGCTATTGGGAACCAGCAACTGAGTCTCATTAATCTGCACTACAGTGCCTGGCTGTAGATCTAATTATGAGCCATTTCAGAAGCATAATTACTGTTCCATTTGGTTTCTTGATCTGTAATGCATGTAAGGATCTACTCCCAGCTTCTAAGGGATTAAAAAAAACCCAACGTGATTACTTTCTGAGGCCTGAGAGATGTGTTTGGTGAAGTTTCAGCTCACATCTTTTCTGTGAAGTGAGGGGGGTGGACATGGTGGTCCTTTCTTTGGTTTTAAGTCTATGATTCCGGGAGATAGGAAGGAATAAAAAAGAGCCTCTGCTTCTGCGTCAGAAGATACCATTTTGAGTCTCAACTCCCCAACTCAGATTCCCCATCTGTAAAATTTGATTCATCCGGTCAAAAAGCTTTGAATATCTGAGTGCCCCGCAAGGGAGGGGCAGTAAAGAGCAAGGCAGAAGTGGTCCCTGCTCATCCAGCTAAGAAACTCGGTGGACACCTATAGTGTGGGGTTGTCCTGTGGAAGAAACTCAAGTGGTCAAAGTATGGTGCAAACTACAAAGTCTGGTACCAAATCAAAAGCTGATGATCTTGACAGGATCCCGGTTTTGTCAAGTCCAACGACAACAAAGCTTATCTCTTTTGCTGTTTTGGGGAAAAGCCCGATAGTGTGTTTTAACCAAACCTAATCAACACCGCATGCAGCTTTTGTGACTTTCTGCGCGGCAGTTCCACGTAAAGGTGGGCTGAGGTTATCTGTCCTCACTTCCGGCACTGGCCGGTTGCTGGGAGAGGCCAAGTTCCTAGCCCACTCCCGCAGGCCTCGGTCAGTACGCCGTCAGGCTGGGAGCCTGGGCCCCTGGGTTCTCCAGCTGTCAGTCGTCTGACTGACTCCCAGTGACCAGACCCGGCTCAGGCGTCATTCAATGACCTCGTCTGTGAAAGGCAGGCCACATCCGTGAAGAAGCCTGGCTCGGGGAGGCCACCCTCCAGAGCTCTGGGGAGGGTTCCCTTAAGGTTCCATCTCGAGCCCCAGGCTGCAGCAGAGCTGGCAGGGCCAGGCGACTCTGTCCCGGTCCCCGGGCCCGCGTACACTCGCAGGGTGGCTCTGGGGAAGGCCACCGGGCGGACCTGCCGGCTGCTCCGCGTTCGACGGGAGGCCTCGGACCGTGCCCGGACGGCCCCCGGGAGCCCCTAGACTGCCTGGAGCAGCCGGAGCGGCTGGGGTCGCTGGACCAACGCGGAGCAGGGGGTGAGCCGGGCGCGCTCGGGCGCAGGTCACGTGGCGGGCGCGGGGGCGCGCGGGGGCGGGGCCTGGTGCGCGCGGCTCCGCGGGTGGCAGGGCGGGCGGGAAGGGGCGGGGCCTCGGGCGGGGCCGCCGGGGGGAGGCGGGCGGGCCGGCGGGAGGGGAGGAGTGGAGATGGCGGCGGCGGCGGCTCAGGGGGGCGGGGGCGGGGAGCCCGGGGGAGCTGATGGGGTCGGCCCGGGGGTCTCGGGGGAGGTGGAGGTAGTGAAGGGGCAGCCGTTCGACGTGGGCCCGCGCTACACGCAGCTGCAGTACATCGGCGAGGGCGCGTACGGCATGGTCAGGTGAGGGGGCGTTCCGGGGGAGGGGGCTCCTGAGGATGGGGGACCGGGAGGGATGCCGAGGGCCTTCCGGGCCGGGGAGACTCCCAGGGTCCTGAGGAGGCGGGGGCTTCGGGAGGCTGGGGGGGAGTCCCACGGAGGGGGCCTTGGGCTGCTTTCTGGGGGAGCGGCGCTGCGTACGTTCTAATGGGAGGGGGCTTGGAGGCCGCAGAAGCGCCCATTCCGTTGTGAGGGGAGGGGCATCTGAGTGTACGTGGGGGAGCTGTGGGGCCCTCGGGGACCCTACGGACTCGGGGAGAGGCGGAGAAACTAAGTATTCTTGGGGAGGTGATATCGTCAGCGAAGAGCGAGCGAAGGACCCTACTTTGGGGAGAGGATGCCTTGGATTCTCCCAGTAAGGCCTGCCAAAGAGTTTGGGAGAGAAGAGCGGAGCTCAGGGCTGGACAGGGTGGGGCAGGCCTTTGGGCCTGGGGCCAGGGGCCCAGTGAGCCATGAGGGGTCCAGGAGTGCCCGCTTGCAACTTTTAGGAGGGATCTGTGAGCTCCCTCATCCCCACTGTGTGCTCTGGGCCTTTGTTCATCTGGGAAGAGCTCTCCTGCCCAGGTGCCTCGCCCTAACACCCGTGTCTGTCTCAGCCCTTCTTTCTGGTCTCTCCTGTGACTCCCTCCTTCTCGCTGTGTGTGCCTCACTGTACATCCTCCACTCATGTCCCACCCCCTGGACCTGTCTTGGGTTGAGGGAGCCCATCCTGGATAGGGGAGGATGAGAGGTCAGGGCAACTAGAATGGACAGGATTGAGGCAAGGGGAAGTCAGTGAGCGGCCAGTCTCTTCCTCTGTTTGTGAAGTCACTGAAGGGCTGCCTGGCTGGTCCCCAGCTTTCTCCCTGGAGATCCCAGGCCTTCACAGCAGGAAGGAACCAGCATTGTTTATGACTTGGCCAGAATCCTCTCTTGCTCCCTCCCCTCCCTGCTCAGGCCTGGGTGGGGCCCCCAGGCCTGGACTCCCCCGATGTAAGGCCACACCGACCACATCTCTCTGGCCCCCTCAGCTCAGCTTATGACCACGTGCGCAAGACTCGCGTGGCCATCAAGAAAATCAGCCCCTTCGAGCATCAGACCTACTGCCAGCGCACGCTGCGGGAGATCCAGATCCTGCTGCGCTTCCGCCATGAGAACGTCATTGGCATCCGGGACATTCTGCGGGCGCCCACCCTGGAAGCCATGAGGGATGTGTATCCTTCACCTTGGCCAGATGGCTGGCCAGGCATGGCCTCAGAGCTGGGCCGGGAGAACGTTGGCTTTCTTTCTGTTTCCTTCTTCCCTGCCACACTCCGAAACAAACCCAGTAAATGAAACTTTCCAGCAGAAAAGAGGCCACAGAGTGTAAGACGACTGGGAGGCCCAAGGTGGATCCTGGCCTGCCGCAGACAGGCTGTGTGGCCTTGGGCAAGTCTGTTCTCCCTGCTCTGCCTCATTTGGAGGGGAGGGTGGGGAGGGCTGGGCTCTATGGGAGCTTTGTCTTTTGACATCTGCAGTTCTGTGACGTGATCCGGCCTCTGCCCACAGTCAGTTCTTGTTTAACAGATGATGATTCTTTTCTCTCTGGGTCCTCAGACGGGAAGGAAGGCAGGAAGGAAGAGAACTGCCCCTTTTTTGAGGGCCTACTATGAGTCAAGTGCAGTGCATACCCAGTACTTTGACATCTCTTATTCTACCTTCCAACTGCTGTATGAGATGGGTCATCAGCTCCATTTCAAAGATGAGGAAACTGAGCCTCAGAAAGCCTAACATCAAGTGCTACCCTTGCTGCCTCCTACCCTCCCCCAGAGGAGAACTGTCCTTCTTTCTCTGGGACTTCCTGCTCAGAGCCTCACCCCAGTCACCTGTGGACTTGCACTTTGCCCAGGGAGGGACAGCCTTGCCTTTGTTGCCCTTCCCCCCCACCCCCACATTGCTCTCCTAGCTCGCTGTCCACTTCCTGCCAGGCTGTTGTTAGCAGCTTATAGCACCCATCACCTCTCCCCACCCAACCCACCCCCGGTTAGTCCCAGTTCCCCACCCAAATGTGGGAATTTGCGCTGCACTGTCTGCAGCCCCCACCACAAGCTGTGGGCAGGAAACCTCCACAGTCACCCCCAGCCTGCTGTGTGACCTTAAGTAAGGCACTGCGTCTTGCTGGGCCTCTTTGTCTCTTAAAACAGCAGGATTGATCCACATGTTTTCAGAAGGCCCTTTTGAGGCTGATTCTAAAAGACAGTCCTGAGGGTCATCTCGCTGAATCTTCATAACTACTCTCCGAAGAACCGTTCTTTCCCCTACTTTACAGATAAGGAATTAGGGGTGCAGCCAGGTTGAGGTCATAAGGCCAATGAGCAGTGGCGTGGGGGTTTCAGACACCGGCAGGACAACTCCAGAGCGTTGCTCTTGACTGTGAAGCTCTCCTGCCTCCTGCAGTTTATTATCCCCGTTTTCCCAGGAGGGAAACTGAGGCTACAGAATTGAAGTACTTCTGCTCAGCGCTCCCAGCTGAGATGCAGCAGGGGGCCCGAGCCCAACTGCTGAGTCTGGGCCTTGTCCAGCTCGTGATAAGGGCTGGCAGATCTTTCGAGTCCTAGCTGGAAGGGGACGTAGAGCCTAGTCACCAGAGCCTGTTCTTCTTAACCAAGTGTCTCCTGCTGCCCCCACGTGGGGGGTCTCCGGTGCCATCTTCAGCTACATTGTGCAGGACCTGATGGAGACAGACCTGTACAAGTTGCTCAAAAGCCAGCAGCTGAGCAACGACCACATTTGCTACTTCCTCTACCAGATCCTGCGGGGCCTCAAGTATATCCACTCAGCCAACGTGCTCCACCGGGATTTAAAGCCCTCTAACCTGCTCATCAACACCACCTGCGACCTTAAGGTCAGAGGATTAGGTACCTGTCCCTTCTTCCCATGGGTCTGGGGCTTCCAGGCGGCCATTCCGGCCCGCTCGAGTAGAACATCGCAAGCAAAGGGAACATTGTGGGCAGAGGCGTGGTGAGGTGACCGCTTGGGCCTTGGAGGCCTTAGGCACCGAGCTAAGCAGCCTGGGTTGGCTTCCAGATCTGTGATTTTGGCCTGGCCCGGATTGCCGATCCTGAGCATGACCACACTGGCTTCCTGACAGAATATGTGGCCACACGCTGGTACCGGGCTCCAGAAATCATGCTTAACTCCAAGGTAAAGGGGCCACCGTGCCTGAGGGAAAGGGACCAGGTTCCAGAGAGCCCTAGAGCCACCTCTGAGCCAGGCATGACCCCTAGATGCAGGAAGTCTGCCCCCAGGCCTAGTCACATGACTCTGGTGCTTAGGCTCTGGAAAGAGGCTGAGCATTAACTCCTCCAGGCCTGTGCCCTCTGCCTCCGTGGCTGGTATTAAGTCTAGACTGGAGTCGTGGCTTGGCCCAAACAGCAGGGCCCTGCTGAAGCTGGCCTAGGAGCCCACTACTTTCTCCTCCTCCCCAGGGCTACACCAAGTCCATCGACATCTGGTCTGTGGGCTGCATTCTGGCTGAGATGCTCTCCAACAGGCCCATCTTCCCTGGCAAGCACTACCTGGACCAGCTCAACCACATTCTGGGTGAGGGGGGCCTGGCCAGCTGAGTGGGGGTGGGGGGAGATTAGTGGGAGGTGAGATTTCTTTATAGTCCAGCTACCACCACATGTGGAGCCCCTACAGCATCTCACAGTATTTCGATGAGATACAGGTACTATCCCCATTCGATAGATGGGAAAAGCAAGGCTACACCCCACACTTAGGAAGTGCTAACATCAGAATTTGAACATAACGACTGCCCAAATCCAGATCCCTTGCCCTTCATCACCATAGTATTGGCTGAGAGATTAACTGTCAGGGCCTAGAGCTCGATGGGGGGGACTCTAGTTTCTCTAGTTTCTGTTCCCAGAAGGGAGAGGAGAACTCTCAAAAAGGCACCTGCCTTACCCACAGGGATCCTGGGCTCCCCATCCCAGGAGGACTTGAATTGTATCATCAACATGAAGGCCCGAAACTACCTACAGTCTCTGCCCTCCAAGACCAAGGTGGCCTGGGCCAAGCTTTTTCCCAAGTCAGATGCCAAAGGTGAGAGAGACATGGGGGTCGGTATGGGATAAACACACAGTGCAGAGGAGGGAACATGAGCCAAGCCCCTGGCTGAGTAGACAGAAACCTGGGCATGAGAAGCAAAGCAATGCTTCTGGGAACTCTTCCAGCCTCCCTTTTGACCCCTGACTCTTGCCCTTAACTAGCCCTGGATCTGCTAGACCGGATGTTGACCTTTAACCCCAACAAACGGATCACAGTGGAGGAAGCACTGGCTCACCCCTACCTGGAGCAGTACTACGACCCAACGGATGAGGTGGGCCAGCCACCAGCAACAGGGCTGGTGGGTAGATGGATGGGTAGGCGACCCTCAGTGCCCGGCCTGAGCCTGACTTCTTTACTACCCCAGCCAGTGGCCGAGGAGCCTTTCACCTTCGACATGGAGCTGGATGATCTACCCAAGGAGCGGCTGAAGGAGCTCATCTTCCAGGAGACAGCCCGCTTCCAGCCTGGGGCACTGGAGGCCCCCTAAACTGGACAGACACCTCTGCAGTTTGAGGCCTGGTGAGTGCTCCCCACAGCCCACGCACAGATTCAGCCTACGCCAGTGCGCCCGGCACGCCTCCATACAGTCACAAGTTTGTTCACGCCAATGAGGCGTGTGCATGGTGGCCACAGAAAGGCTAGAGCCTGCCCAGCCACAGACCTGGGGGCCACATGTTCTTTACATCCATCTTCCTTTCCCCTAGTCCCAAAGTCTCCCCCCTGGGCAACACCCTGCACCCTCCAGCCCCCTCAGGGACCTCAGGCCCCTCTCTCCCATCGGAGGGACAGCCAGAGTTCGGCTCTCCCGGTATGGGCAGAGAGGCAGGTGGGGCAGTAATTGCTTTGGGAGGAGCCAGCACCCGGCCTGACCCAGATGCCAGGCTTCCTCACACCTGGTGCCCGGGTCAGCGGTTTGCACACCCACCCACGCAAGGCTCCTTCCTCGAGTCTCCTTTCCACCTTTCCCGCCAGCCGCAGCTTGATGGAAGGAAGGCACACACACCTGGGCTCAAATTCCAGCCCTGCCCCTTAGAAAGAGCTGTGCGATGTTGTGCAAGATACCTCACCTGTCGGTGCCTCAGTTTCCTGGGGAGAGTCCTGATGATGAGAGCAAACATAGGGCACTAATCATTGGTCCGAGAGGCTTATGCGTATTAACTCATTCAGCCCTCCAGCTGTCCCTTGAGATAGGCACCGATGTTATCCTCATTCGCAGTCAAGGAAAACAAGACACATCCCAGTCAGCCGTGAGGAACAACTGAGGGGACTTGAGGTCAGGGCTCTGGCAGGTCATCTGGTGGGTGCTAATGGCTCCTTTCCTGCCTGCCTTTCTGTTTAGGCCCTGCCTCCTGCCTGCCCCTCCCCTGCTGGACTGTTAGAAAATGGACACTGTGCCCCGCCCAGACCCCCCCGGCAGACCGGGTCAGGGCGGAGGGCGGGCCTGGCCACCTTCCCTGATTTTGCTCTGGCCTCCTGCTTCAGGCAGGCCAAGGTTCCCTCCGCCCCACCCCCCTGTCCCTCCCAGGACCTGAGGGGCTTAGGTGGCCCCCCACGCGAACTACCCTCTGCAGCTTGCCTTTGTCTACCCCGGCTATCCCAGTCTCTGGTAGTTCTGGAATGGAAGGGCTCTGGCTGTCCCAGGACCTCCTGAAGGGCAGTGAGGGGATGGGGGACGCTGAGTAAGGGACTCAGGGCAAGCCCTGACCCACTAAACCCCCCCCCCCATTTTCCCCGAAGGAATATTCCTGAGGCTCAAGGGCTAGTATCCCTGAGAAGCAGGGCCCAGGCCGAAACCCCCTCCCCCAAAGCTGCCACATCTAACACCCCCTGCTGCCTGTGTGTGTGGGCGAACAGAAGTGGGGCTGGGGGCACGAGGAGAGCCTGGTGCCCCTGCCCACCCCTGTGCCTGTATCTAATATATAAAGATAGAATCGTGTATATGATGGCCCTGGCTCTGTCTGTATCCGCCGATGCCCTACCCTAACCATTACTTTGAGGACTGACTCACCTGCCCAGCCCCTTCCCAGCGGGGTGGCTTTCCCCAGTCCTGGTGCTCCTTGGCTCCCCGGGTGGCCAGGGTTGAAGATGGGAGTGTAAGGAGCGCCAGACTCCTGGACAGAGTGGGGTCAATTTTCCCCTTAGTCACTGTCCTCTCCCCTCCCAAATGGCTTCCCATCTCACTGGCTGGGGTGATTCGGGGGTGACTCAGGGACAGCCTACACACCCCTGGATTCTCTGGAAATGGCAAGGGATGGTGTGCTGTATACCCCGGCCACCAGCACCCATGGGAGGGGGGAAGCTTGTAGCAGACCCAGCGCTTGGGGTGGGGGTGGGGGTTGTTTCCCCAGCATGGCCGAGGAGAGAAGGGTGCTGGGGTCCGTGGAGGGTCTAGAGGCGTGAGAGCCAGAGCTGCCGGGCACCTCTCCTGCCTGTACCCCCTCCCCGGCTGAGCCCTGCAGCCTGGCCCCAGGCCAAGAGCCGGCTCAGCAGGTCCCAGGGGTGTGGTGGCTAAGGCGGTGGAGCCAGCCTACGCTGGCCAGGCAATCAGCAGAGGCAGCACAGTCCATCAGGAGCAGCCGAGCGTGTGGCAGCGGGAGCCCAGAGAGGCAGCGTGACCATGAGCTCTCTGCTCTCCTACGCCCTGCCTGCCCTGGGCAGCTATGCCATGCTGTCCATCTTCTTCCTGCGCCGGCCTCGCCTGCTGCACACACCCTGGGCTCCAGTCTTCCTGCCACGCCTGGGGGCCCACCGAGCAGGTACGCTGGGTGGCGGTTGGGCGGGAGGATGGTGATGGTGACTGCTGAGGGTGGAGTAAGGACAGCAAGGTGCCAGCAAGGGTGGACGGCAGTGGGGGAGGTCCAAGCGGCGGGCTGTCAAGAAGAGGGCAGAGCCTGAGGTAGGAGAGCAGGATGGCAGGGCAGGACGTGGAAGGGGGAAGAGGCAGGGGTGAGGGGAGAGGAGGGAGGCCAGGCTCCTGGGACCCACCCAGCTGCCCCACACAGGATCTGGAGAACTCCTGGAGAACACCATGGAGGCCATGGAGAAGTGAGTGCACCTGCCAGCTGTGAGCTGCGAGACACCAGGAGGCGCCACTCACTTCCTAGTCTGAGTGACCGGGGCCCTCTGGAGGTGTGCAGTGCACAGCCTGCCCATCCTGCCGTGAACTCTGGCCCACGCTCCCCTAAACCTCCCCACTGTACTGTGGTTTGCCCTGTTCCTTCCCCCGGGCCTCTCCGCACTGACCTTCATTCCCACAGCTCCCTGGCCCAGCGATCAGACTTCCTGGAGCTTGACTGCCAGTTGACACGAGATGGCGTGGTGGTGGTATCTCACGACAAGAACCTGTCACGCCAGTCAGGCGTGAATAGGGACGTGGGCAGCCTGGACTTTGAGGTGGGCCTTGCCCCAGCCCCCCCCCCCCACTGTACCCAGAGAGCCACGGTGCCTCCACGCGTGCCCCCTGGTGACGTGCTCCCTCTTCTCCCCAGGAGCTGCCCCTCTACAAGGAGGAGCTGGAGGTCTACTTCTCACCAGGTGAGAGTGTGACCTCACCGAGTGGGGTCCTGGCCTCAACCTCCTGCCCTCCCTTCTCCTCTGGGACTCGTCCCCCTCCCCCTGGGCTCCCACCCCGCCCATCTCCGTCTGATCCCCCTTGCCACAACCCACCCAGGTCGCTTTGCACGTGGGTCGGACCGGCACATGGTGAGTCTGGAGGACGTGTTCCAGAGGTTCCCTCGGATGCCCATGAGCGTGGAGGTCAAAGAGGAAAATGAAGAGCTCATTAACAAGGTGGTGCTGCTGCGGGGCGGGGTGGGAAGGGGCCTGGGGCTGGAGAGAGGCCTGACTCCCCTTCACCTCTTCCTTCTCCTCCTCCCAGATAGCAGGCCTGGTGAGGCACTTTGACCGAAATGAAATCACCATCTGGGCCACAGAGAAGAGCTCGGTCATGAAGAAGTGCAGGGCTGCTGTGAGTCCCTGCTCCCTCCCTGCTCCAGCGGCCCCTTCTCCCAGGCGCTGGAGGCTCCAGGGGCCTAGGCTGGACAGGTGTGGGGTATTGTGGAGGAACCAGCCCTGAGCAGAGTCTCAAAGGGTAGGATGCTGAGAGGAGAGGGGTGGGGACAGGGGGAGCACAGGCATTGCTGCTGGAGACCCAGAGGGTGCGGTCAGGCCTGAACGCTGGGCCGACATACAGCTCCGATCCCGCAGGTGGTGGACCTTCCTGAATGTCCAGCGCTGTTTCCCCTGCAGCCCAATTCCCCTTTCTGCTTTGCTGGGAGCAGACTGACCCTCTTCTCCCTTCCCCTTGCCTCCCAGAACCCCGAGATGCCGTTCTCCTTCACCATCGGCGGAGCTATCTGGTTGTTACTGCTCTATTACCTGGGGTTGCTGCCCTTTGTATCCATCCCGGAGAGGTTTTTCTTCTGCTTCCTGCCCACCATCATCAATAGGTACCTGCAGGGTCCCTGCCTGCCTTCTACATCCTCCCCCAGGCCCCCAGATGCTTTTGTCCTCAAATAAACTCCCCCCCCCCCCACTTCAAGCCCCACTACATGGGGTCCCCAGCTCCCTGGCCACCCTCAAGGATACCCCCAGGGTCCCCTCAAGAGAAGGATTTTCAGGAGCATTCATGAATACTGAGGAGCCAGGAGGCTTCCTCCTCGAACCCTTTGAAATTCTATGCAAATGTGTGTTGATGTGGATTGGTTTCAGGACAGAGTATTCATGTATTCATCCATTTCATCCAACAAGTATTTATTGAATGTCTCCTCTGTTCTGGGCACAGTGACACTAGTAAATAAACCCAGTGTGAGTGGAGTAAGGCCCTCGGTGAGCTTATAGTCTGGCTGGGAGACAGATATCAATCAATTATAGTATTCTCTGATTCTCAAAAGGAAAAGCAAGTTTTTTCCTGCTGGGAGAGTGGGATTAACAAAGTAACAGCTGGGTAAAGTATCAGAAATTTGGATACTTCACCAGCTCTGAAGCCTGGCCCCTCCCTTCCCTTTCTGAGAACTCTGTGGCAGCTCCTAGGCTTCCTTCTCCCCTATGTTATCCTGAGGGAAGCTCTCAGCCAGCCCCCACAATCTCTTGCTACAAAGACATCATTAGACTACCGAACTTTGTGTACAGAACTTCTCATACAGTGTTTGCAAAGTGTTTTCACATCCTTTGGTTGGTTAGAGCTTTATCTGTGGCAACCCAGAAGGTACTAGAATCATGACACCGCCCCCTCAGTACCCATGGAGAATCTGAGGCTCAGAGAGGTTCTGTAATTTGCTCAAGGCCACACAGCTAGAAGCGCAGGGCCTGGGTTTGTCTGGGTCTGACCCCAAAACCTGTGCTGGGACATTGTAAAGGGCCTCTAAAGTCATCCCTGAAGCGGGCCAATCATGGGCAAGTAGCCGACTCACTGGAGTGTTGTCTGGTCACAAGAAGCTGGTCGGGCCCAACCAGGGGACCTTTAGATTGTGCATCTAGCTTGAGAATCAAGCTGGGTTCTGGTCTTGGCCCTGACCCCACCACAGATTTGCTGCGACACCTTGGGCAAGTCACTTTAGCTCTCCAAAACTGAGTTTCCTCCTCTGTACAACAGCGAGGGAGGGCACACTCTCAAAGTATGGAGGCACAGATGTGCACATAGAAGAGTCTCACTAAACAACAGGTGACTTTTTCATATGGGCTTCTAGAGGCGCCAGGGTAACACCGGTCAGGGGTCACTACCACCCCACTCCTGTGACAGAGTGAGACGCAGGGGGCTGATCATGATTCCACCTCTCTGCAGGACCTACTTCCCATTTTCCTGCTCTGGGCTGAACCAGCTGGCAGCTGTGATTTCCAAATGGTGAGGGGGTGAGGATGCTGGGTGGCGTGTCCCCGTGGAGACCTGCCACTGCCCTTCTTAGGCCCCTCTCATCGTGGCCTTTGCCACCCTCTCCCCACTAGGTTAATCATGAGGAAAAGTCTGATCCACCACCTGGAGCAGCGAGGAGTGCAGGTGAGGCTTGACCTCCACGCCCTCAGCAAGTGGGTGATTCACAGTGTGGGCCTAGCACAGCGTTCCAGTGAACAGCTCTGCTACCAACTAACTGGGTCCCCTGGGCAGGTCACCTTCGGAGTCTCAGTCTCTTGATTTGTGAAATGGGGGTGATGGTACATTTAACTGGTACTTAGTAATGGCTTGACAAGTGTAGCCATTATCGCGATGATGCTGCATTGAACCTACTGTCCTGATTCCTGAGGAGGGGGTGAGTGGGGCTGGGAAAAAAAACCGGCCTGGCCCCTCCCCTGAGCATCCACTTTGATCATTTAATTAGCAAACCTTTGTTGAGAATGGACTACATTCCAGGCACTGTGGTACCAGGGATGGAGCAGGGAGTCAAATCGGGCAGAGGAAGGAAACGGGCACTCACAGGCACCAAGTGGACGGAAAGGAAACAGCACTGTGGTCTGTGGGGTCACAGGAGGCCCTCTGGAAGAAATGAGGAGCTGGCTCGCACGGAGGGGGAAAGGAGAGCATCTCAGGCAGGCTCCGCCTGTGGGAAAGCTGCGGGGAGCAAGAGGCCACGGCAGGAGGAGGAGCTGAGAGAGGTTCCACCAGGCCGCTGTGTGGGGCGAGGGGAGCCGGAGGAGGCGGCCGAGGCTGAGGCAGGCAGCCTGTGAACCTCAGTAAGGAACCTGGACTTCAGCCTGGAGGACGGGAAGCTTTGGAGGGCCTGAAGCAGGGCAGAGACCTGATCCAGTGGAGTCTGGGATTAAGGGTCACTCTGGCCACCGATGTGGACAAGCGATCATGGGCGCCAGGGTAGGAGCAGAGAATCTTAGGAGGCAGATGCCGTCGCTGACTGGTCCTGGGCTGCGGCAGCAGCAGTGGGATGGGTGGACCAGCTGGCTGACGGGCCGGCAGCACTCCACAGCCCGGAGGTGGGGGTGAGTGAGGCATGGGGAGGCCGCACCTCTTTCAGATTAGCGCCTCCACAGCGCCTCCACTCCGTGGGCCTTCACCACGACTCTGGAGGTTGGCCCATCGTTCCCATTTGTCACGTTAAGAAACCCAAAGGTCCAGTGACTTGCCCAGGGTACAGACACCATCTCTACCTACCGCCATGCCCACGAAAGAGGATTCAGGCGGCAGGACAGACACAGAGCAGCAGCAGACACGGGCAGGCCTGGAGATCTCACAGCCGGCTTTCCAGGGGAGGGGGAACAAAATGCTCTGATTTGAGCAATAGACGATTTATTTCCCTGGTTGTGCATCCTCTCACCTTGTCCGATTTCAGGCCACCAACATGAAGTCACTGAGCACAGAGTTGGGTAGTATTTCCACCTTACACATTCAGCAGATGCGAACAACCGCCAGAGCGTAGGTAACAGTAAAATGTAGTAAAATCATTAGGAAGTGATGAGTTTTGAGTATTTATTACCTTCATTTTTAAAGTAATTTATTGAATTACACGTTTATATAATTTAATATTTAATAATGGCTGTGTTTAATAACCAGTTTGCACAAAAATCCGGACTAACAATCCACTCCAGCCAGCATCCCGCTGCTGGGAGGTCTCCACAGAGGAGGAGAGCTCCCACCATCTGGATTCAAGGGGAAAGTCCAGGTAAAGTTGTTTGAAACTATGAGCCCGTCCCTCCCCACGCAGGTGGTCTTTTGGTGCCTTAATGAAGAGTCGGATTTTGAAGTGGCCTATGGCCTGGGGGCCAGTGGCGTCATGACAGATTACCCCACAGCCCTGAGGCGCTACCTGGACAACCATGGAGGAGCTGCCCAGGCCTCCTAACAGCCCGGAGGCCCTCACCCTCTCCTCTATTTCTCTTCTTCAATAAATATTTTCTTTTCAGTCATGTGGTGGTGTTTGGGGGGCATGGGTGGGAGGAGGTCCTAGCAGACTGCAGAGGGCAACCTAGGGCAGAAGAGGCCAGCCTAGGGTCAGAGTCTGGGGCCCTGACCACCTTGACCCACTGGTTCCACCACATTCCAGGCCGAGTAATGCCACACCCTGTGCCAACCTGGCCTCCACTCTCCTCAGGAATGTCCCTTGCAGGAAGGAGCAAGGCTCCTGCCCCTTCAGGGCCACAGGTTCCATTCTCTTGAGGCTATGAAGAGCCTTAAGACACAGGCACAGGACAAGGGACTTCATCTGCCCCTGTGCCTCCTCATGGCGCCGCAGATGGTGGACATGGCCTCGGAGGCTGAGTTTAGGGTTTGCTCATCTGCTGCTTCAGCCTTTCCAACCTTCACTTCCAGATCTACTCCAGAAGTTCCCCAAACTCCTCAACCCTCTCCAACCCTAGAACCTTATGCATTGAATGAATCACATGTTTCACAAACCTTTGTTGACTCCTCTAGGCCAGGCTTGGTACTGGGGCCACTGCAGGAAACAAGACAAGTCTCCTAGGGCAGATGCACACATTTTCCCGTTCAGAGTCACGTGAGAAGCCCACAGCAGACACCTAACTCAGCCTGCAGAGGCAGGGGCATCAGAGGAGGCTGCCTGGAAGAGGTCATGCTCAGCAGTAGGAACCGGCTTGTTCCCAGGCTCTGGCTCCCAGAGATCTAACACAGACGGACGGGCACCGTTAGCTCTTCCGTTCCAAGAGCCTGTCCCGGGTGCTATGGCAAAGACGGTGGAATCGGACCAAAGTGAGAATTCCAACTTTGCCTCTTCCCGGCTGGATAACCTCGGGAGCGTAGCTAGACCTCTTTGACCTCTGTTCCCTGTAAAAGGGGGAACAAAAGCTGCCTCATAGGATTGCTGCGGGGATTAAGAGAGTGGGGCACGGGGTGGTTAAATGCAGATAATTATGGCTATTATCTCCCCGGGGACGTGCGTCCAGACACCTAACCCCGAGCCAGGTCTGGCACCGCAGATCCTCGCCCCTTCAAGAACCGCGGGAGGCCAGAAGGGCGACGAGACCCGGGCCGAGGGGTTGTCTGGCTGGCTTGCGGGCCGCAGCCGCATTTCCGGGCCGGCCGGAGCCCGGAGCAGGGGGAAGGGCAGCCGAGGCCTGCGCTGGCCGCGGTGTGACGCGCCCCCTCATTTGCATGCGCCGCGCCGATTGGCCACGGCGGCCGCCGGGACCAGAGGCCGGCCCCCTCCCCCTCCCGCCGCAGCGGCGGCAGCAGCTGGTCTCGGTGTAAACAAGTCGCGGCGGCTGCGAACCCGGGCCGGGGGGGACGGCGCCCACCAGGAGCGCCCCCCACTCCCAGGCCAGGCCACCTCGGCGGACCGGGCCCCCGCGCGCCCAGGCGAGGTGAGGCCCGCATCGTCAGGGCTGCGCGTCGCCCCGAGCCCCCGCCCCGCCAGCGAGGACTGCCCCCTTCCCCCGGCGCCCGCCCCCCACCCCCGCGCCCCAGGTGAGCCCCGGGGTCTCAGGTAAGGCTCCGCGATGCAGGTAAGAGCCCCTCGGCATAGACAGGGCCTCTGCGCCCCCCACCCCCCCCGCCCCACGTAAGAGCCCCTCCCCTCCTAGGTGACCCTGCACCTTCAGTGAGGGCCTCTGCCTCTTCCAGGTGAGGGGCCCTCTCCCCAGGTGAACTCCCTTGTACCTCAAGTGGAGCTGCTAACCCCCCACCCCGCCCCGCCCCGCCCTTGGCAGTTCAGGTGAGGTCCTAAGGACCCTCCAGCTCCTAACCCCTCCATACTCCCCCTAAATGAGAACTGACAGCTCATCCACGCCAGAGCCCCTTCCTCCAGCTTCAACTGCCAGGTCCGCAGGGGTGAGGCCGGAATTAGATGAGTGACTCACCTCAGGCTTCTCCAAGCCTCAGTTTCCCCGTGATGCAACTTGAGGCCTCCTCAGTGAGTCAAAACTGAGCCGGTTCCGGCCCCTGGAGAAGCTGCTGCCTCTGGGGAGAGGAGACAGCAGCCAAGTGTGACGGAGAGAGTCCCCATGGCCCTGGGTGTGCCTGCGTATGTGTGGCCCTGGTCCTGACAGCCCACTCCCTCCCCGGCAGGCACTGGGCTCCCTCTGCTCCCCGTGGGCCGCTCCCCGGGTGGGGCCACTGCCCCCGGCCCCCGCCATGGTGCGTATTTCAAAGCCCAAGACGTTTCAGGCCTACTTGGATGATTGTCACCGGAGGTATAGCTGTGCCCACTGCCGCGCTCACCTGGCCAACCACGACGACCTCATCTCCAAGGTAACCAGGTCCCAGTTGGAGGCGAGAGGGGCTACCTGGCAGCTCTCCCACCAATGGCCCTGACTCCCTTCCTTTCTCCCTCCACCCTTTAGTCCTTCCAGGGCAGTCAGGGGCGTGCCTACCTCTTCAACTCTGTGTGAGTATTTGGTCCCCCTTCTTTCTTTCCCTGACCTCTGTTGTGACCTGTGCCCCCTGGCATCGTGCTGAGACTCCCAGAGTCCCCTGATTCAGGTTGGAAGCTGATGTGATCGCCCTTCTCTTGGATGCTAAGAACAGACACAGTTGGATACAAGCTAGCGGGGGGCTTTGTGATGGCGGGACCCTCCCTGGGACTGCCCCCATGTCCCTGCAGGGTGAACGTGGGCTGCGGGCCAGCCGAGGAACGGGTACTGCTGACAGGCCTCCATGCTGTGGCTGACATCCACTGCGAGAACTGCAAGACGACTTTGGGCTGGAAATATGTGAGTCCGTGACCCCTGACCCCAGGCAAGCCTTTGACCCAACCTCACTTCACCTCCTCCTCACAAGCAGTCATCTGGTAACCTTCCGGAGCGTACAGGCCCAGCTCACTCAAGTCAGACTGTCTTTTCATCCCCTGACCATGTCCTCTTCTGTCACATCTTGCAAGGGCTTTTAGAATTTTTCTCTCCACCCATCCCTCACGTGCACATGCGTCCCATTTTAGAGATGAGGCGATCAGCAGAATGACCATTTATTGAATGCTTTCGTGCCACGCACTGTTATGTGCTTGGCATATATTATCTCATTTCATTGTTACAACAATCCTGTGGGTAGAGTCTGTAATTATCTCCACTTTACAGAAGAAAGGAAGGCCCAGAGATGGTAGGTAACTTTCCCAAGGTCACACCACGGGTAAGGAACAGAACAGGTACCAGAATCCTGGTTGCGTGTTTTGTTGTCTGTCTGTTTTTAACTCCAGATCCTCGGCCACCGGCTTCCATTGTCATTCAGAGGTTCAGAGAAGTTGCCCCAGACCCCACAGTGACATGGAACTTGGGTCCATGAGCTTCCTTTTCACTGCCCTCATGGCCACAGCTGCTATCCGGGGTCTGATTTCACTACCTGAGTCTCATTTCCTTATCTGGCTGTGGAGGATGAAGCCACCACCTGGCACCCAAAATTGTCATGGGGATCAGATTGGATGCAGCAAAAAAGATGCTCTTGGGAAACTGTAGGGGACATGGTTGGTTCCTCAGGCTTCACTTGGAGTTTTGGTGCCTCTGAGAGGTGGATGCCCCCAGCAGAGGCAGGCATCCCGCCCTCATGTGAGTTCACCCCGGCCTTGCCACAGATTTGTGCTTTGTGTCCCCGGACAGGTGGCTTGGCCTCTCTGGACGTCTGTAAAATAAAGAGATGGCCTAATCCAGATGTCAAAAACTCAAGGGTTTGCAGGGCCAAGCGCATACTGTGGGTCTGCAAAAGAGGCACCATAGATCTGGGGTAGTGGGGGAGGAGGGTCTGTAGCAAACTGGAGTAAGCATGGCCTGCCTATATCCTAGTATTTTAAAGTTATTTTTACTAAACTCTCTGATGGCCAAATAAAACACCTGCGTAGGCCAAAATTGCCCTTCAGGCTACCAGTTTGTAATCCCCGGATCTTTTAGAAACTTCCATATCCTCTCTGTTGGAGCCAACATTAGTACTTAAAAAGTACCGGTGATTCAGAGAGCTCTGTCTGTCCCATTAGTGAGAAACCTGGCTCTGTCATTTACCAGCTGTGTGTCTTGTGGGCAGGTGGTTTGGCTTCTCTGCATGACAGTTTCCTTATATGTAAAATGGGGCCAGTCATATCTATTCCCCAACCCGATCCCTTTTGGTAAAGCCCTTGCTCCAGAGATGCCGTCCTCTCCCCTCTTTTCAGGAACAGGCCTTCGAGAGCAGCCAGAAGTACAAAGAGGGGAAGTACATCATTGAACTCAACCACATGATCAAAGACAACGGCTGGGACTGACCCCTGCTCCTGCCGCATGTGGCTCGAGCCCGGCCTGACCGCCAGGGGGCGCCACTGGCTTCCCTCCACGGGAAGGGAGCTCTGGACCCTCAGGGCTCCTGCAGAGGACGGATCCAGCTCCTGTACATATATTTTATTGCATGCACTGTGACCTTGGGGGGAGCTCAGAAGGAGGACGACACCCCCGCACTTCCCTGCGATCTGGCTGGCTTGGATCTCGTTTTTAACCCCTTCCTGCCCCGCCTGCCCTATAGATATGGCCTGTGTGCTGCTCTCCTGGCCCCAGTGCACCGTCTGCCCTGTGAACTTCTCCCACCGGGCCCCTTTTACCCCACGCGTGTCTGCTCCCCTTGTTCTGTAGCGTTTGTACATAATAAAACAATGGAGTGGAGACAGCCCCAGGCTCACGTGGAATCCGGGAAAGGGGGACTCAAATGCAGATTCCTTCCTCCGTCGACCTGTTCTTTTCTGGGCCCCCGCAAGGCATGGAGTAGGCACTGCGGTCAAAGCTGGGAGTCTGCCCTCCGGAGACTCAGCCATCTGAGACCCGGGACCGATCTCACTGTCCGTGCAGATTCCCGAGCCCACTCTGGCTCCCTAGGCCTTGACCTCGGCTGATCTGCGCCTTCTCAGCTTTAGCGTTTTGCCGCCGCCTAGGGGCGAGCTCTCCTGGGAGGCAACCGCGCAGCCGGCTTCACCGCCCCTCTCGCCGCCACTACAACTTCCAGCGGCCCCAGCCGCGTCCGTCCGTCTCCTCCGCACCGAGTCTCGGCGCTGCGCCTGCTGGGAAGCGTAGTTCCGAGGGTTCCCCAGCGCGGGACCTTCTGGGAAACCCAGGCGCCAGCCGTCAGAGGCTGTCGAGCGGTGGGTGCTTCGGCACCTCGGAGGCTCGGCGGAGGGTGGAGGTTTTTCAGAATGGGAAGCAGGAAGGACTACAGGGTTCAGGCCTCGGAGTCCTCGAGGTCCCCAGTGCCCCGCGTGACAATAAGCTCAGGCCGCGTCCCTCCAACCCTGCTCTTTCCCTCAGGTCATGCTTCATCCCCTCCAAGCTCTGGCCTCCAAGAGAAGGAGGATGGCGGGGGGGTGGGGGGGGGGTCACCTGCTAGAAAAGTGTGGGGCGCCAAGGTCTGCCCCGGGACTCTATGGACTCCATCCCAGGGTCCAGGCCCCGCCCCTCAGCAGCTTATCCCTAGCCGGGGCTCCCCCCGTGGGAACGGGGACCAGCTGGCCGGAAGCGCCAAACTGCGTCCCTGTCGAGCCCCGGGGATCAATCAGGCCGAGGAGTTAATTATGTAATGAGGGGGCAGGGGGTCGGGGCTAATGAAGCCTGGGGTGGGGGGAGAGAAGGGGAGGGTACCCAGGTATCCGGCCCCCTCTTGGACCCCTTCCAGGCCCCAGGGGTCTCCACCCAGCCCAACTCCAGGGCCCCAAATAGGGGAGGGGCTGTGATCCTGGGTCTGGAAGGGGCTGAGCTGTGAGCTATAAAGGGGGCATCTCTCAGCACCCGGGGACTCTAGGCAGCGTGACCTGAGGCCAGACAGGACTACTCCATGTACCATCCACGAGAGTTGTACCCCTCCCTGGGGACAGGCTACCGCCTTGGGCCCCCCCAGCCGGGAGCAGATTCCAGCTTCCCGCCTGCTCTGGCAGAGGGCTACCGCTACCCTGGTGAGCATGGGGGCCAGCTCCGGTGTAGAGGCCGTGGGGGGCTGTGGCCCTCTGCTGGCTCTCATTCCTCCCCCATCTCCAGATCTGGACACTCCCAAATTGGATTGCTTCCTCTCCGGGATTGAGGCTGCTCCCTGCACCTTGGCCGCTCCCCCACCCCTGCCCCCGCTGCCCCCAGCCCTGGGCACTGAGCCGGCCCCCCCAGCCCCAGACGCCCTTCATTCGCTCCCTGGAGTCAGCCTGAGCCTGGAGAACCGGGAGCTGTGGAAAGAGTTCAATTCCGTGGGAACAGAGATGATCATCACCAAAGCTGGGAGGTGAGGGGCTGGGCCAGGGTCAAAGGGCCCAGTGTGCTCCTGGTGGGGGTCTTTTGGGAAAGGCAGAGTTCCTGGTGAAGGGGCTAGGTTTGGGGGTTCCTAGAGGGTCTAGAGCGCTGCCTAAGTTCAGGGTGTGATTGTGGCCTGGGTCACAGGTTACTCTATGGCAGGATCAGGGGTCATTCTGTGGCAAAGGTCAAGGGTCAGTCTGTGGAATCTGTAGCTGGTTTAAGGACCAACCTACGGCAAGGGTCTTAGGTCAGTCTGGGCCTGGGTCAGAAAGTCCGGCTGGGTTACAGTAAATTCATATGTGGCCCAGATCAGGGGTCAGTCTGTGACTGGAGCCAGGGTTCAGGCTACGATTGGAGTCAAGGGCCAGCCAGTGACCAGCATTCAGAGTAATCTGGCCAGGATCAGGGTCAGTATGTGACTAGGTCTGGGGTCGCCCTGGAGGCATGGTGTGTGGCCTGTGAGCCAGGAGCTCGGGCCTGAGCGTGGTAAGTCCTCGGTCCCGCTGAAGGCAGGACACTGTTTTCCTGAAGCAGGTGTGTCCAGCAGTGTAGACTGTGGTGCTGGAGACTAGGTGAGGAGACCAGAGTGGGGAGCAGTAGGCTCTTGGCAAGACTTTAGGGACAGAAGCGTGTCACCACTGCTTCTGCAGATGGAGTTTGAGGGTTTAGGAGTCCAGAGTCTGACTCTGCTCCTAATCTGTGTGACCCTGGTCAGATCACCTGTCTGTCCCATCACTTCCGGCTCAAAGACCCTGCCCTCTGGATTCTAATTCCACCTCTCTCAACGTTTCTCTGACGAAACCGGGTGAGCGCCGGTGGTGGCTGCGCCCACCCCTGGCCAGTGGGTCGCGCCAGGCCTCTCCCATCCCCTCCCCTGTCCAGGCGCATGTTCCCTGCTTGCCGAATATCAGTCACTGGGCTGGACCCCGAGGCCCGCTACCTGTTTCTCCTGGATGTGGTTCCAGTGGATGGGGCTCGCTACCGCTGGCAGGGCCGGCGCTGGGAGCCCAGTGGCAAGGCCGAGCCCCGCCTGCCTGACCGCGTCTACATTCACCCTGACTCTCCTGCCACTGGTGCCCACTGGATGCGGCAGCCCGTGTCTTTCCATCGTGTCAAGCTCACCAACAGCACGCTGGACCCCCATGGCCATGTGAGGCCCTGGCTGGGACAGGCTGGGGGTTGGGGGTGGGACCCCGGGCGGGGAGTCATCTCGTTTCTTCCCTCTCAGCTGATCTTGCACTCCATGCACAAGTACCAGCCCCGCATACACCTGGTGCGGGCAGCCCAGCTTTGCAGCCAACACTGGGGGGGCGTCGCCTCCTTCCGCTTCCCCGAGACCACATTCATCTCTGTGACAGCCTATCAGAACCCGCGGGTAAGTGACCCTGCTGGAGGGGGTGGTGGGCCCCACCCAGGCCGTGGGAGCTCTGACCCCGAATGTGTGTCCCCAGATCACACAACTGAAGATCGCAGCCAATCCCTTTGCCAAGGGCTTCCGGGAGAATGGCAGAAACTGTAAGAGGTGGGCATTGCTCATTCATTCACTCGTTCCTTCAGCAAACGTCTATGGACGGCCCACTGTGTGTCTGGCACTGTGCTGAAAGCCAGGAACACAACAGTAAGGAAAAACACTTATTCGCTCGATGATCCCACAGATACTTGTCTTAGCACCTGCTGTGTGCCGGGCACAGTGCCAGGCACTGGAGATCCATCATGAAGAAAAGAAATGAAGCCCCTGCCCTTATGGGACTGACACTCTAGTGGGCAGAGTAGACAAGTAAACACGAGAAATAAGTAAAATATAATGTGTTAGGGATAAGTTCTGAAGAGGAAAGAAAGAAAGGAAGACAGGAAAGACTGGAGTGGGGTATTTATTAGATGAGAAGCCTGTTCCAGGTCCTGAAGGGAGTATGGGAGGAAAAAGTCCTGAAGGAAGTGGATATCTGAGGAACAGCGTGCCAAGAAGTGGGAACAGCATGGGCAAGGGCCCTGAGGTAGGAGCACACCTGCGGTGTGGCTGGAGTGGAAGAGGCGAAGAGGCAAGTGAGAGGCGAAGAGGAGCCAGGCTTTGTTGGACAGTGAAGGTTTATTTAGGACTTTGGCTTCTGTTCTGAGTGGAGCTCTCTCAGTCGAGCTGTTCTTTGCCCTCAAGGGGTGTACAGTCAGGCAGAAGAGACAGCCGTTAATCAAAGGGTCACCCTAACAAACATACAGCAGAACAGTTGACAGATGCTATGAGGGTGGTGGTGTAGTGCCGTGGGAAGTCAGAGGACTTCCTTGAGGAAGTGAGACAAGAGCGTGAACTGAGCCAGGGATGAGGTGAACAGGTGAGCAGGGGCAGACGAGAGGATTCCAGAGGATGGCTGCCAGGCAGCCGGTGATGGGGAGGTGGCCTCAGCCCACGTCCTGGCCTTCTAGCTTGGGAAGGAGTTTCCCAAATGCAATGGAGGCAATAGGAAACCACTGGAAAGGTTTAAGTGGAAGATACTTTGCCCTTTCTAGTCCCTTAATTCTCTGGCCTTGAGTTCCTTCATCTGTAAAATGGGTATAATAATGGCACTTCCCTAACAAGGTCCCTGGGAGGGTGAAAGGCCTGGCACCTGGTAAGTGCCATTATTACCACCATCATCATCATCATCACTATCATCATCATCATCATCATCATTGTCACTGTCCTCTAGGGAGCGAGATGCCCGTGTGAAGAGGAAACTGAGGGGCCCAGAGCCAGTGGCCACAGAGGCCTATGGGAGTGGAGGTGAGCGTAGCCTCAATGGTGATGGGGGCCAGTCCTCAGATGCTGTTCCTCCTTAGCCCGACCTCTCTTCTGTCTTCCCCAGATGCACCAGGGGGCCCCTGTGATTCCACACTGGGGGGGGACGTCCGTGAGTCAGATCCTGAGCACGTCCCAGCCCCCCGCGAAGCGGCCCAGGCCCCGGCTCCTCCGTGTGGCGGCTCCAGTGCCGAAGCCTACCTTCTGCACCCTGCCGCTTTCCACGGGGCTCCCAGTCACCTTCCAACCAGGCGAGTGGGACGAGGGCGCAGAGTTGGGCTGTTTCAGGTCGGGGAGCCCTGCGTCCTGTCCTGACACCTCCTCTTTACTTCAGGAACCCCAGCTTCCCTGAGGCTGCGGACTCTGGGCGCCCGGCCCCCTACTCGGCCGCATTCCTGGAGCTGCAGCCTGGGCCCGGGGGCTCAGGATACCCAGCAGCTGCGCCCCCAGCCCCCTTCGCCTCGCACTTCCTCCAGGGGGGGCCCTTCCCCCTTCCCTACCCCGGCCCTGGGGCTTACCTGGACGTGGGCTCCAAACCTATGTACTGAGCTCTTGCTGGGCCCCTCTGCCTCCCTCCCTGTCCTCGGTCCCAGACCTCCGCCGCCCTTCCCCCAGGCCTGCAGCCCCATCACTTCCACTGGCCCCATCCCCCACACCAAATGGCGGCCCGGGGGGGCCTCCCCCACCCCACTTCACACTTTGATTTCACTCCCACCCACCCTGGCTTCAAAGCTCTGGCTAAGCTGCTGGGAGTCCAGCTGGGGCCAGCTTCCCCTTCCAGGCTCTCACCTCGGTGTGAATGGAGGGAGGCTCTGCCTGGCCAAATGGGGCCACTGCCCAGCACCCCCTCCTCCTGGGCCTCAGCCTTGGGCTCTGCAAGTTCTACCCCCTCGCCCCAGGACAACCCACACCAGTTTGTTCTCAGGACCGGAGTATTTTTGTTAATAAAACTCAAAAGACCTCAGTGCTCTGGAAACATTGGCTAATGGTGTTTAGCCCTGGGCAGGGCTGGGTGAGCAAAGGTTTTGTGGGGAGACCCGAGCCCCAATTTACACTTGCCAGTTTCCGGCTGCATGACCTCGTGCATGTAAATCAACCGGCTTTGGTGCTGTTTCCTCTTCAGGGAAGTGGGGCAACGTGAATGTCCTGACCCTCACTGTTTTGAGAATTAAATAAGGCTGCTTCTGAGAACCCAGCCCTCTGCCTGGCATGGCGGAAGCCTTCCCGGAAGTCACTGTCACTGGATGCAGACCAGGAGGCTCTGGGGCAGTCAAGGTCCTCAGGTCTGCCCCAGGCCCCAAGGCCGGCATCGCTGCTCAATACCAATCGAGTCTGACACAAACCCAAAGACCATTTTTCTCCTTTTATTAGAATTTTTCTTTCTCTCAAAATTTTTTTATCTAAAAACAAACCAAAAAAAAAGGAAAAAAGAAAAACAAAAAATTATTGGAAACATCATGGTTCAAGTGGGGAGAAAGGAGAGAAGCGTGGAGCGGAAGCTCCAAGCGTCTCCAGAGAAAGTCCTCACCCTCGAAGTGCCCTCTCTGGGGGGAGAGCAGAGCCGAGACAACCCCCCAACACCCGGCCTCCGTCTGGAGAAGAGGGCAGAGTCACAGTGGTCCGAGGGCCAGAGGGGCTGGAGGGATCACAGGAAGTAATCGGCCACGGGTTTCTTGGAGGGGATGCCCCGGGTCTCTTGGGGCGCAGCCTCGAAGATGATGAAATCTTTCTGGAGATGCTCATCTAGCTCCAAGATGGCTGCCACATTCCCACAGCTAGAAGCGGAGGGCAGTGGTGTGAGAGGAGTGGCTCAGCCAGGGCCCCACCCCCACCCCCTCCTCCTGGCCCAGGCAGCTCACCGGTAGCAGTAGTTGGGAGCCGACCACACAGTGAGCACAGTCTCATTGAAGTGCCACTTATAACCTTCCATCACCAGTTGGTGGGCGCGACAGATCATGTCAATGTCGTTGGCTGCATTAAACTGGGCCACCACGTCACTGCCAAACAGGTAGCCAGCCCCACGGGGGCTCACGCCCCAGCCTGTTGTGTCTGAGGCAAAGGAAGGTAGGGATGGGGGGAGAGGGTGTCCTCGAGGTTTCTCTGGTGCCCACCGCCCTTCGAAAGAGACCATCCTGTCCCCCTCTCTCAATCAAGCCCCATGGGGCCAGAGCACACGGCCTGTGTTCTGGGGGATCCTGGAGACAGGACAGCAAATGCTGGAGAAAATCAGCTCCAAAGGAGAAAGAATTTTCTGACGGTTGGAGCTACCCCATAACCAGAGTGACCATGTGACTTACAGGCCAAACAGGTGCACACAAAAGCGAGAGAAGACACTTATAATGACCACATTGGTCCAGCAGGTGACAACAAGGGCTGTCCTGGCCGCCCTGGGAGCAGTGGCCAGGCAGGCGGGCACGGCAGTGAGAGGGCGGAGGCTGTGCGTGTTACAGCAGGAGCTCTGGACTGGTACTTGGGAGACTCGGCGTTCAGTCTTGGCTCTGCTCTGTACCAGCTGGGGAGCCCCACAAAATGAGGGACGTTCGTGGGGCCGTCGTTCTCGGAGTGTGAACTCTGCAGAAGCCCCTTCAGGTTCAGGGGGCCAATGATTTTGTCCCAAACAGGCCTCTGAGCGATGAAATACACACCCATCCCCTCTCCGAGCTCACGAGCACCAGCTGCCCACACTCCTCCTCCTCTTTGAGGGTGCCAGGGGGCAAGCCGGCCAAGTGCAGACGCCAGTGAAGACCAGCTCCGCTCTGCTCTTCCCTAAGCCCGCCTGGCCTGTCTCTTCAAGGCGCTTGCTTTAGCTACAAGACCCCCTCAGTCTCCTGCCACACTAAGGGTAGAGCCACCCTGCCCTGCCTGCCTGCCCTCACCTTCAGGGTCAGACCAGAGCAGGTCACACATGGGCCCATCATGGGGCACTTCTTGCTTTCGGTCAATCGTCCGGATCTGGTCCAGGGTCTGGATAGAGGGGGAGAGGCCCCCATGCACGCAGAAGATCTACAGGGGGACAAGAAAGGAGTCAAGGCCGGCTGAGCCCAGCGCCTCTTCCCCCGCGAGTCCGATCCCCGCGGGACCCGGTAGCCGGCCCACCTTGCCATCGATGATGGCCGACAGGCTGAGGTAGTCAAAGATCTCAGTGCAGTAGCGCCACACGGTCACCGAGCCATATTTGCGCAGACACTCGTCGTAGAAGCCGTAGACCTGGGTGATCTGGCGGCTTTCGTGGTTGCCCCGGATCAGGGTGATTCGGTCAGGATAGCGAACCTGGAGGGGGCCACCGATCCAGGGCTGGGGGCTGGGCTCTGTCCCTCCCTCACAGCCCCACCGGCCCTTCCCAGATCTCCTCATACTTGCCCACCCTGTCGCCTCATCACTACCCCAGCCCAGAGTCATGCCATCTCTTGCCAACCTCGCAGGCCCCGGTCCCTCCTCCAGGGGATTTGAGGCTGACCCCTCCCCATCAACTACAACCTATCGGTTCCCCTTTCACCACTAAGTCCTTACCGAGACCCTCAGGTGCTCTGTCATCTGGCCTACCAACGGATACCGCACCCAGGTGAACTCAACACCCTGCCACTTTCCGAGCACGGGGAGCCTCCATTCCCTCCCCTCCAATGCCACAGCTCCGCCTTCTCCTCCAGGAACCCCATCAGATGCCCCCGAGCCAAGGAAAGCTGCTCTGCCCATCCCCGGGCAAGCTGAACACCAGCAGGACGGCTCAGAGCTGGGGGTGGATGGAGAAGGAGACGAGGGCAGGAAGGACACAGACAGGTCAGGCCGGAGGCGGCCCGGGTGTGGGCACCGGAAGCCCGGGTTCCCACCTTAAGTGCCAGCAGCAGGAGGAACGTTTCGACGCTGTAGAAACCACGATCCACAAAGTCCCCCATGAAGAGGTAGTTGGTCTCAGGGACGTCGCCACCCACCTGGGGAGGGAGGAGTGGGGGGAGAAGGGTTTGCTCGATCCTCGCCTGTCCCCCGCTGCGGCAGCCCATGTGCCGGTCAAGTTGAGGCCCTTCTTTCACGGAGGGCCCACCAAACAGGAGGCCTCTCGCTCACCCAAGTCAAAGCTTCCACTCTTAAAATTAAAGGCGTCTTCCAGTCACCCCCCAGGTCACCTGTCCCAGAGTCTCCCCACACTCACTCTGAACAGCTCCTTGAGGTCATAGAATTGCCCGTGGATGTCGCCGCATACCTAGGAAGTGAGGAGAGCTGGGTGGGAACTCGCACAGCCGGAGAGCCTCCGCCTCCAGGGGCTGGCCTTCGGAACACCCGGCGCGTTAGTAGCTCCTTATCGCTCCTGGCTAAACCTCAACTTCTCAGGGCCACCAATCTACTGTCCTACCCGGACTTTGTCTGCTCTGGCATCACCCCCCATCCCGCACTGAGTGCCAGCTGTTCTGTGGGCAAGAGCTAAAACTAGGTCTCTCAAGCCAGGCCTGTAGCTTCTGGAGGACCTGGCCCCCTCCTCTCCGTGTTTCCCTCAAGGAACCCGGAATAAAGCTACTAATGACACGGAATACACAGAAATGTGTGGGGTAGAATCACTCACCAGATTCAGAGTCCTTCTGCCCTGACCAAGAGTATCCCCCCATCAGCTCAAAAGACCCTTCCCGTAACATCCATTTCATATAGCAAGGCTCCCTTGAAGATGGGAGAGGGATACACGGGACTTTCCGGGCTCTCAGGGATGAGGGGCAGACCTCTGTAGCCCACAAGATTAAGGGGAACGGCCATGTGCCTAGGCTCTGGAAGGACACGCGGTACTCACTGTGACTGGCGAGTCCACCCTCTGTACGTTGCTCTCCTCTACCAAGATCTCTCTGGGGACGGGAGAAGACCAGGGTCACCACAGCCAGGCCAGCCCAGCTCAGCCCAGCCCAGTTCCCCATCTTTTGGAAGGGAGGATCTGAGGTGGGCCTTGAACCTCTAGGGGGCAGGAGTGAGGTGTGCAATAACATCCCCAGGATGGGCTGACCGCAGGCCTCCCCAAGGCCAAGAGGCCAGAGCCCAAACTCTTGCTGCGGCATTCAAAGCCTTTCCAAGGAGACAGTGGCCTTTCAAGCCCTGACCCTCCCTGTTGCCCTCTTTCCCACATCCAGTGCTCGTTCCAGAGAACAGACCCGCTCGCCACACAGAGCTCTCTGCTCACGCTGCTCCCTTGGCCTGGAGCGCTCCGAGACCGTGCCCCCGGCTGAGCCTCCTCTCCGCCCGGCACGGAGGCTTTCCCCACACGGTCCGAAGGCACCCAGTGATCAAACACACCATCAAAGCGATGCGCTTTTGCCTTATTTAGAGGGAGTGACAACTCTGTTCTTTCGTTCCTCCCTGCAGTAGAGTCTACTACTACTCAAGAGCGCGTGACGTGAAACCACTCTGTCAGCTACACACACACAGCGAAGTAAGCGGTGCCACGTTTCCAGATTTCGCCCTTGGTGATGACGGCAGCGGTGACCACTCCAGTTCACGCCACACCCCAGGACTGTAGTAAGAGCTTGGTGTCGATGACACAAACCCAACGGCCACCCCCCAAGGCGGGCACTGTGATGACACCCGCTGCTCAGGCGAATAAACTGGCCACGGTCATACAGGTGGGATTTAATTCAGGCAGCCTGGCGCTGCCACCTAGTTACTCTGGTGTGGGGGGCGCCCAGGCACTGGCCTTTTTCTGCCAGCCTCCTCCTAGGAGACAAGCAGCTCCCTGAGCTCCGAGAACGGATGCTTTCACCTACGGCCCTGAAGATGCTCTCTATGAAAAAGGTGGCTCGAGGGAAGTGCGCTTGCTTGGCTTTCTGGGAATGGGGGGACGTTCGGGGGAAGGCACCGGCAGTGATCGAGCGGCCATCCAACAACCAGGCCCTCCCGCTAGGAACGCATCTGGCGTGAAACACTGTTCCACATCAACTGCTTATGATGACCTCCCCAATGGACTCAGGGAGGTTCTTTTCCTCCTCGACAGAAAAACCAAGGCTTAGAGAAAAAAAGGGGGCAGGATCACGGTCACGAAGCTGGAGAGTGAATGAACTGAACTCAGGAGCCCAATCTCCTATGAATCTGTGCCGGCCTCATCCACAGACTCCGGGCCCAGCCTCCAAGCCCAGCTCTGTCACTCACAGCACATCATCCGCCCTCTCAGGGGTCACACCCGCCCACCTTTACTTCCACCACGAATGCTACCTTTAGAAAAAGCCTGCCAAAGTGCCAGCCCCTGTCCCTACAGATGCAGAATCTCATCTGAGCTCCGTAAGGACTTCAAAGTCTTGGAGAGATGGAGAGACTTGACCAGGATTACATTGTTTATAGGTGATGAAGCTGGGACTCGTATTGAAAAGCACCGGATTCAAACCCTCTGCTCTTTTCCTGTACTGGTATTTTTAGTAGGACTGAGTTCAGTCCACACACTTCAGGCCTCTCTAGTTCCAAGAGTTTGAGACTATGTACCCTGTGAGCAAGGGGAGGTTCCTGACACTTTCAGCCTTGGCTGGGCCCCTGGTGGGTCTCCAGGAGGCCATGGCCAGGTGCAAGAGTTGTTCCCCCTTCAGAATGGGCCCAAGATAATACTGGCCAACTTGGGCCTCAGCCCAGTACCTCGCAGCCCCTTCTCAGTTTCAGCTGGATGGGACTCTCCCACTCCTCAGTCCTCTATAGCTCCCCAGTGCTTTGTACACAGTTTAAGTGTCTCTGCTTGGCTGTCAATGAGCATGGAGTACAGTGAAAGATCTGGATCCAAAATGAACCTCCCCTCCAACGAGCTGTGAAACTTCAGGCAAGACATTATCTTTTCAGAGACTCAGTTTCCTCTTCTGCGAAACACTCACGCTTGACCTGACGAAGCCACAGGGCTGCTGCCAAGAGCAATGGAGACGGAATAAATTACCTCTCTGTTATTCTGAAAACTCCACTGTGCTATTCGAGCATTAGCTATCCTCACCACCGAATCAATTCAGGCCCTCTGGGCAAGATGAGTCTAACAGGAAAAAGAACAGTGCCAGGCAACAGTTGGTTTAAGTTCCTAAAAATGCCACTCAAGACAGAAAGAACAGGGATGACTAAAAACATCTTGGGGCTCGTCCAGTCAGGGAAATTTTCTTCAAACGGCAAACACAGTCACAGACAAAAACGGGCCTTGCCTGTTCACCAAACAGGCCTCGTCTCGCTGCTATGAGTCTGTCTGTGTGAAGTAAAACCAAGCAAGAGTCTGAGAGCCACAAGTTCAGAACCTAGCTCCGCCACGTTCTCTCTGGGTGACCTCAGTCAAGTCATCAGGCCTCCAGGAGTCACGTTAAATGGAGCAAATAGTCCTGACCTCACAAAACTGCTGTGAGGAAGACGGAAGTTCCTTGCCAGTACAAGGCCTGTTGTGGAACCGTGGGCCTGCTGTTCAACAAACATACGGTGGTTCTCCTGGCTCTTTCCCTACAATTCTCCGGCACGGTGCAAGCTGCAAACAGTACCTTAGGGGAGGCAGGTTTAAGTGGTCTCCTTGCTGGTGCCCACACATCTCGGGGCCTCCACTCCTGCCCTCATCCTAGTACGAATGTCCTTCCTCCCTGGCCCTGCTCCCATCAGCCAGCCAAATGATTTTCATCCTTCCAGGCCACCTTCTCTTAGAAGCCTTCCCTGATGACTTCAGTCCCTATCAGCAATGCCCTCTTCCTACACGGTAACAACAGTAACACCTAAGGATCAGTGAGCACTTACGTTGTACCCAGGAACTATGCTAAGCCCACCCCACGCACCAACTTATTGACTCGTCACAGCCATCTTAGTAAGTACCATTATCCCCAGTCTACAAATGAAGAAACTGTCAGGGACCTCAAGATCACCAACACAGCCAGTAAGTGGCAGAGCTCACCTCCCAACCTAGAACCATCACATTCCAAAGCCTGAGCTCCTAACCACTACATCATCCTACTTCCCACAGAACTCAAGGGTTGGGCTTATCCCCAAAGTTCAGCTCCTCCAAGAAACCTCTGTTCCTCCCGCAGGTAAAGTTGTTTCCATGAGCTTCCTAAGTATCTTATGACTCTCTAACGCCACTGAAAACGCGTCACTTCATACTTTCGGTGTCTTTATCCAGGTCTGTCTTCTCCCAACAGGCTGGTTGCTCGAGGGAAGTGGCCCTATTCTGCTCCTCTCTGGGAAAGATGCCAGGATGATCCAGGCCCCAAGTTCTCACTGGCTTTGCCCCAGACCGGAACCCCCTTGGGCAGAGGGACCACCAGGCTCACCTGGCCTTAGCGCACAGGGCCTTGACTTCGCTCTCTTTGATGAGCTCGCAGCGCCGCAGTTGCTCGATCTGCCGGTCCAGGTCGCTGATCTCCGCCATGGCCCACCACCCGCCCCCGGCGCGGGTCAGAGCCGGGGCCGCCGCCCCCTCCGCACCGCACAGGGGTCTCCTGAGGAACGAGAAGACGAGTCCGTGGATCAGAGCGTCCGTAGGGGGAGCGGGGGTGGGAGGGTGGGGGTGGGGAGGCAACTAAATTCTGGAGCTTGCCCGGCCCCCCCCACCCCCGCCTCCCCTCACATCGGCCCCGGGACCCCCAGCGTCCCACGGCCCTGGCCGTTCCCCGCTAACTCCCGCCGAACCCCGCGATCCCGCGCTCGGGACGGTGGCCTAGAGGGGTCTCAGCCTATTACCGCCGCCGCGACTCCGGCTCCGGCTCCCGGACTCCCTGCCTGCCTTCCTCCTTCCCTCCGCTTTGGGCCGCCGCCACCGCCGCCTCTACTTCCGGCCCCGCCGCGGAAGCAAAGGGAGATCAGTTCCGCCGCGCGCCGGATGTGGCGTCATACACACCTTCCCCCTCGCGCGCCGCGCCCTTGCCCCCACCTCTCGGAGCAGAGGAGCGGGGATGAGCCGAAGGAAGCGGATGTGGGCAGCGTGCGGGCGGAGGTCACCGGGGGCCCGGCGGACCCGCCTCTTGCGAGCTGATGGACGCCTCAGTCCGCCCCACTCCCATCTCCGTTAGGGAAGCAAGCTGAGCCGCGGGGCCGCCGTGTAATTTTGTGACACGCTTTTATTTACCTGTTTGAGTCGACCTACCCATCCCTGAGGGTCACCCTTGCAGCCCTGGTGCTTAGAACGAGGCCTGGCACAGTAGGCATACCTAAACATTTGTTCAGTGGCTGGGAGAATCCTGTCCAAATCTCTTTCCATGGCCCCAGAGAAATCTCTGCCGTAGAGGACCTCCGAAGTTAGAGGCAGAAAGGAGTCCACCTTGCCCACACCGAGTCTGGGCCTCGGTCAAAATGACCTCCCCGATTCCAGAACAGTACCCCCCGACACCCCTCAGTTGCTTCCTGTTGTCTGCAAGTTTTATTCTTTTTTTTTTTTTTTTTTTAAGGAATCAGTTCTAGTATCTCCACCTATCACACGTTCTGGAATTCACCCTTAGTATAAAAAGCCCACCCCCCACCACTGGTATTTGGGGAAGTGACTGGTCTGTGAGCATACTTGGTGTCTGAGACTTTGCACATGCTGCTCCCTTTTGAAAACTCCTTTTTGCTATCTTCTGTTGACCTTCAATTTTTATTTGCTTTCCTTAAGACTTTGTTTCAGAGAATTGAGTGAGGCTAGGCACAGAAGTGAGGCCAAACTTTAGAGAGGCACTGGGAGTGGGGTTGGTTTTGTATGTAGGCAATAGATGCAAATGTGCACTGAAGGAAATGACCAAGTTCTTAAACTCCTAAAAAGTCCTAGGTTAAGTCAGTTCTATGCACATCACTACAGGAATTCAGTAGGTCCAGAGAGATCACAAAAGTCAAGGTTATTTTTTTCCCTCCACAAGGGAGCTCAGACAGCAAAGGGCCCAGAGGGAAATTCAGGAAGTGGCAGGACTCACTAAGATCCCTGGTTATAACCAGGGCCTTTAACAGCTCAAGAGACCTGATGCAGTTACTGCTACAGCCCAACCTGGGTGACTGGGAAAGGGTTCAAGGTGTGGCAGAGGCATTCAGTACGGGGCCTTCGTTCTGGCTTCATGGAACGCAGCAGCTACGTTGGCCCAGTTCTTAACCTGGAGCCTGCGCCCTGTGTTGTTGAGGGGGCTGAACAATCAGTGTTGTTGAGGGGATTGTTGGAATAAATTCCAGGTTCTTCAGGCGGTTCCATGGTCCAAGGAAGATTAATTAAGAAACCAGTTCTAATCCCATCTCCTGTTGAGATGGGAAAACAGACAAGCTCAACAGTACAGATTAAGGACATAGGCATTAATAATCTCGTCTTCATCAAGAAAGTGCAACCTCAGGCAGCACGGACTTAAGCGGGAGATGGGAATAACAACACCCACTCATACAGATCACTTGCGTGGTGTCGTGTCGTGTCGTGTCGTGTCGTGTCACCTGGCTCATACCACTCAGGAAATGTTGGCTTAGGTCAGTGGCTGTTTTTGTCACGGGGGCCTTGTGCACCTGTGAGTTCTGGGTCTAAAAGTGAGACTGAGCCTAACACATACTCCCCCCAACTGTGAGCCTTATCAGGTGCTGCTGGTAAAAGCGGATGGGAGCTTGATGGTAGGGAGAAAATTTCACGAGCTCTCTTCTTGAAGCCCTGGGCAAGCATAAAACAAAGCAGGAAGGTCCTCTCCCAACCCATTCACTTTTCTCCTGCCCAGGAAGGAAGAACAGGAAACAAGGGATCTTTCTTCTAGGCTCTGCCACCTCCCCTGGCCCTCCCCGGTCCTGAACACCAGACACGAACGGCACACTCCCCCTTAAATAGATGTTTATTGGCAGTGGGCTGGAAAGAGCAGTGGAGTTAGCATATACAGACAACACCACACACCAATGTCACATGGGAGGCAAAAGTGATGGCAAAGAGCAGCCTGGAGCCCTGGGTGAAGTCCCCTCCTCCAGAGTGAGTGTGGGAGGGGACGGGGCCTGGAGTGTTGAGGGGGCAGCCTTAGGACACCTCCGCTTAGTAGGCATGGTTAGAGATGAAGAGAGACTCGCTGGCTGCGGCCCCAGCCTGACCACTTGGGGTGTACTTTCCTTGGCAAGCGAGGCTGTTGGCCTAAGAGGGGAGAGGAGCCAGAGTGAGGTCTTATCAGAATCCCGTCTGCCCCGGCACCCCGCCCGCCTCTTGCCCCCATCCTTACCAGGGCTCGCTTGACATACTCCTCCTGGGCAGCCTTCAGGTTCTCCTTCTTTCCACCCCAGGCCTTCAGGGCAGAAGCCTGCAGGGCTCGGCCATAGGAGAAGGTCAGGGCCCACGGCTTCAGCAGGGGGCATTTGTTGATGGCGTTGAGGTTGATGGATGCCTCCTCCTCACTCTGGCCTCCAGACAGGAAGGTGATCCCTGTAGAACAAGGGGTGAAGGGGGGGAAGCAGATATAGTCAGAGACTCAGGGCTTGGTAGGAGCCCCTAGAAGCTGAGCTGGAAGTCAGACCAAATGGGCGTAAAGATTGTGGGCACAGTTCATCTACCTCCCAGAGGTCAAGATGAGGATGTGGGTCTCACCAGTGACAGCGGGGGGCACCGTGCGGCGCAGAGCTGTGACGGTTGCCATGGCAATCTCCTCATGAGAGTATTTATGGGTGCAGGCGTGGCCTGGAGTTACCATATTGGGCTTCAGCAAAGTGCCTTCCAGGTAGATGTGGTGGTCACTCAGAGCCTTGTAGACAGCAGCCAGCACCTAGAGCAGAGCAGGGCCAAAGTCGGTTGCGATCGAGGCGGGGGGAACAGGGGTCAGTCCTACAGCCCTTGGCCCAGTCACCTATCCACCATACTGCCCAGGCAGGCAGGGAACTTACCTTCTCGGTTACATACTGACAGCGCTTCAAGTCATGGTCCCCATCAGGGAGGATCTCGGGCTCCACAATGGGCACGATGCCATTCTGTGGGGTGAGGGACAGGGTGGCCTTGAGGCCTTCTAAGCTGAAGCCCACCCATAGCTCTCCACAGCTATCAGCCAAGATCTTATCTCCATGATGACAGAGACTCATGGCCTCACGGCCCTCAGCAGACTGTAGGGAACAGGCATCTCCTCCAAGACACCCACACAATCCCTACTCTGCTTCTCTGCTCACAGAACCCCCGAGTGTCCTCCACAGGCCCGAGCCTGATGCTTGGGGAAGATCCAGAACAACTGCGCTGGGGGAGGTACGTATCCTGGCAGATGGGTCGCAGGCTAGCTGACACTCTGGAACCAAATGAGGTGGGAGGTGGCCTGCTGGGGAACTGGAGGCCCACCTGCTGGCAGATGCTGGCATAACGGGCCAGCACGTTGGCGTTTTCCATGATGGCAAGGGCTGAGGGGGTGTGTTCCCCAATCTTCAGCACACAGCGCCACTTGGCAAAGTCGGCTCCGTCCTTCTTGTACTGGGCACAGCGCTCAGACAGCCCATCCAGCCCTGGAGAGGGAACAGAATCGTCAGAGCACAGCAGAGGAGGGGGCAGGCGGCTCCCCACTCAACCTCGGCACCCAGAGGGCTGGTGGCCTGCGCGAGTCAGTCCGTAGGGCAGGGAGCAGAACGGTTCTCACCTTGGGTGGTAGTCTCGCCGTTCGTTCCTGCCAGGGGTACCACGCCCTTGTCCACCTGTTGGGGCGGGGGGGGGGGGGGCAGCAACAACATAAGACAGGAGGAGTGACCTCTAGTACTCCACTCTGCCCCTCACTTTACTTAATCTTAAGTGATACCTCACGGTTTGCAAATGTTTTCAGTTAGTTACAATACCTGGGCCTAGGAAGGAAAATACACGGGGAGGTTACTGGACAGAGCCTGGACTGCTACCACTTACTAACTCTGCGAGCCAGACACTTCACTGCCTTGAGCTTCTGGGTCTTAGTCTGTACAAGGGAAACGCCTTGCTCTTGGAGTTACGAGGATGAAAAGTGCCAAGCAGGGGTACCTGGCTGGCTCAGACGGGGGGAGCATGTGACTCTCGATCTTGGGGTTGTGAGTTCGAGCCCCACACCGGGTATAGAGATTACTTAACTAAAATATTAAAAAAAGAAAAGAAAAAGAAGCCAAGCAGTTCCCATATGTTTCTGGCTTTTCTCACACATGCTTCGGAGGTGGCCTGGGGCAGACTCCACTCACGTCTCCAGGCTCCCAACCCAATGTCCACCCCCACCCCGGCCTGCCACTCTGATTTCTTTCCCCGAGATCCATCTCATATCCTGAGACCCAGCCCCCTCACCTTGATGCCCACAACACCGCCCTTGGATTTGATGACTTGGGGGAAGGGGCGGCCATCGTCTGTCTTCTGGTACAGTGTCTCATGGAAGAGGATGACACCCCCAATGCAGGGATTCACACGGTCATCGGCAGTCAGCAGCAGCTGGCGGTAGAAGCGCCGGTTCTCCTCGGTGTTCTCGGTGCCGATGGACTGCAGCCGCTTGGCAATGCTCCCTAGGAGCATCGTATAAAAATAAGAGGATCAGCCTGTCACCCTCAACCCTGGGCCCTCCTCCACTGTGTCCTGCCCGTACCAGTGGACTCATCTGCAGCCAGGATGCCCTTGCCCGGAGCCACAATGCGGTGAGCGATGTCAGAGAGCTCCTTCTTCTGCTCTGGGGTCAGCGCTGGGTATTGGTAGGGCATGGTGCCGGTCAGTTCCTGGCCAAAGGAGGCAGACAGGGGAGGAATGGTTAGCTGGGTCTTCCCATGGTCTCCCCACAAGCAGGGCCCCTTGCCTGGAGGTCAGGACAAAGGTTCCCTACCCTCCCCTAGTCCACACTGGGCAGGTCTTGGGGCACTTCCTGTGCCCAAGCCTCCCCTACACCCAACTTCCCTGTACTAGGCCTGCCTCCTGTACCTTCCCTAACTTTGTTTGTTGCTGGGTGTTTCCCACCTTAGGGTGGGGTTGCGTACTGGCATCTGTGGTAAAGCAATAGGCCAGAGACATGGAAAGACAGGTCATGTAGAAGCTGGACCCTTCTGGCTTGCGCTCTGCCATGGGGTCACCTTGCCTAGAAGCAGAACCGAACCGGAGTATTTTAGAATTTAGAGGTCGCACATCAGGCAGAGGGCCCAACAGAAGGACCCAGAGAAGGGAAAGCTCTGGGCTTCAAGTCCCACAGAAACCAAGGGCCAGAGCTGAGACTAGAACCCAGATCTTCTGACTGCTGTACGGGATCCACCCAAGATTCCAGGGCCGGCCCAGGCTCCAAAGCCTCAAGGACATCCCAAGGTCAAGCTTCTCCTCCCAGGGTTGGGGGAGGGCCTTAGGAAAAGGGTGTTAGAAAAAAGGGCAGGAGGGTAACGGGAAGCCCAGGAAAGGGCAGCAGAGGAAGCCCAGCCCAAGGGGGAGGAACGGGGTAAGGTTTACCGATCGCATTGCTCATACAGGGTAAGAGAATTGTAGAGAGGCGAGCGGCCCCACCCCTTCCCCTGAAAATGCTCCTGTCTGCCCGCCCGGCTGCAGCTGTTCCAGGCTCACAATCAAGGTCACCAGATAAGTAAAGGCACGGAAAGTGTTAACTGAGCAGCACGCGCCTCCAAGGGGTTTCCCCTCCTCGCCAGGGGGGTCCCACCTCCCAGGGCAGGGACTAACCACGCTTTCGGAAAGCCTGAGAGTATACGAGCTGGCCCCCACCCCCTCGCTGCCTCTTAGGATCACCGCAGAGGCAAAGGGGCCGTAATCCTTTGCACCTGGGATCCCAGCAAGAAAAGGAGAAAAGGAATGGCCCTTCATCTCGTCCTGCTTCCTCCTCCGCCATGACTCAGCGCGCGTAGTCGCTGCATTGCGCAGCAAACCAAGGAAACTCAAGCTGAAGACGGTTGAGGAGTCCGGGCTGGGAGCATGTATGTGGGAGGTAGTGGGGCGCGGGGAGATGCTGGGACGGGGGAATGGGGGTGGGCTCCGACCCGACCGGCCACTGCCCCCAGGATCCTTCTCCAGGGTCCCTGACCTTCGCACACGGCGAGGGGCGCTCACCTGGCACGGGAGGGGGCGGGTTTGCGGGGTGCGGCGGTGGAGGGCGACGGGCCGGCGAGCGGACTGAGGGAGCGAACGCGGCAGTCGTCACCAGCACCCTGGTTCTGCGGCGCGTTCCAAGCGGAACGCAGCCTACTCGGCTCCGGAGGGGGCGGCGCAGGGGGCGGGAAGCAGGGAGGTGGCGCCGGGCTTATAAAGGCACCGCGCCAGCCTCCGCCGGGTTTTTTCCCTTGAAGGGGGCCGGGAGAGCGCTGGCGTCCAATTGCAGGAGAGGAACGGTGGAGAGGCCGCCCCCGAAAGGCGAAGCCCGGAGGCGGCGCTTGGGCGGGGACAGCGCTAGGAGAACACGATCCCTGCCCCCCCCCCCCGCCACCCCCCGGCCCCCTAGGACGTGACTCGGGCCACATCCTTCGGGTCGCCTGGGCTCTCCACCCCCCACCCCCCCGTCTCCCTTCTCCCCCCAGTTGGCGCGTTCTGGGGAGCCGTGACTCAGCCGATTAGGGGCCCCGGAGGAGATGGGAAGGGAGGTGGGGGCAAGTGGGTGCAAGAGCCTGAAAGGACGGAGGCTCAGCCTCCCCGTCTAGGCCCAGTCGCGCGGCCGCGGGGCAGCCCCAGCTTCCGGCCTGCGCTGATGCAGCGTGTGTCACACTGTAACAGAACCCGGAGGTTGGGCGTCTGCCGGCCTCGCCTGCAGGCTCGACTTGCGGGCTCTGGCGCGCGGGGCCGCCCCTCCCTGGGTCACCAGCCCAGGCGGAAGAGCGGCGGGGGGGAAAGGGCGGCGAGTGGCTGCCCCGGGAGGAACTCGACGGGGCGGCGGGGCTGGCGGGGGGCGGAGGCCGGGCGGCAGCCGTTCCGGGTGGCCCGCCCCGCGCCGGTATAGGCGCCCCAGCCGCCCGGGTCGGGCTCGCGGCCGCGGCGGACCGGCCTCGCCGTGCGTGCGCACGCCCTCTCCGCCCGGGCCGGGGCGGACCCGCCTGCGGCCCCCGCCGCCATCCACAGCCAGACTGCGGCGGAACCGGCCGGCCGCCGCTCGCCCAAGCGAGTCTGGAGATGCAGTGCCACAGTCCCCGCGCAAACGTCTCCCTGGGACCTGACTTCCCCCTCCAGACTCAAACCTGTCCCTAGCCGGTCAGCCCCCAGATACATTCCGAGTCCCTCATCCTACCAGCCAAGCCTCCCCTCCTAATCTGGACCCCTTAGGCCCAACCCCAACCCTGCGGCGTCCTGCTGGCGCCCACCTGCGAGGAGGCTGAAGGAGCGGGCAGAGCCTGGTCAGCAGCGAGTGAGCCAGGCCGCTCCTGGGCTGGGTTATAAGGCAGCTCCTGCCCTCCCCCCAGCCAATGTCCCCAACCTTCTCCGGTGACCCCTGCCCTTTCCTTGCCACGGATCCCCTGGCAGGGTCCTATATTTAGGGAAACCTGAAGCCCCTGACATTCAGGCCAGCGTGGGGCCTAAAGTGAGAGAAGGGGGAGGAAGCTCTGGGCCTGCCCTAGTTGGGGGGCAGGGGGAGGGCCCCTGCCCACTCACCCGTCCATCTGAGGAAATTTCTTCCTTGGAAATCCAGCCTGAGGCCCTCAAAGGTTGTCAAGAGAAATCAATCTTTGCCAGGGATCTGTGGGGAGGGAAGGAGAGGAAAGGGGACTCAGATCTGTGGCCCTCTCTGCCTCCTTCTCAACCCCCTCCCCTCTGGGCCCTGATGATGGCTGTTGTGATTCTCAGGAGACCAAGCTTTTGGCGGGAGAGCAGCTGCAGGCACTACACTCACCTCAAAATAACCAAGAGTCCGTGGACAAGGTGTGGTTGTGGTACCCCTATATCCTGACGCTCAAGGCTCAAGTTTGTCCCATAATGTGGTCTGCGGTGAGCAGTGTCTCCCACCCTCACCTTCAATTTTAACAGTTTATGTGGGGAGGAGGAGAGGCGGGGAGGGGCACCTGCCAGAGCACTAGCCCCTCTCCCTCCTGGCCCCCCAAAGGGGTTGCAGTCCAGCGGGCCAAGGGCTCTCTGAGTCCTGCTCTGCAGGAAGCCAGGCTCTCCACAGCTGGTTCCCGGGCTGATGAGCTGGGCAGGCCATTTGTGGTTCCAGTGGCCTAGAGAAAGGTGTCCAGTGGCCCCTCAGGGAAAGGGACATATGGGCCCAGGAGGTTGGCCGCTCCCCAAAGGGCAAGGACTCCGGGTCCTCATCGGAGCTTGATCTCAAAGCAGAGACAGTTGAGGCTCTGGCAGTCAGGGAGTTGGCACGCACAGGCACAGTCGCAGAGTGGGCAGCAGCGAGGGCAGCGAGAGGCCCAACCCTGAGGGAGAGGAGAAAGGGGTGAGGGCGGTGGGCAGGAGGAAGGGTGACCAGTGCCCTACACTGTTTCCCTCTCAGGGAGAAGGGAACAGAGAGGCCTGGAGAGTCCCATTTGCCCAGTGGAACAGAGGGTACCGTCTACCATTCTTGGGAACAAATCAATTCCCTGTGCTATTAAATCAGCAAGGAGGCAGTGTTCCAAACAACTGAGTTCAGGCGGTTCTTTCCTTCTTCCTATTTAATAGACAAGGAGACCGAGGACCAAATAGTCCTGTTTGATTAAGTCCCAATGTTCAGCTCCAAGAGGATTCTACTATATCCTTGTGGCCTCATTCAATTCCAAGCCAGGAGACCGGGGAAAGCACACATTTTCTGTCCATGATGAAAATGGCTTGGTTTTGTGAATTTCGTCCTTGGCATGAGACCAGATTGTAGGATCTCGTTCATCATTTCTGAGCGCCTGCTCCATGCAAGGCACAGACTGTATTCATGAATGACTTTTAAAAAATCTCAATTGTCTTTGAGAATGGTACTGTACAGATCTAAGAAAATTTTTTAGTGTTTCACACAGAGTCACCTCTCTTTTATGTATCAGAACCTTGCACAGGGGGCCTCTTTACAAACGAGGCAATGGAGGCTTAGAGAGGGGGATACCCCTCAACACCAATGCCAGGAATACCAGCTTCCTTCTGGGTCTGCTGGGACAGGGACAGTTTATCTCATGTCACCACTGGCCTAGCACGGGTACTCGTGCTCAGTAGGTATGTGAGAAACAAATGAATGTTGAGTGAGTGGATAAATCAAATCATTTCCCCCTCTTTGGGCAAAGAAGAAAGAAGAGGCCTTCAGGGAAATCAGAAGGGTCTGTCTCTTGGGAACTAGGAACAGCATGTCCTTAGTGACAAGAACGGAGAACTGTCCTAGGTCTCCCTTCCTGCCCTGTGACAAGGGTGATCTGTGACTGCTTCACGCATGGACTGGAGTCAGGCCAAGTGGCTGGGGTGGGACACACCCAGGATGTGACAGGAGATTGGCTCCTGGAGGCCTGAGGCAGAGCTAGTGACAGTCACAGTTGCACAGCTCAGTCAGACACCAGGCCAAGCCAGGAATAGGGGAATGACCTTTCAAACAGCTGAGGTTTGGGGGTGCGGTGTCAGATGACTGGTGAGATCAGATATCAGTAGGGGCTGCGGTGAGGGGAGGGGATCTGCCCGCCGCAAGGACAGGGGTCTGAACGGGGCTGGTGTAGTGCCAGCAGAATTGTCTCTCAAGAAGGAGGCCAGAGGTGTCATGGTGGAAGGGAGACTGAAGTGGTTCCCTTGTGTTTGATGCTGGGGGTGGTTTGGGGCCTCCCTGGGGAGTCCCAGTCTGGGCATGAAGCGGGCTCTGTGGGTTTTTGGAGGACCACACCGTCACTCCCTACACAGGACCGGTGGCTGAGAGACGCTCCATTGCCATCACCTCAGAGGAGAGGGTATGAAAAGTATTTCTGGGCTCTGTCCACTGGAAGGGTTTACAGCTAGTCATTTATAACTGTCTAATGGATTTCTCGACTCTCACAAGCAGCCATGAGGCTTCTCAAAGGAATCTGCTACTTCAGTACATTAAGCAAGAATGCCACAAGACCGTTAACCCTTGTGTGTTAGGCTCTTTCCGCTTCGATTTCTCTCACTTTGATTTTGGGAAGGCCAGCCATCTTTAGTGGTTAGCGCTCGGGCCCGGATGTGAATCGAATTCAGGCCCAGGTTTGGCTAATTCATGTTTTGAGCCTCAGTTTTCTCATCCAAATATAATGCCTCCTTCATAGGCTCATGGCGGCAAGCACAATGCCTGGTACACAGTGAACACTCAATGGCAGGCAGATACTCTTGTCCCCGTTCTCTCCCCCAGGTTTTTAAATAGGCTCCGCGCCCAGCATGGAGGCAAACCGGGGGTGGGGGCGGGGTGGGGTGGGGTGGGGGTGTGCCTTCAATCAAGAACTGAGCTGAGGGTGCCTGGGTGGCTCAGGTAGTTAAGCGCCGACTTTGCCGCAGGTCGTGATCTCGCGGTCTGAGAGTTCGAGCCCCGTGTTGGGCTCTGTGCCTACAGCTCGGAGCCCGGAGCCTGCTTCGGCTTCTGTGTCTCCCTCTATCTCTGGCCCTCCCCCACTCGCATTCTGTCTCTCTCTCTCAAAAATAAACATTTAAAAAAATAAATAAAATAAACATTAAAAAAAAAAAAAAAAAAGAACTGAGCCGAGATCAAGAGTCGGCCGCCCAACAGACTGAACCACCCAGGCACTGCCCTGAACAATAGTTCTTAACCCTGATGTGACCCAGGGTTTGTTTAATTAATTAATTAATTTGTTAAAAATGCACAAAATCCAGGGCACTTGGGTGGCTCAATCGGTTGAGCAGTCTGACTTTGGCTCAGGTCATGATCTCACGGTTCATGTGTTCGTTCGAGCCTCGCGTCGGGCTCTCTGCCGTCAGCGCAGAGCCTGCTTCACATCATCTGTCCCCCTCTCCGCCCCTCCCCTGTTCGCACTATCTCTCTCTCTCAAAAATAAATAAACATTTAAAAAAATTTTTCTTAATTCACAAACTCCAATCCCATCCCAGACCTACTGAGCGTGGGGCCTGGACGCGTGGTTTTCTATGTCTCATATGTGCCTCTGATCACACACAGGGCTGAGAACCAACCATTGCGCTGTATGACTTCATTTCTCATGGTCTAGCATAACTGCCTACTTTTTCTTCTCTGCCCTTCATTCGAATAGAAGCCCTGTGCGGCTGGGACCGTGTCCAGCTTGTTTTGCTGAGCCCCTAGGGCCTGGCACAGGGCTTCAACAGTGACTCCATAAATCTTTGGTAGGTGAATACATAAGTGAATGAATAAATGAATGAGTGAATGAATGAGATCCTTGCCACATGCTTGTGAAAGAAGGCAGAGCAGGCAGGTTTGTCTCCCAGAAAGGAAAAGACACCTGGGTTTGTGTCCTGGCCTAGGCCTCAGGTGACTCACTCAAGCCTCTGTAAGCCTCAGTTTCGGACAGCTATAAAGTAGGCAAGAGCTTTGTAATATTTGTGGTCCTTGTTACTATAAGGAAACTGAAGAACAGACACTCTATACTTCGTACAGAGACAGCTCAAGGACAGAATGATCCCGCCCTGCCCTTTGCCATTCTAGAATCCTTCCTTCCTGGCTCTGGCTGAAGCCGGATAGATCAGGCCCTGAGGTCTCCAGGTCCAGAATTCCTCACTCCATCCTCATGGGTCTGACCAGGGAGGAAAGGCCCAGACTGACAGAAGGGGCAAAGGGCAACCCCTCCCGCCCCTCCCCCCACCCCCACCCCCCCCCCACCCACCCCCCCCCCCCGCCAGGAGAGGGGGCCAGAAATCACTTTGTAATTCAGCATTTCCTATAAAATAGGAGTTTTTAGGACCCTGGGTCTTCGTTTTCCCCTTTGCCCTCTTACCCCCAGTCCTGGGCTCCTCTCCCGGCTACCCCTCAGAAACCAAAAGCAGATTATTTGAAGGAGAGCCCCTTGCCTCATAATTTATTTCAAAACTCACAACTTCTCCCAGGAATTCAACCAACTAAGGTCCGCACAAGTTGGGAATTTGCTGGGTCTTTTATCCTCCCTCTTTCCTCCCGGGAAAGGTCACCACTTCAAAGGCAAGAGCTTTGCTGTCTAAATCTGAGCCCCAAATAGGAAGGTGGTCAGTTACATTTAACATCGTAAAACCCACAAAGGCAAAAATGGCCTGGCCTCTGGGAGCAAGGCTCCTCCCTGAGGATTCTGTTTCAACACACAATGGAGCAATTTGCTCTGCAAGAGTCCGACTGAACCTCCCGGAGGCAACTTGTCCCCCTGCAAAACCAGGATAAAAATACTTAACTATCTACACACACAGGCATAGCTAGGGGGTCAAGGTGTGATGTCCAGGTCAAAAGGGCAAGTAGCAGTTGTGATGAAACAGTATGTGTGGTATGATCCCATCTTTGCCAAATAATGGCATAATATAGCAGGAATAGTACTGCATATTAGTATATGAGGGACGTACACAAAATGTAGCAACCTTGGTTATGGAGCTGGTTTATAAAGTGACTTGTACTTTCGATGTTTTTCGACACGCACACTGTAATCAATGCTTTTCATAATCAGTACTATATAGCTTTTTGAAAATACCCAGCGCTCTTGGGGCGCCTGGGTGGCTTAGTCGTTTAAGCGTCTGACTCTTGATTTCAGCTAAGTCATGATTTCATGATTCATGAGATCGAGCCCCACATCAGGGTCTGTGCTGACAATGCAGAGCCTGCTTGGGATTCTCTCTCTCTCTCTCTCTCTCTCTCCCTCTCTCTCTCTCTCAAAATAAATAAACATTAAAAATAATACCCAGGAGCGCCTGGGTGGCTCAGTTGAGCATCTCACTTCGGCTCAGGTCATGATCTCGCAGTCCGTGAGTTCGAGCCCCATGTCGGGCTCTGAGCTGACAGCTCGGATCCTGGAGCCTGCTTCGGATTCTATGTCTCCGGCTCTTTCTGCCCCTCCCCTACTTGTTCCCTCTCTCTCTCTCTCAAAAATAAATAAATGTTTAAAAAATACCCAGCTCTCAGGGTTGCTGAGAAAATAATAATGCCAGTAAAAGTGGCACACTGTCTGGAATGTAGTGCTCACTCAGTGAACAGAAGGAGCGGTGAGGGGGGTCGTTTATATTTCCGTTTTCGGAAGCCATTGTGTGCCCTACATGGTACTCACCTTTCTCCAGCTGCCACCCTATTTTCTTCCGTCAAAGCAGTTTTCAGCACCAGAAAAGTATGTGATGTGCTGTTTATGGTGTCTTGGGCTGTCTCCCACTGAGCCAGGACCCCGAACGGGGCCTGGCCTAGAGCAGGTGCTCAGCAATCAACGTTGTTGAACAACAACAACACAAAAACGCACAGAGCGCGCCCAGGTCGGGGCTCGGGGAGCCAGGGACAGGACAAGAACTCACAGCTTCGGTGGGCTGGGGGCAGCAGGCATCCAGGCAGCGGGCGGGGCTGGGCAGAGGGAAGTCGCAGGCTTCCGCACAGGTCCAGCAACAGTCCTGGGGCCGGGAAGCGCCTTGCTTCCTGCAGGGGGAGCTGCAGTCCGTGCAGCAGCCCTGGGCCTAGGAGATGGAAAGGGCTCAGGATCCGGGTCAGGTGGCATGCGGGAGACAGGAAAGGAGGGACCGTGATAGGTACAGATGCGGGGACTAAATGGCAAAGGAGCCTCAGAGTAAGGGCCTGCAGATGAGGGCACCGACTGACCGCCTCCTCTTCCCCAGAGCCCACCCTTCAGCCTCCACCAGGCCCCTCACCAGCAGGCAGTGTCTCGTCAGCAGCACTACACCGAGCAGCAACAAATAGATGCCCACAGCGATGAAGACGATGGCGGGGATGGGGAGCAGCAGGGAGGGACTGCTGACGGGAGCCGGGGTTGGGTTCCACGGGCTAGAGGAGGCCTGGACAAGCACAGGAGGAAGGGGTGACAAGGAGGTGGGAGGGGCTGCAGGAAGGCAAAAATACCAGGAGGGACACCGGAGGTGGTTGGGAAGAGGGGAGGAACGGCCATCAGATGCTGGGGAGAGAGTCATTGGGACTGCACTATCCTGTTCCCCAAATGTGACCTTCCTCTGTCGTCCCCGTTTCAGCACCATCGGTACCTGTTGATCATTCTAGAATGTTCCAAGATGTGTTGCTCTTCCTCTCAGAATGCCTCTCCATAACGTATCTATTGTCTCTGATTCCTCTGTACTACTTTACTGTCCCTTAGGCCACATTACTGGCCGCTGACTGTCTTCCAACCCACAATTCTGCCTCTTCCCATCCCAGCTGTGTTGTGTATCTGTCCTTTCCTTCCAGTCCTTCAATGGCTCCCAGTGACTCAGTCCAAACTTCTTATCTCAGTGACAAAGCCCCCGAGCTAGCCCTGCCCGCCTCGGCCTCCCTCCTCCTCTCCACTCCAGCCATACTGAAGTCCTAGCAGCTCCCCAAACGCCTACCCTCTCTCCCACCCCCGAGGCTCTGCCCCAGCTGCTCCCCCAGCCTGGGATGCCTCTTCTCCTTGATTACTTGGCAAGCATCTCATCTTGCCAAGAAGCGCGGGAATGTGCGCTCCGTGGGAAGTCTATTCCCGGCACTGTCTCACAGCTCTCCTCCGGAGCTCGAAGGGTCTACGTTGGGTACAGAGCCCCCTGTCCAGTCCGGGCTGGAAGGCAGGCAAAGTCAGGGCGAGTTTAAGGCACTTAGGGGGTCCCTCCGGGAAAGGGTAAGGGGCCTAGGACTCACGGCCATGGGGCAGGACAGCGCCGGTCAGTCCAGGAGCTGCAGAGGAGAGAAAGTCCTGGGTCTCAGAGGCTGAGAGGGGCCATTGGACTGGGGTGCCTGATACCCCCCGCCCAGTCTGGGGAAACTGAGGCCGAACGATGGCTACTGGTCGGGACAGTGGGGTCGGGGGTCCGGGGGATTCGGGGCGGCGCCCCCCTCGCAGGCCCCAGCCTGGCCCTGGCCACACCCTTGACTGTCCCCACACCCCGGCCCCCTCCGTCCGCTGGTCCCCAGCACCTGCACCCGCGGGGCCGCGGGCAGTTCACGGATTCCGCGCCGCGCTCATGCAATCCGCCGCGGCGGCAGCACCGCCCAGAAGCTCCCGCTGCTTCTTGCCGTTGCCATGGGGATCCGAGCGCCGCTCCTACGGCGGCCGCCGAGACCCAAATTCCTTCTCCCAGCCGTTCTTCCCCGGCCAGATCCTCTGCGGTCACCAGCTCCTCGTAGCCGTGGTCGACCAGGTTTTCCCGCCGTTACTGAACGGAAGTGGCGATTTCCCGCTGCCACCTGCCGCAGTCGGACCCCCATCTTGTGCGGCGTCCGGCGGCGCTGCAAAGAAAAGACTGATACCCGGGGCTACACCAGCAGCGTGCTGTGTGACTTCGGCCAAGTCACTGAGCCTCGCTGAGTCTGTAAAACCGGGAAACGCCTGCCTTACGGGGATGTTGTAAAAATCAAAGCTACTTGTTAACTGTATACCGCTATTCTTTTTTTTTTTCCCCCAACTTGGCCGCACCCATTTCTATTGACAGTGTCCTAATTTAAGACTTCAGCGGGTCTCTTTAACCTTCACATAATTGTCAGAGTGATTTCCTCCCACCCACATCAGATCTTGTCCCTTTTCCGGGGGGCTGGGGGGCTCAGTTGGTTAAGCGTCAGGCTTCGGCCCAGGTCATGATCTCATGGCTCTGGGTTCGAGCCTCCAGTCGGGCTCTCTCCTGACAGCTTGGAGCCTGCTTTGGGTTCTGTCTCAGGGTCTCTTTCTCTCTCTGCCCCTCCCCTGCCTGTGCTCTCTCTCTCTCTCTCAAATATAAAAATAAACATTAAAAAAATAAAAAAAGGTATTTTGTCCCTTTTTTTAAGTTTATTTATTTATTCTGAGAAAGAGGGAGAGAGAGAATGAGTGGAGGAGGGACAAAGAGAGAGGGGACAGGATCCCAGCCGGGCTCCGTGCTAACAACAGAGAGCTTGATGCGTGGCTCTGACTCATGAGTGGTGAGATCTTGACCTGCAGGGAAATCAAGAGTTGGACGCTTAACTGACTGAGACACCCAGGCACCCCAGACCATGTCCCTTTTCTATTTTAAACCTCCGGAGGCTCCCCAGCCGACTCCAGGATAAAGCCCAAGTGCTTAGCTGACAACATCATCCACTCTGGGCCCCTTTTGTCTTCCGTTTGTTCATTCACAGCATATCTAGGTTCTGGGACTCTAGCAGAGAATAAAGCTGACAAATTTCCTGCCCTCGTGTTGCTTACATTCTACTAGGGGAGGGGAATCAGATAATCTGTAAAACCATAACTAAATAACAATATATAATCATTCTTCCAAATTTCTACCATAGGACCTGTTCAAGTTTCCTGAACCAGTGCAGAGGGTCTCACAGCTCCACACATTTGCAGATGCTGTTCCCTCTGCCTAGAACACCCTTCCCCTGTTTCCCTCTGAAGAGTTCCCTCATCCTTCCAGCCTCTGCCTCAGGGAGGTCTTCCTGCCAACCTCACGGGGAGGTGGCTGCTTATGGCACCATATATGCACCGCTGTCCCAGCACTGATGACAAGCAATTTGAATTCTCCACTTTGCTCCCCGGTTAGATGGCGAGTGCCTGGGTCTGATTCATCCCCATATCCCAAGCCCTGGCAGTTGCTGTCGTCTTGGGGGCCTCGAGTGAGTACTCACTGATTCTATGAATGAATCAAATCCAATGCCATCCACCAATGAAGTATTGTTATCCAGATGCCCTACCTCCTTTGGCTCTCAAGCCACTCGGGCCTCCCACGTTTCATTCCTGACCTTTCTGGTTCTACGCAAACAATGCTTGCGCTCGTGCACACTCACGGAAGCACGCCTCCCCCATGGAGGCCACAGACTTCCTCCATGATTACTGTATCTGGGCATGTTCCCCTGAAAGCAGTGCCACCGTGTACCTACTTTTGTCCGTGTTGTCCACCCCGAAGTACCTTGCCACACTGCTGCCCCTGGGGATCTCCTGCACCACAAGGCAGCCACAGAAATCACCAGGGTCTGTGTCCCTGGTTCCCAAATCTCCCTTCTCACCTTCAACCACACGGACAGATTCCCACCCAGCACCGCCCCCCTGCCCCCCCCCCCCCAGCCCTCTCAGTGGGAGCTTCAAGCCCAGAAGACAGGGGGCTAGCTGTCCCCAATGTCACATTGCTGATTCTAAGTCAGGGGCAGACTGCCTTCTCGGGACTGTCCTCTTGTCTGCCCCATCTTCTTTGCAAAACCCCAAGGCCCGAGATGAGGCCAGTCCCCACCCCAGCCCCAGGAAAGGTCTCAGGTGACACCCACTCCCGCCCTCTGTTCATTTCCTGCCAAGGGACACGTCAGCCTTGGCAAGGCCTCTGGACACGTCCGTGGCCTGCAGTGGTCAGACTCACTGCTGATGATATTCTGTTCCTACCGGGGGCTCATACATTATGCAGGATGGTGGACAGTGCACCAGGCCTGCTCGCCGTAAGACCAACCAATAAGATGGGTGATGTAGGCACCCCACTCTGCCAAGGCCACCTCTGCCCTCCCTACTGGAGGCAGGGAGAAAATGACTTCAGAATAGTCAAATAGCCATAAGGTCTCCTCCTCCCTGAAGTTCAAAGCTGGGGGTGTCAGATATGATCACATGGAGTTTTGCTCTGCCCCCGGGAAGGAGACAAAAAGACGATGTACTCTCAGTCGTCATGGGCTGGGCGGGAGACCTGAGACCCACTGAACACCCAGGAGATGAAGGAAGCCTGGGCGGGCCTGGGTTCGGGCGTGGGAACGGAATCTGGCAGCTCTGATTTTGATCTTGGACTTTCAGCCCCTCCTATGGACATCAGACAATATTGCCTCCCAGAGACTAAGAGGAGGTCCTCAGCCTCCTTCTCAGGAAAATTGAAGGCCTTCGCTCAAGTAGTTACCCTGGGGGAATAAGAAGTTGAAGTAACCAGAGCGAGAGCAAGCATTAATCAAGGCCTCTTCCCAGACTTTATCTTCCTGAATCCTAACAGCAGACCTGAGTGGCAGCAATCATTATTTCCATTGTAGAGATAGAAAAGAATCCTGACCTGGTTGGGAAAGAATTTTAGGCCAGGCGAGATCTAGGTTTGAATTCTAGGTCTGCCACCGTGTGTCTCAGTGACCCTGGGCAAGTCAGCCGACCTCATTGTGCCTCAGTCTTCCTCATCTGGAAAGCGGGCATCACCTAACAGCCTCAGAGGGTTTGTGATGGTTGAAGGAAAGGTATGTAGGCTACCTGGCATAGAAGAAGGGCTCATGAGGGGTGCCTGAGTGGCTCAGTCAGTTAGGCCTCCGAACCCTGATTCTGGCTCAGGTCATGATCTCACAGTTCGTGAGTTCAAGCCCCGCATCCGGTTCTGTGCTGACAGCACAGAGCCTGCTCGGGATTCTCTGTCTCCCTCTCTCTCTGCCCCTCCCCTCCCCCCGTCTCTCAAAAATAAACATTAAAAAAAGAATTTAAAAATATATAACTGGAACAACTAGGAATGAATATCACAGTACTTACAAGGCACCACATAGGAACTGTGCTTTAGACCCTTCTCATGCCCTAATCCTAGCAGCCCTGCTCCTGGCCCTGTCCTCATCCTAAGAGGAGATGAGTCGCTTGCACAACTTCTCCTGGCGACTGAGTGACAGAACTAGGATTTGAGCCCGGGCAATGGGACTTTGTGTGTGTACAACTGAGGCTCAGAGAGGTTCTGACACTTGACCAAGGTCACACAACCCATCTATGGGAGGAAAAAAAAAAAAAAAAAAAAAAAAAAAAAAAAGCCTGGCTAGACTCTTGGTTTTCTCACTCCCAATGCACCTGTTGTGCCCCTCAGCTTTTTCTATTGCACAGATAAAGGGGGGGACTGGACTTGCTCAGAGCAGTACCTAGCCTGGGACAGGTACAATAAAAACACTAAATAATAAATGTTCTGGCCCGCTGGGCGGGACTCTTTCCAGAGCACGGGTAGGGGGAATTGGACCCTTCCCTGGGTATCATGTGGGAAACAGGCCACTTCTGGCTGCTTATTGTTTACTTATTCACAGCCTTCGATGATATCACACCTGCACACCTCCCAGGGCCGTCGCGGGAGCCTGAAGTAGCAGGAAACGGTAAACTCCAGGCCCCGGGTGAATTGTGTGACAGGTGTGTGAGGACCGCGTGGGGGCGAGAGACTCACCTGAGGAAGCACGCTGGGCCGGGAGAGCGGGTCCCGCGAGCCTGGCACCCGGGGAGCGCCACCCACGCCGTCCCTCTCGGCAGGCGCTGTCCGAGGCGCGTGGGCAGGGGCCGCACCCCTGCGCGGAACTGGCCAGCGCGGTCCTCCTCCGGGAAGTTCAGGCTCTCCTAGAAGGCCCAGGCGAAGGACCACGGTGTGTGGAATGCGTCCCATCTCGGGTTTATTTCCCACGCTACACCCATCGGCAAGAGAGCGCGCGCGCGAGCTCTTCTCTTTCCAACTCCTTTTCAACGCTTCTGATTATTCCAGGAGCAAGTCTCATTTTGCTGCCAGAAGCCCTTTAACACCTCTCTCTCCGTGCTTATCTTGCCATGTCTTGTCTTTAACAGAGAGAGAGGGTAGGCCTCCGGCTCAGAATTCCGAGCAGGTGAAAATATCGAGCTAGAAGGTTAGAACGAGTTTGGGTTTTTTGTTTGTTTGTTTGTTTTTCCATTTCATTTATTTTTTGTTACCTTCTATTTACAAGTGATACTGGTTTTCTATTTTCGGTAGTGAGAAGACGTTTCCCTTTAAAGTACGTGGTTAAAAGCAGGAACTCTGGAAATTAGACTAACTGGGTTCAAATCCCAGCTATGCCACTTAACTGCCGATGTGACCTTGAGCAAGTCTTGCAACCTCTCTGTGCCTCAACTCCCTCCTCTGTAAAGGGAAACGATAATGGCATCTCCTCCTTATGTTATTGTAAGGATTATATTAGTGTATGTAAAGGGCACCGATGGGTGCCTGATATGTAGGCTGTGTAAATGTTTGCTGTTAGGTTAAATAGGGCAAAAACAAACAGACAGACAAAATCCCGAGGTTTAGACAAAATTTCTTTGCACCGACCCCACCATTTTCCATGCGAGGAAGCAAAGTTTTGGAGAAGATAATTAAGTGGCTAAGCTAGGATCTCCGCAGGTCTCTGGATTCCCCATCCACTTACCAGCCATTTCAAACTTCGATAATTAATATAACTTCTCGCAGTATTCAGGTGTGCAATGAGACTAATACTATTTCACTGATGTTGAGATGGTGTGTGTAAAGGTGGCTCAGAACACGAGTTGGTGTGATGGCCCTAATGCATTTCAACAAGGGTAATATCGCCCCCAAGGGGACAGCAATAGGTTCTTGAGGGAAAAAAAAAAAAAAAAAAAATTCTTAACTCTTTTTTTTTAGGGTTTTATTTTTAAGTAATCTCTACAACCACCGTGGGGCTCGAATTTACAACCCCCAGATCAGGAGTTGTACACTCCGCCGACGGAGTAGCTAAGGAAGCAAGAACCATTAACAGAGATAAGTTCTGAAACTGTGACTGGCATGTCCAAGTTATTTTTTTTTAATCTTGCAGTTCCTTTAGGAAAATGAGTTTATGGGTTTTCTATATCTGCTTAACATTATAGAGACCAATGCATTCAGAAAATAAGATTTTAAAAATCCTACTTTGTTCACGTCCTGTGTAACTTTGGACAAGGTACCAAACCTGTCTGTGCCTCTGTAAAGTAGACACAATAGAAAACAACTCATAAAGCTGTTCCTTTGTTAATGAGGAAATGAGTTGATATTTTTAAGCGCCCAGATCACTGTCTGGCCCATAGTAAATGCCATATAAGTAGCATTTAACAAACTGGAATTATTATTATCCCACAAATGAAGAATTGACCCACAGAAATTGACCCACAATCATTCAGGGAATGGGAGAGCCTAAATTTGTTTTAGCATTTTTAAAATTCCAGGGACGACTGGGTGGCTTGGTCAGTTAAGCGTGGAACTCTTGATTTCAGCTCAGGTCATAATCCCAGGGGCATGGGATCAAGCCCCAAGTCAGGGAGACTGCTTGGGGAGACTGCTTGGGATTCTCTCTCTCTTTCTCCCTCTCTCTCTCTCTCTCCTCTACTCCTCTCCCTCTCACATGTGCTTGCACGCACTCTCTCAAAATAAAAAAATAAAATAAAATAATAAAATAAAATAAAATAAAATTCCAGCTTAATTTAAATAAAGCGCACACCATTTTAAGGGTATGCCTTGGACATGTTTATCCATGTATACACTCGTGATCAACATAAGGGTATTCCTAATCTCTCAGAAGGCTCGCTGGGGTCCCCTCTCATCAATACCTCCCACCAAGTTAAGTGCTGTTCTGATTTTTCACTGAAGATATTCTGCCTGTTTTGAATTTCATCCAAGTGGAGCCATACAGTATGTTTCTTTTATTATACACGGAGCCTGAATGTGAAGCCCAGATGGTCCCAGCCTAGAAATTGCCATCTTAACTCTTATCCTATACTGTACTGCCTTTTAAAGCCACGACTACTTAGGGTGTTATCTTCTCCCTCCCCTTTCCTGACTCCTCTTTTAGCTCTGGGGGAAATGTAGCTGTCCACTGAGCCATGACCAGTTCTAATTGGTCAATTCTGCATTAGAAGACCCCACAGTCCACCCGCTGCCAGCAAGCAGATGATAGGGCACAGGTGCCAAGAGTGGGCCAATGGGAGGATAGCATGGTCTAAACCGCCCACCAGTCCACCAATGGGAGGGAAGTTCCCGCCCTCTGCAACTGCCTCCCCAGAGCAGAGCTGCCTCAGCCTCGTGCCCTTGCAGTTTGACACTTTCCTTGTATCCTAAAAGAAGGTCCCCTCACTGCTGCCTAAGGGATGCAGGATGGCGGCCCCAACTCCCTGCATCCCCCCTGGGCTTTCTCCACCCCTCCCCTCCCTGGAGTGGACGGGAGGGGAGGCTTTTCCAGACAAAAATAACATATATGTAAATACGTCTGTTTTCAGGGATTCTGTTGTTTCTTGATTTTTTTTTTCCTTTGTCAATGGGATAATGCTTTGGCTTTCCTCTTTCTTTTTTTAAAAAAAGGTTAATTTTAAAATTCCAATATCTTTACCATGTGAACACCCTCTTTCCTTTTTCTGAATTCCGGGCGCTGATGAGAACCATCAGCCTTCGTCCGTAGCCTCCACCTCGTCCCCTCAGAGGTGAGGAGCTAGGAGAAGGGAGAGGTGACCCAAAGAGCTTGGGGATGGGGCAGAAGATGGGACGGGGTAGAGTTAAGAAAGAGCAGGCACGTCCTTAGGGTTGAGGATGAAGAGAAGAAATTTTAAGGTGTGAGATGGACTGGGAGGTATAGCACCAGCTTCGAGGGTGACAGGGAAACTGCTTGAAATTGTTGGAACAGGTTGATAAAAAAAAAAAAAAAAAAGAAAGAAAGAAAAAAGGATGTCCAATTGCCCTGGATGAGGGACATTTAAAGAGCAGTAAAGGTCCCGAAGACATTAGGGAAGAGGGATGCCTGGTGGTTTTTGGTGCTTACGGCTGGGTGGATCCCATGGGCTGTTGAGGTATTGGGGTGAAAGGGGTGTCTGGGGCTGAGGGACACCGACCGTGCTGAGGCGTTCTCATGGTCACTTTTCTCACCTTCTCTACCCCTCTCCTCCACAGGCATGCCCCTGCTCTTTGTACTGGGCTGCATTTTCTTCCCACTGAGCTTCACTGTCCTCTGCTGGGGCCTGCAGAACCACTCCCGCCTGCGGATGGAGAGACCAGAGGCTGTTTTGGTGGCGTCCAAGTAAGAGGACAGAGTGAGGGCATCCTTCCTGGGGCCAGGGCTGGTGGAGCTGATCCCCTGCTTTCGGGAAGAGTCAGCAGTGAGAGCAGAAGCCGAGTATGCGCGCGTGCGCACGTGCGTGTGCGTGCGTGTGCGTGTGTGTGCGCGCGTGCACGCGCACCAGAGGAGATGGAGAGTCAAAAAAAAAAACAAAAACAAAAAACTGGCTCTGGGATCTTTTGCAAGTCATTTCACCTCTCTGAACTTCAGAGCCCTCACTTGTAAACGGGCTTACTAAGAACACCCACCATCCATCCAGTCCTTGTGGAGACGTTGGGTTGAGTTGAGTCGGTTGAGTTCATATCTCCGAAGTCGGGGCTGAGACTCCTGCAAGTCACGCAAAGGCCACAGGCTCCGTGAGGACTGGGGAGCTCATCAAATGGGGCAGCGGCTGCTCAGCTCCAGCCAGATAGTATGGACCTAGAACGTGGGCTCCATGTTGTCTGGCCTTTGGATTCTTTCCTAAAGGAAGTTGAGCTTTGGTGGGAAATCTCCTAATTTTCAAACACTGACACATAACTTGGAATTTCAGAAAATTCTGTATTGGCAACTCTATACTAGCCGAACAAAGCATGCCTGTGGGCTGGATTGGGGCCCTTACACTGCAAATTTATGACCTGTTTGACACAGCTTAATGTACATGTGACCTATCATGGAAACTTAGGTAGGAGAGAGAGCAGGCAGAAGGCAGAATTCACTTGGGTGTCTAGGCGAATTCTTGGAGGACAGAAAAGTGTCTCTGCCTGCTGTAATTCATGTCATCTGCAGAGAAGCCATAACTTGGCCAAGTTTGTTGTCCTCAATCCAGTAGTTATGGTGCCCTACCATCCCCCAGGATGGTGCCCATCCTCCCCCAGACTCAGTGGCTTTACTCTTTGCCTTTGGAGCTATCCAGTTTTGCCAGTTTTCGTAGCTGTGTTATCTTGCTCAAGTTTTTTTTTTGTCTTTTGTTTCTTAAATCTCTAAACCTGTTTCTTGTCTATCAAACATATATTACCATCTTGGGAGATTAAATAAGAATGAACATAAATCACCTTGCCTCATGCCCAGCACACAGTGAACACTCAAGAAGTTGGGTTCTGGGGCATCTGGGTGGCTCAGTCGGTTAAGCCTCCGACCCTTGATTTCAGCTCAGGTCATGATCTCGCAGGTCATGGGATCGAGCCCCACATCAGTCTCTGCGCTGATAGTGCTGAGCCTGCTTAGGAATCTCTCTTCCCCTCTCTCTGACCCTCCCCCTGCTCTCTTTCTCTCTCTCAAGATAAATAAATAAACTTAAGAAAAAAGTTGGGTTCTTTTCCCCCTGAAGGGAAGCCCTGGAGTCAGGAAACTGGGTCCACTATTGTCTCTAAATTGTCCCCAACTTCTGCCTAAGGCCAGAGACCTCTCAGGATCTGTTTCTTCCTCGTGCCACTAGAGGGCAGCATAAAATTGCAAATCCAGCCCTTTGCCTCTCTTTTGGGGAGGAAATGGAATGGTCTGAGGACAGGCAAAAGCAAATCGTAGGGCTGCTAATTGAGGTGCACCTTAGGGCAGGCCTGGAAACGAAAGTATGGTGTGGGTACAGGCCCCACATCATGCAGAAGTCCGTAGGACAGTTGGGTGCAGGCCAGGAAGGCCAACTTCCAGGAAGGCAGCACGAAAGGGTGAGAAGCCGCTCAGAGGTTTCCAGCTGGGCTTTGGACACACAAATCGCTGGGCCTTGATTTCCTTGTGCTTGAATGAGGGGCTCGGACCAGCTAATCCTTGAGGTCCTTTTCTGGGAAACTGGGCTGTTCTGTGAAGTCGCAGACGAAGGGGAGCCAGGAAGATGATAAACCTGAAGAAAAAGCAAAGTGACTAGTGCTTAGGGGAGGCCAGGAGAGGCCAGGCAGCCTGAAGGACAGGGGCAGGGCGTCCTTGTGCTCCAGGTGGGTTTTCAGAGAGGCAGGTGTTCTTCTTCAAGCCCTGCAGCCACTCTGACACCCAGCACGAGAAGGTTCTTAGCTTCTTAGCTATGGGACCTTGGGGAGGGCCACTGAAGGCTTCAGGACCATTTCTTGACCTGTAAAAAGGGGACAAGTGCTGTCACCTCGGTGCTATTACAATAGTTAGACAAGATTACAGGGCAGTCTTGCAGCAGTCAGGAGACACCTCATGTATACCTAGAATTTTCTTCTTCCCATTGGAATGAAGGATGTGTGTGTTGGGGGGGGGTCTCAGAGCCTGAAAGGATGCTGTGTTGAGGTGTTTTTATTCCCATGCATCCTTAAACTCATCCTTCAGAGACAGCAAGATGCACCACTTTGTCTTGCTCCCTCCTCCAGGGAATCCTCTTTTTCTCTTTGCTGGAGGGACACCCCTAAACTGGGACCCCAGCGGGTCACTGAGGGACAAGTGTCGGGAGGCATTGGCAGCGGAAGAAATGGTAGGCATTTGCAAATGTACTGGTGGGAAACAGGGTCGAGCCCCCATCTGACGGCTCAGAGCCCCCTCCCAGCTAGCCAGGGAGCCCAGGGCCACCTTCCTCCCCAAGAGGAGAGCTGACCCTCCCCTGGCCCTTGTCCCCAGCAGCCCCCTGCGCCGCAGCTGCTGTCTCTTTAAGGGCCTCCCCCTCCCTCTTTCTCTGCTCCCCCCATCTCTGTCGCAGCCGCTGCTGTGGCTCAGAGCTGCATGGGAGACGCGCTGCAGGTCCGGTTTCTTGGTGTCTGGTCGGTGCCATCATTCCCCACCCCTCCCCCGCCCTCCCCAAGCTGGTGACTCCCCCTCCCCCTCCCCCTCCCCTCCGAGGGGGCAGGGGGCTGGGCACGAACTCTCTATAATGCCCCGTGCAGCCTCCGGGGCCGGGCAGCGGGGACCGTGGCAGCAGCAAGAGGCGGGAGAGCAGTGCTGACCGCTGACCACTTGCCCGGCCACTCCTCTGTCTCCCTCCCTCCCACCTCCCTCCCTCCCTCCCTCTCCCTCCCTCTCAGGGCTGGCACCACAGTCCCACCCCGCCTTCTCGGGTCCTCCCAGCCTCTCCACGTAAGCCCCCCCTCCCCACCTGCCTCTTCTCTCCCTCCCCTCCCCCACCCGCATCCTCCTCCTCCGGTACCCTCTCCCTCTCTGTCCTCTGACCAAGTCCTCTCCTCCCGTCTCGCTTCCAGCCCTCTGGCCAGCTTCCTCCCGCTCCCTTTCCCAGATCCTCCCTCTCCCCAGCCTCTCCCCATTTCCCCAGTCTCATCTAACTCCCATTCTCCCTTCCTCTGGTCTGACTCGCCTGCCCCATCCCGTCCCCGCCCTGTCCCCTTTGTGCCCCTTTTTCTTTTTCTCTCTCCTTCCCTGGTTTGGTGTCCCTTCTCCACCTCGAACTCCCTTCAGCTCGGCCTCCCTGCCCCCTCACGGCCTCTCGCTTCCCTGCCTGAGGCCTGAGCCACCATGCTGACCCCAATGGTGGCTGGGGGGGTGGTGTTCCCCGGTCTCTTCCTCCTCTCCAAGAACACGCTCCAGCGGCTGCCCCAGCTGCGCTGGGAGGAGGCCGACGCGGTCATTGTCTCAGCCAGGTAAACTGCCTCCCTTCGTCTCAGCCCCTCTCCCCTCCTCAAGCATTATGGGGGTGGAAGGGATCCCATCCTTCCCTGGACCCTTGGCTCATGGGGGATTGGGGGTTCCTGAAGTGATTGGTGGGCTTTATCTCCAAGCTTCCTTCCTCCCTCACTGCCTTACTCGTCGTCCCAGGAGACCTCGTCCAAACCCAGCCATCTGGTCTACTAGTATCCAGACTGCTTTTCCTTCCTTTCCCCCATTCACCCTCCCAGCCTCCAAAACAGGGGCCAGCGTGTGACTGAAACATTCCTCTAAGATATTAGGGAATAAGGCAAGGGGCAGAGAGCTGTGTATTTATTGTTCAGGGCATATGTTTGAGGGCACAAGGGACAGAGGAGTGAATGGTTCAACTCAGTACAACCCCAGAACAAGGGCCAGAGTTGAGGAGGGGAGCACGGGGGCAGTCAAAGAGTGAGTGGGAAAGTGGCCAGGGGGAACTTGAGGTCACTGAGGGGCCAGGTGATGAGTGGCATGACTGGGTGGCTGAATGTTGCAAGAACAGGCCCAGGGCTCCCCCTTGCCATCCAGTGCTGTCCCTTTCCTGCCTCTCCCTGGGAAGAGACCTTGTTATCAGCACCGTCTCACCTCAAGATGACCTCCCTGGTCATGAGAAGAGGGCGACTCAGTGTCCACAACTGAGGGAAGGAAGATGGCCGTGAGGAGTTGGGTGGACTGAGGAGTAGCAGCTGGGCAAGTCCCCTAGCCTGAGGCTGGGGGAAGCCCTGGGCAAGCCAGCCTCAGGCAGAGATGGGCAGAGAGTGGCCCGAGAAGTGACCCGAGTCCGAAGTGCAGTAAGCGGACAGTAAAGAGGAGAAACTGAGATCTGCGTCTCCTTTGTCTACCACGGCTCCCTCTTTCGCCCTAGGCTAGTGTCCTCTGTCCAAGCCGTCATGGCCTCCACAGCTGGCTACATCGTCTCCACCTCCTGCAAGCACATCATTGATGACCAGTAAGTGCCATGAGACCGCCTTTGCCCAAGTTTCCGGCAGCCTGTGTGTGTGTGTGGCTCCCGAGTACCCCAGGTCTTCTACGGGACTCATTCAATGGTCCCCGAGCCCTTCACTTGGGACTGAGCAAGTTAACTGCATTAGCTGCAACTCAACACCCAGGGATAAATTTATCCCTGTCCTGTCCTTAAAGGTCAGAACTAGGAGGAGAAGGAGTGGCGATCAGAAAGGATTGTCAAAGCAGCCCCTAGGCTTCCCGGCCTCTCATACCCTCATACTAGTAGGTCCTGTGTGTCCTTCCCTCCCTACTTCTTCCCACCCTTACATCCCTCAGACCCCTTTTCTAACCAGCACCCACATGGGGTGCCTTCCTCCTCATGCTGGGCTCACCCCTCACCTCCTCCCAGAACCCAGGTGTCCAGTCCAGAGGAGAGAGATGACAGAGACAAGGCCACTAATGGCTAGGCAGTGGGGGAGGGGGAGGAGAAGGGTGAAGAGGCCAGAATTTGGCACTGGTAGCTGCTGCAGTGCCCGGTGCTTGCCAAAAAAGCCCAGGACTGAGGAGGTGGGGCGGCCAGAGGAAGGAGAGGGGCCCTGTCCGTGGTGCTGACGGGCCGGCTCCAGGCGACCCACGGGCCGCTGCAGAATTGCCTGGGAGGGTGCTGAAGACCCCCCACACCTGACTTCTGGCCCTGACCCCCTTCTCTGGTGACTGTGAGGCCACAGGAACGTTGTCTGGATGACCCTGACCTGGCGTGCCCCTCTTTCTCTACAGACGAGTTCCCTTATCTGTGGGGTGAGATACATCCCTTCCGGGAAGCGCTGCCATGAGGAGGAACTGAGCTGTGTGTCAAATGCCTAGAGCAATTCTGGCTGTCGCACAGTGGGTGCTTAACTCTTCCTTCACATCTTGGTGACTTGGGTTCCTCTTGCCCTCTTCACTTCTTCCCCACCCCTGGGTCTAAGATGAGCCTGGATTCCCAGGCTTAAACTGCTCTCGCCTTCTCACACAGAGGTCACCTTTCGGCTCTTACATTTCCTTCCCCCAACTCAGGTCTGTTCTCGTCTCTCCCCTTTAATCCTCAGGTGGGTGTCCAAGATCAGGGTTAATGCGGGGACAACAGCTGTTCCTACTTCTGAGCACCTAACTGCTGAGAGGGTGGGGATGGGCTTAACTCTTCAAGGTGCAGCCCGGGTCCTGGCCCTCCCTCCCCACAAGCCACTCAGCTCCTGGGGCCAGCTCTCCCAGCCACTCCCACTGTAACTTCTCTTGGGACAGTTTGGGCTGCCTGTCCCCCTCCAGGCCAGTCTGGCCCAGGGCTTGCATTCTGTTTTCTGTTTTCATCTCACCTCTTCCTTCGCTGTGCTACCGCCCCCCGTCCCCCCCCCCCCCAGGCCTCATTCCCCTTCTCCCTTCAGCAGCTCCTCATATTTTGTCTCCACTCTCGTTCTGCATCACTCTGGCTGACTTTGCTTTCATCCCTCCGCCTTGCTGGGCGAGTTCCCTGGGCCCTACCTCCCTGATCTCCCACTCCCAGCTCAGAGCTGCCACAGGGCTACAGGATTGAAGAGAGAGTGTCCAACATGCTGAGTCAAGAAGAAAAATGCAATGTTGCACATTCATGCACTTTTCATTTTTGTTTACTCCCAAAGTACACAGAACTTTCTCTGCTCTTGGCTCCTTTCGCTCAGCGTTTTCGCCTTAATGCTTCGCTGTACCTGAAAAAACAAGAGGTTGGACCACATTCAGGCAGACCAACCGGCACTGAAAGTACCACCAGATCCCTAGCAAAGGCCTGTCTGTGACACCTGTCTCGAATCTTCTAGAGACAGTGGGGCTCTAGGCGAAGGCTGTGGAACCAGACTTCTCTCATGGTTATTCCTTGGCCAAGTTACCTAATCTCTCAGTTTCCTCGTCTGTGAAATGGGGGTGATAACCATACCTACTTTGTATGAAGTTTTTTGTGGGGAGGGAATAAGTTTATGTATGTGAAAGGTTTTAGCTATTAGGACAGCGCCTGCTTGTAATAAGCAGTCAATGGATGTCGGCCACTATGATCCCTCTCCACTGCTCTTGCCTCTTCTGCTGTTATTTGTCCTAACCTCAGCTGTCTCTCATATCTTGCCGGAACTTGCTTTCTCACTCTCACACTGCCCTATGGTCTGTGGCTGTCTTTGGGTATCTTTTCCCTTTTCTTGCCCACCATATTGCAGAAAGAGAGAGAGAAGAATGAATGAATGAATGAATGAATGAATGAATATGAAAAATGGGTGGGCTCTGAGATCAGACAGTCTGGGTTTGAATTCCAACACTACTCCCTACCAGCGGTGTGATGGTGTGACCTTGGGCCAGTTTCTTGCCCTCTACCCTTGGGTTCCGTCATGTAACTCGAGAGTCCACTCTCGCCTCAGGGTTGTTGTGAATATCACTTGAGATCTGACTCATGTGGCACGTCCAGTGCTGACTGTGGCACCTGGTGGCTGCTCTGTCCCTCTCCTTTCCTCTTTGATCTCTCTCTCTCTCTCTCTCTCTGCCCAACAGACACTGGCTTTCCTCTGCCTACACGCAATTTGCAGTGCCCTACTTCATCTATGACATCTACGCCATGTTCCTCTGTCACTGGCACAAGCACCAGGTCAAGGGGCACGGAGGGGACGAAGGGGGGGCCAGAGCCCCAGGCAGCACCTGGGCCGTGGCACGCGGCTACCTGCACAAGGAGTTCCTCATGGTGCTCCACCACGCCGTCATGGTGCTCGTATGCTTCCCGCTGTCGGTGGTGAGTCGGGGTGTAGAAAGCCAGGGTCTCCTGTCCTGCTCATGCCAGCAGGAACCGGGGAAGCCCTGCGGCCGGGTCTCAATAGCAGGACAGGTTCGGGAGAGTCTCCACAGAGGGTTTCCTGAGCACCAGACCGGCCCCAAACAGCGTGAGGGTGTGGGGTCAGCCTGGCCTGGGCTGGACATGCCCAGCCGTGGTGCTTGGGACCTGTGGCTGCATGTCTCTGAGCCTCAGTTTCCCCATCTGTGATATAAGGGTGAGCGATCTCACCTGCAGGATGACGGTTGGAAGGATACAGTGAGTGATGCTCGCAGCTTTGCTGCTATACGCACGTGTTCAGACTTTCAGGGTCAAGCATCTCCGCAAGTGGCCAAGAGGAGACAGGGAGGGAGTCCAGGGTGAGGCCAAGCTATTTCCTTCCTCTCCTCGCAGGTGTGGCGTCAGGGCAAGGGAGATTTCTTTCTAGGCTGCTTGCTGATGGCTGAGGTCAGCACCCCCTTCGTCTGCCTTGGCAAGATCCTCATCCAGGTGAGAGGGTACCTGAGGGTGTAGCGGGCCCCACGGGAGGGCAAACCTGGGAGGGGCTGCAGGCTGGGGTCGGGGGAGGCAGGGCTCTGGTGGGCTGAGTGGGGGCAGTGGGCCGAGGGTGGAGCCCCTCGCCCCGCTCACTCTGCCCCCTGCCCGCCCGCAGTACAAGCAGCAGCACACTCTGCTGCACAAGGTGAACGGGGCCCTGATGCTGATCAGCTTTCTCTGCTGCCGGGTGCTGCTCTTCCCCTACCTGTACTGGGCCTACGGGCGGCACGCCGGCCTGCCGCTGCTCGCCGTGCCCCTCGCCATCCCGGCCCATGTCAACCTGGGCGCCGCGCTGCTGCTGGCCCCCCAGCTCTACTGGTTCTTCCTCATCTGCCGCGGGGCCTGCCGCCTCTTCAGGCCCCGGGGCTCCCCTCCGCCCTCTCCTTGTCAGACCCAGGACTGAGGGTGGGGCCAGGGGACCCTCCCCATCCCACCCCTTGGGGACGGGGCTCTGGGGCCGCTGGGCAGGGGGTGGGAGCCAGGGGCCTCTTGCCCTGACAGCCCGGGGACTGACAGATGGACTCTGAAGGGGCCGAGGGGCGGGACATCTGCCCTCAGGGGCAGAGGGTCAGGGACCAGGTGAAAAGGAAGGCAGGGAGGGGGAACCTCTTCTCCCAGCAGTGCCTGAGCTGAGGGTAGCAGGCCCCTTCCTGCGCGGCCCCCCTTCTCCCGTCACCAACCCTGGGGCTCTGGGGGGAGCAAAGGATCAGAGGAAGGGGGCATCACTTCCTATCCACTGAGGGCTAGAGGGCCGTGGGGAGACTGACTCAAGGGGACCAGGACTCGGAGAATGTGGGGGAGGCCCTGCTGTCAAGGCCATCCCAGCCCCCCTGCTGCAGACTCCTCTCGGCTCCCCACCATCTGGGAGGAAGGGGACACCCTAACTATCCTCCCCACCCCCACCCCAGGCCTCGCTTGGGGCTAGCTGCCTCCACTGCTCCTCCCTAGGGAAGGCCAGCCTAAGGAATCTTATTTATTTTATTTATTCGCCCAAATTCATACTAGTTTGTAGGGATGGGGGGAGGGAGGTGGCTGCTACCCCCCAACCTTCCCAGTGCTGAGCAACCCCGGGGGCGGGCGAGGGGCACCCAGTCCCTTCCCCATTAGGCTGCACATCTTGCCCTCGGGCCCTGGCATGTCCCTGGTGCTACAGACCTCTCAAGGCTTCCTCCAGTCTGGGGTCAGGGGACCCTGGGAGGTGCTTTACAGACCGCTAATAAAGACGATCTGCGTGAACGCCACCAAGGCCCTCTTCACCCAGTTCTTTGGTGCTGGGAAGGGTGGGGGGGTCAGGGGACAGAAAGCACAGATGACCACAGGACGGGGCAGGACCCCCTGGATGGCTACCGAGCAGTCAGGGAAGAAAAAAACAGACTTTTATTCATCAGCGGGAAAGGAGGGCAGGTTTGGGCACTCAGGGCAGAGTGCAAGGCCCTTGTCCGGCTCCTTAGGCCCCTTTTTGGCAGCTCCTATGGGGTATGAGATCAGAAGTGGGAAGCCACGCCCTGCCTCCCTAGGCTTTGGGGTCCTTCAGCCTCTCCCAAGGAAAGCTGGGGTGAGGCGGGAGGCCGGAAGGGGCCGGGGGGGGGGGGCTTACATGTGTGTGCAGAACTGGAAAAGGAGGAAGAGGAAGGCCACTACCAGAGCACCCACTAGGATGTGATAGAAGAACTCAGAGTTGTATCCTGTTAGACAAGAAGGGGGAGATGGGGACCCTGGACTCACCTCCAATTGGAGGGCCAAGGGCAGCTCTCCTCCAGACCCCAGCAAGGAAGGAGGCTGTCTCAAGCTGGTTCATACCTGAGTTAACAAAGATGACGGGTTTCTCTCCAATAAACCGGGCCACGGCCAGGAGCCTGGCTTGGTCTGAGTCTGGGTAATCAAAGAAGTCAGGTCTGTCCAGGAAGAGCACAGACTCTGCTCCCCGGGTCAAGGTGTTGGCCCTCTGTGGGCTGGGTGCTAGGGAGCAAAGTCTACCTCAAGAATCCAGCAGCCCCATGCCCTCTACCCCAAGAAGCTGAAGCCAACCTAGGACCCTGCCAGGCCACATGGCCTTAGCGTGGCTATGGAGGGGCTTGATTTTGTTCCAGGAATCTCTCAAGGATCAACTGAGCTCTCCATGAGAAGGCCCATGCTGGATGGAGAGAAATGTGGAGGGCAAGAGGAAGGCCCAGCCTTGGCCACCCAGCTCCTCGGGCAGATTGGCCCTTTAACCCCCAAGACTTTCTCCTTCCCGTGGCTCCCGGGACAGCTTCCCACCTGTTTCTATGGCCCCCAGCCCCAGCAGCCACACCCACACCCAAGCCCACAGCCACAGCCTCATGACTCCTCTCCTCCTGTGACAGGGGTGGGGGCTCTGTGATGTCACAGCCTGGAGCCATTCTGATCAGGAACTCTGGGTTGAGGGGAGAAAGTACTGGAAGCTGGGACGAAGAAGAGGTGCATTTGTGTGTGGCAGGCAGTTCTTCCTGGAGGGAGGGCAGGGATAAACACCTCCAGTTACCCCTGGATCCACTGCTTAACACAGACGACTTATTTACCCATCACAGCAAGCCTGCCTGCATTATACAGAAAAGGGAACCGGGACAAAGAGGAGCAAAGAAAGTAATTTAGGCAATGCACACTTCCCGGGGGTGTGCATCTTTCTCTCGGACGCTCCCCTTTGCCTTGTGTCACCAAATTCAAGGGCCTAGGGATCTCTTAGGGGTCTGTTGAGGAAGACCCTGGGGTTGGCAGCCAAGAGAAATAGCAGGCTTTTACCACTAGGTGGCAGCAGCGTCCACGTTTGTCTGTTTCCCTCCCACCCGGGAGGGCCCGGCTCCAGCCCTTCCAAGCTCTCCTCCCGCCTCTTCCCGCAGGTGCTGCAGGAAAAGGTACTGCAGGCGCGGGGGTTGTCAGAGGAACCCCCCCCCCCCCGCTCCCCCTCCCCCCGCCCATCTCGACGCGGGTCTCTTGGTCACCCACAGAGCCCTCGCAGGCTCCGCTCTCTGGGTGGGCTCCCCCAAGGGCCCTCCCATTTCCCATTTCCAGTCCCTGCTTTTCTCTATTTGTCACTTCCCAACAGCCACTTTCCGTCCTGCAGGCCCGTCTCAGCCTCTAAGAGTTAGCTCCCCTCGGATTGGCAGGTGGGCCTGTCTGTCACAGATGCGTCCCGCCCCACCCGAGCCCAAGGACACTTCAGGGTCTCCTCAGTTCCGACTACACAATTGCCTGCTCAACAATCTCTGACAGTGGCAGTTCCAGGACTTACCCCCACACCAGGCATGGGTCTGTGGTGGGTTGGGACGTCCTCTGCCCTACGATGGAGGCACCCCCCTCCACTGGATCCCCACCCCTCATCTTTCTTGCCCTCAGGGTCTACCCATCTAGTCTCCTCCCCTTAGTCTTGGGAGGTCCTTGCCAGTGCTCAACTTCTATTTCCTAAACCATAAAGCCCAGAGAGAAGAAAATGGGGGGGCGGAGGGGGGGAAGAGGCAGACTAACATCTATGGGACCTCCTGTGGGACTGTTTCCCCTTCACTTCTCTCCCCAAAGTCACAAGCATGGGAGGAGCAGGGGGATGGCTGGGGGGAGGAGTGGGGGGGGGGGTGGAGCAGGGTTCCCACCCCAGGCCTGTGTGCAACTGCTCCCCACCCCCTCCCTCGTTTAGTTGGGAGAAGGGGTCCAGAGCCTTTGGCCATTGGCGTGGATCTTACAGTTTTCTCAATTGCCCCAAAAGGATACAGCTGTTCTCTCGACCAGGAAAGGCCCTTTAGACACAGGCAGTGAATTATCCCTTCATTTATTCATCCAATCATTAGGTACATGTATTGTGCTCCTGCTATGTGCTGGGCTCCATGTATGGCTTCAATAGAAATCGCCAGGGCACGGTCTCTGCCCTCAGGGATCACAGGGGAGAGAACTCAGAGTATAGACGGACAACCCCTCAGGACTGTCTACACTCGCTGTCTCTGCTCCCTCACCTTTAATGTATTCTTCAACCCCTCCCAACCTGGTTTGGTCCCCACCACTCCACTGAGGCCACTTTTGCAAAGTCTACAAATGACCCTTTAACTTGCCAAATCTAAAGGTTACTTCCTCTGTCCATTCTGTCTCTCAGTAGGGTGCGCCTGTCCCTGCCTCACCAATTTTCAGGGTTCCTCCTTCTCCAGCCAGCTCAGCCTTGGACCTTCTTTCTGTCTATATTCTCTCTCCCTAGGTGATCTCATTCAGTCTCATGGCTTTAAATACCATCTATATGCTGGTGACTCACAAATGTATATTTCCAGCCTAGTCCTCTCCTCTGGGCTCCAGCCTCCTCTACCCAACTTCCTGCTTCATGTCTCTGTACGTCCAAAACCATCTCGAACTCAATAGATCCCAAATGGAATTCTTGGTTCTCCTATCACAAACTGGCTCCTGTTTTCCATCGCTGCGAACGGTCTCATTGTTCATCTAGATGCTCTGCTCCACACAAACACCCAGGAGTCAGTTCAACCCCTTCCTCCCCCCCCGCCCCCCCCCCCCCCGCCTCCTGACAAAGCCATCATCAGGACCTGTTGGCTCAATTTTCTAACATGAATCTCAAGTTCGCCCACTTCCCTCCCCCTCCGCTGCTGCCCACTGTCAACCCCATGCCTCCTCTGGTATTTCAACAGCCTGTAGACTGGTTGACTTCTGTTCACTCTTCCCTCAGGGAGAACAAACCAGAACACTCGGATCCACCACTTAAAACCCTCCAATGGCTTCCTGTGATGCCTAGTGAATTATGAACTTCTTACCCTGACCTGCAAAGCTCTTGCCCAGCCCTGTCCACTCCCCACCTCAGCTCTTGCCGCGACCTCCCTCCCTTGGCACATGCCACCCTTTGCACACGCCTGTGCCTACGACACGCTTGCCCTCGCACTTGAACCGGCCGACTTCTCCTATCTCCCGGGTCTCAGCTGAGAAAACACTTCCCCTGGGAAGGGAACTCCCACAGCCTTTTGACCATCTCCCGTCACCGCATCAATCTCACTGCACTGGAGGTGTCTCTTTGTCCGTCTCCCCTACAAGGCCATGAAGCTAGAGATCATTGATCTTGGTCACAGTTGTCACCAGAGTATACAGTAGGTGTTCAATAAATATTTATTGGCTAAATGGATGGAAGAAAACCTTTCCACCTGTGAACATGCCGGGGCTCAGCACTGTCTGCCATTTCCCCTGCTATGGGCTTGAGCTCCAGCTTTATCCCTGTGTTCCTCCAATAAGGCTTTGTGTAGCTGGGCTTCTGGGCCTGAGCTAAGCTGTGAAAAGGGGCCACAGTGGAGGAGGCAGGACCGCTGGCTTCTTGTCCAGCTTGCCCCTCCTCTCACGCAGACCCAGATCTGCCTCACTCCAAACCTGTTGGCTCTGGTCCTGGACAGGGTCTCCGAGTCCTACTTCCTCTCTGATCTTGGACATCCCTGAAGGAAGCCTGATGGTTGCCTTTAAATACATATTATTTTGGGGCGCCTGGGTGGCGCAGTCGGTTAAGCGTCCGACTTCAGCCAGGTCATGATCTCGCGGTCCGTGAGTTCGAGCCCCGCATCAGGCTCTGGGCTGATGATGGCTCGGAGCCTGGAGTCTGTTTCCGATTCTGTGTCTCCCTCTCTCTCTGCCCCTCCCCCGTTCATGCTCTGTCTCTCTCTGTCCCAAAAATAAATAAAAAACGTTGAAAAAAAAATTAAAAAAAAAACCATATTATTTTAATGTATTCTTTTGAATAGGCAGGATATGTGCACGGTATAAAATTCAAAAGGTACAAAGGATGGAAAGTAAGTCTTTCCTATTCCTGCCCAAACCTCCCTCGCAGCAATCTCAGAGGTCAATGTAGTTACCACTTTCTTGGGCAGCCTTCCAGAGATAAGTTAGGCACACATAAACAAACATATATGAACTCTCTTCTCCTCATTCTGTACGTGCTGCCTTGCACCTTACTTTAAGTTAACCTGAGACCGCATGATGACTCTACAAGTACAAGCACAGGGGCCTCTTTCTTTGTCCTGGCTGCATACTATTTCATCGTATGAAATTGTGTCATCCCTGATTGAATGAATCCCCTGCCTGTGGACGCTTAGGGTGCTTCCAGTCTTTTGCTGTTGTAAACGCGCTGTGGTTAATAATCCTGAACTCCAACGGTTTTGCTCATGGGCCAGCATGAGGATAAATTCTAGGATTTATCTATAGGATAAAATTCTAGAAGTGGAATCTCTGGGTGGAAGAGTCTGTGTATTCGTCATCTTGGTATCCACCGTCAGAATGGCCTCCGCAGAGGGGGGTGCCCATTTACCCACAGCGTTGCACACGTTGTGTGTTAACAGATGCTTTGAGTTTTGTCATCTGGTAGGTGCTAAGTGCTATCTCAGTGTGGTTTGACTTTGCTTTTCTCTCATTAAAAAAAAAAAAATCGTGCATTAAAAAAATACACATAACGGTCTTTCTTTCTTTCTTTCTTTCTTTCTTTCTTTCTTTCTTTCTTCCTTTTCTGAAGTAGACTCCATGTGCAGCATGGGGCTCAATCTCACGACCCCGAGATCAAGAGTTGGATGACCTACCAACTGAGCCAGCCAGGCACCCCAACAATATTTCCATCTTAAGCATTTGCAGGCATACGGTTGAGTACTGTTGAGTATATTCACATGACTGTGCAGCCACGTTTCTCTTACTTTAAAATCACAATACTTAGGGAGGCCAATTGAGTGCTAGGCCTGCTTGGGGCGGCCTCCATGGCATTCCCTGGTGGGGGGTGGGGGAGACAGAACTGTACACAGGCATGACAAACCAGGGTGGTGAGAACTGAGTCTAAGATAGCACATTGGGAGCTAGGGGGTGTGGTGGGGATGCTCCAGAAAGGCTCCAAGGAAGAGGTGACCCAGGATGACCCCTGAAGGAAGGGAAGGTCTTCCAGGCAGTGGAGGTCCTGTGAGCAAAGGTCGAGAGACCTCAGGGATCCAGGTGTGTTCTAGGAACTGCAAGAACATTCCTGCCAGCCAGCCAAAGGTCATGGAGGTGACAAGATGGGAGAAGCCAGGGTCTTGGGCTGAATGGCCTTGACGGCCACCGTGAGAACTCTGAGGACTCAGTCTTGGGCAGGGATGGCGGGGGTGGGGTTGGGGGATGGCGAGTTCGGGGCAAAGAAGAGCAAAGATCTCAGGCTGGAGTTTGACAGGCAGATGGCAGGGTTCAGATGGGAAATGGCAGGCTGGTGTGGAGCTGAACTGCAAGGCTCAGGGGCATTCAGAGGGAAGCCGGACGGCCCTTCCTGCCTGATGGACAGAATCGGAGATGGCAGGGGGTGGGGTGAGGGAGGGTGGATCCCCAAGGGAGATGCCATCCCTGAGAAGGGGACCCCGGCCCTTAGAGGCTAGGGTGCGTCACACGGAGAGACGCCTGAACGGCCACAGAGAAGAGGCTCGGACCTGTTTCCTCCCTCAGACGGTGAGGCTCCCCAAGCCTGGCTCGGGGACCCCCAGATCCCAGGCCAGCGACCGCGGGCGGATCAGATCCCCTCCCCCTGCCCACCCCTGGGTCACTGCGGAACTCTAAGCCCCGCCCCTACGGGTCTGGGGATGGGGGGGTCTGATTACCCACTCCCTCCCCGACACGCTCTCCGTGGGGGAGGGGCGTGAAGCTACTCGGGGGGAGGGGGGAGGAGGAGCGGGCGTCGCCATGGCAACCAGGCGGGTGGTCGGGCCCCGCAGACCCGGCCTGGAAACGAGGAGAACACAGGGCAGAGAGGGCCGCGGGCCCGGCGCGGGGGCGGGGGCGGGGGCGGAGGCCCGGGTCCCCGGGGAGTTGGGGAACACCGGGCAATTCTCGCTGCCGGTTCCCGGTGGCGCAGGGAGCCCGTGTGTCTCCGAGTGTGTGCATGCGAAGTTCTCCGGGGTGGGTTTGTGCATGTGTGCGAGCGTGCACACGTGGGCGCAGGCGTGTGCGCGGGAGTGCCTGTGTGTGTGTGTGTGTGTGTGTGTGTGTGTGTGTGTGTGTGTGTACTCGCGTGCTCCCCTAAGTGTGCCCAGCGGACGGCGGCGGGAGAGTCCCGCCCCCTCCCCAGCCTCCGGCCGCCCCTCCCCGCCCCCCGCCGCCTGCGCCGGCTGCTTCCTCGCCTCCACCTCGCTCACCCCCTCCTCCTCGCACTTTCTCCTGCTCTCCCTCCCTCCCTCTCGGCTCTCACCACCGGACTCCGCGCTCTTCTCGCTGGCCGCCCCGGGAATCGCCGGCTGCCACCGCCCAGCCTGTACCCGCCATCCCCCCAGTGCTTGGGCACCTGTTGGAGGCAGAGACACAGGTGCAGAGGGCTGGGCCGCCGGGGGGCGTGAGGGTGACAGCGAGCGTGTGTGTTAGCTTCTGTGCCGACGGGGTGTTTAGCTCCCCGGAGGCTGCAATTTCTGGCTCCTCTTAGAGAGCCAGTCTCATGAGGAGACATCGGAGGCAGGGGTCCCGGGGTTGGGCTGCAGGGTTGGGGGGTGGTACCAGGCAGGCAGGCCGGCAGGCCGGCAGGCAGGTCCTGGGGCTGAATGAAGGGGCAGTGGGCAATGAAAGCCTAGAGGGGAAGGTGACACCCGGTCCAGAGGAGCGCCTGGTGCAGAGGGATGGACAGAGCTTAAGAGAGATAGAGGAGGGGGCCTGTGGGGCTGCTTCCCTGCAGGCAGAGCCCAGGGGTGGGGTGGGGGGGGCAGACGGCCGACCAGGAGGAGGGGCAGGAGCTGGGAAGATGACATAGGGACAATCCAAAGGCATGTGGGCATGGCTGAAGTGGCGCCAGGACTTATGGGGTGGGGGGGAGGGCTGGCAGTCCAGCCCCTGAGGAGCAAAGCTTGGGGTCTGGAGGGCCCAGGCCTCCTGCCTGCCCACCAGCTGGCACAGGCCACCCTCTCCCTGGACACCTGGGAAGGGAGGCCGGTGAGGGCCCCACCAACTGGGGAGGTTGCCGCCTGGCCCTCAGCCAGCAGACAGCAGGTATGAGGAGTCCGTCTTGGGCTCATGCTCTCCTGGACCTCCCTCCCGCAGCCAAGGGTGCTGCATGAGGGGCCGCAGGGGCGACCGCATGACCATCAACATCCAGGAGCACATGGCCATCAACGTGTGCCCCGGGCCCATCCGGCCCATCCGGCAGATCTCTGACTACTTCCCCCGCCGGGGACCAGGACCCGAAGGCGGGGGCAGGGATTTCAGGGAGGCCCCTGCTCGTCTGGCCCCCCTGGCCCTGGCCCCCCCTGCAGCCCTCCTTGGGGCCACCACGCCCGAGGAGGGAGCCGAGGTGGACAGCTACGACTCGGATGATACCAGTGAGTCTGGGGGCTTGAAGGGCCCTGGGGCTAACGGGGGGGGGGGGGAGGGAGGGTGGGGAACGCCTCAGGGCTGTGGAAAGGGGCTGGGGGCCCTGCTGGGCGCATTGGGGGAGGCAGGCCCACCACGGCTGCAGTCAGTGTGGAGGCTACAGTTTCAGCAAGGCTCAATATTCAATATTTCTGCTGAGACACTCAACCACCCACACAGCCCCAGTCACGGCCCAGCCAGGGACCCAGATGCGCGCACACACTCGCAGGCTGACAGACACAGCCGGGCACACACCTTCACCGCCAGCGCAACAGCCCGTCTGCCCACCGGTCTCACACACCTGTCTTCACACACTGACTCTTCCCTCTTCTGCAGCCGCCCTGGGCATGCTGGAGTTTGACCTTCTCTACGACCAGGCCTCCTGCACTCTGCACTGTAGTATCCTCAGGGCCAAGGTGGGTTCTCCCCGTCCCCCAAGCCCTGGCCCTGTTTGCCTCGCACCCTGGGAGGGGTGACTTTCCACCTTTCCTTCCCTGGGCTGGATCCCTTCTCCTTCCCCCTCCCCCTATCCCCCAGCACCCTTCTTCTTGACTCTCCACAACCACTCTGCAGAGGGAGGGAGGGAAGGAGAGAGGGAGGGCTGGGAGCCTACAGCCCTCTTCCCTCTGCTCCCCTGCAGGGCCTCAAGCCCATGGATTTCAATGGCCTGGCCGACCCCTACGTCAAGCTGCACCTGCTGCCTGGAGCCTGCAAGGTAACGTCCTCCTTCCTCCCCTAGCCTGACCCGGCCTGTGGGTCTGCCCCCAACCTTCCCCTACCTTCAGCCTCCACGGGTCAGGGGGACATGTCCTGAGAACGTTTGCCCCCACACCTCAGGCCAATAAGCTAAAAACTAAGACTCAGAGGAACACGCTGAATCCCGTGTGGAATGAAGATCTGACGTACAGTGGGATCACGGATGATGACATCACCCACAAGGTGCTCAGGTGAGCACCATTCTCCATTCTCCCTGTTACCAAGGATTCCATCTCAGCTGTCCTCTGGGACAGCTGTTATTGGCACCTTCTTTGGTTGATCTGCCTCCCATTAAGTGCCTCTCAGATGCTCAAGAACAATCACGGGCTCCCCATCCCCTTCGGCAGTAGGCCAGAGGTTTCCCTGGCATTCCGGTTCCCCAAATATCTCCTCCTACTGCTGCTCCAACAGAGGACTGCTGTCTTCGGAGTGGTCAGGTTCTATGCTCCTGACCTTTGCCTGTTGTGTCTCTTCCATGGAAAGTGCTCCCCGCTTCCTCTCTCTTGGCCAGACTAAATCCCACTCAAAATTTAGGCTGTGCCTCTTCCTGGAAGCTTTCTCTGGTCACCGAGACCCCTCCTCAGAGCCCCTGACAAGTCAGACCTGTGTAGCAACCATGCTGTTGCCTGTGTCTCCCTAACATCCATCAGGACAGGAAACCTGCTCCATCACCCCAGGAGAGGGAGCTGTGGGGAGTGTAGTCCCCGACCTGAGTGAAGGGCAGCAAAACCCAGGCTTGGGAGACCTTTATCGGCGCTCTTGGCAAATTGGGAAACCAGGGGAAGGTTTGTACGGGGGCAGGCGCACAGTCAGGGTTGTGTTTTGGAGATCGCCCTGATGTTGGCTGTGAGGCAGACTGGAGGGAAGAACAGACCTGACTCCAGGAAGTCTGGCCCATCTTTCAGATGGGAGAGAATTAGGCCCAATAGCTGAGTGCTCACTAGTGCTCCCAGCCCTGGGCTATGCGTCTTTATGTTTATTTCCCTTGATCCCAATAGTTGTGGGAGGTAGGTACTCATTATCTCCATTTAGAGGTGGGAATTGAGGTAGAGGGAGCTTAAGTGACTTGTCCAAGGTCACATAGGTGGCCAGCAAGTGGCAGAGCTGGGGTATAAATATCCCTACATGACATAGCTCCTCGAGAGCATCAGGACAAAAGAAAGTGCAGGGGGCTGCAGAAGGGGACGCATGGAACTAAAAGCAACCATTGCTTCATGGCTGGGCTCCCATATCCCTCCCAGGCTGGTTCCCCGGCTCCATGCAGAAAAGGACAGGAGCGTCAGAGGAGGTGTGGGATCCTTGTCCCGCTGCGCAAGGCTGCTCAAGGCCCTTCTAGCCCTCACATACTGAATCTGTGACCCACATCCACCAGTGCATGCCCTGGGCACATTCAGTTGGATCCTGTCCCCAGGCTCTTGAGTGGAGGCAGTGGAGGGTAGTGGGCCTCAAGATCTGAGGGCTTCCTACAGTGGCGGCGCAGGTCCTGATGGACCGGGGATGGCCTGGGCAGCTGGAAAGGGAGGGGTGGAGGAACAGGGCAAATCAAAGCACCCTTCTCAAGCTCTGGGCCTGGTGCTCACCACACGGCCCGTGAGACAGGCGAGGCGCAGAGTATTTAGGGTACAGCTAGCACTGGCTTCAGGTGCTCAGACTTTGGTCGGAGGACCCTTCTCTTCACACTGGAGCAGGTTCAGGTACGCCAGGGGGCCCTGACCCTGCAGTTCCCTGCCAGGATCTCCGTCTGTGACGAGGACAAGCTGAGCCACAATGAATTCATTGGGGAGATCAGAGTACCCCTCCGCCGCCTCAAGCCTTCACAGAAGAAACATTTTAACATCTGCCTTGAGCGCCAGGTCCCGGTCTGTGTGGGGCTGTGGGGTGCCGGGTGGGGGGAGCGGGCCCTGGGGAGGCCAGTTTCCAGAACCTTCTCTCTGCCCCCTCAGCTGGCTTCACCCTCCTCCATGTCAGCAGCGCTGAGGGGCATCTCCTGTTACCTGAAGGAGGTGAGGCACCTCACAGGGACCGCATCTGGGTGGGGGGTGGTGAGGATGCAGGCTGACCCCTGCGTCTGCCCCACAGCTGGAACAGGCAGAGCAGGGCCCCGGGCTGCTGGAAGAGCGTGGGCGCATCCTGCTGAGCCTCAGCTACAGCTCTCGGCGCCGGGGGCTGCTGGTGGGCATCGTGCGCTGCGCCCACTTGGCCGCCATGGACGTCAATGGCTACTCTGACCCCTACGTCAAGACGTGAGCCCACCCCTCCCTCCCCAGGGAGTCTGACCTCTGCCCCATCCTTCCCCGGGGCTTCTCCTGTCCCTAACCGCCCCACTCCACTGCCACCCCCCTCCTCGGCAGGTACCTGAGGCCTGACGTGGATAAAAAATCCAAGCATAAAACGTGTGTGAAGAAGAAGACTCTCAATCCAGAATTTAACGAGGTAAGTGGGGCAGGGCTCAGAAATCAAGGGGGGCTGACGCTCGGGACAGGGGCCAGGGCCTCAGGGAAGATGTGGCCTGCTCTGCCCCAGGACTTCTTCTACGAGATGGAGCTCTCTGCTCTGGCCACCAAGACCCTGGAAGTCACAGTCTGGGACTATGACATTGGCAAATCCAACGACTTCATCGGTGAGGAGGGAAGCCTGCTGGGTGGCGCTGATGGGGGTGGGGGGGGGCGCAGACCGGCAGTGAGATGGACCCTGCTTTTGCCTGCCTCTCCCTGCTTCCCAGGTGGCGTGTCCCTGGGGCCTGGGGCTCGGGGAGAGGCCCGGAAGCACTGGCGTGACTGTCTGCAGCAGCCGGACGCAGCCCTGGAACGCTGGCACACCCTCACCAGCGAGCTGCCCCCTGCGGCCGGGGCTCTGCCCTCGGCCTGAGCGGGACCACACCTGCCCAGCACAGGGCCCCCCCCTCCCCCGGGGCCAGGTCCAGTACCCAACCTTCGCACGAGTGTGTTGCACGTTTACACGGGGTGGAAGCCCCGCCCCCCACTACCTGTCTTATTTTGTGAGAGTCTGCGTGACCGTGGGTCTGTCTTCTCGTGAGGGACCGTGGAGATCTATATTCACATATGCAAACTTCCTCCTGCCTGACTCGCTACTACGCAAATATGCAAACACCCATCCTGTGCACACCTGCAGGGGGCTGCGCTCCTCTCTCCTGCCTCTCCAGGCTGCCCCGTCCCCCTCGGCCCGCAGGGAGGAGGTCGGATTGGGGGGGGGTTTGGAGGAGGAGAATGTTTCCAAAAAAGAGGACAAAAAACAAAAAAGAGCCACTCCTTTAATACAGAATCTTCGTTAAAAACCAACCAACCAACCAACCAACCTAGCCCTGTACAGCTGCCCTTTTAAGTGGGGGGCCACTGCAGGGTCTCTGCCTCTCGGAGAGGTGGCAGTGCTCCTGGCCACTCATTTAAATAACTGTCCCCTGGATGGGGCTGGGATGTGAGGGCAGGGCCTGTGCCCTCCCCAGTGGGGACCCACCTTCCAGGGGACGTTCGTGCATGTTTACGCCTTTTCTGATTGTGTCAGTGGCCGCAGCATGGCAACTGGGCGTCAATAAACGTCTCTGCGGAAGCTGGGGGCTCGTGTGTGCTGGCATCGGGCACGGGGCAAGGGCTTGGCCGGGGGTGGGGGTGGGGGTATCACTCCGGGATGTCGATCACCAGGTCATCATCCCCGTCCAGGGCATCGTCCCCGCTGCCCGCGTCGCTGAACATCTGCCGAGGGACGGCGCTGAGGATCGTGGGGGGAGGCATCTTGGGGGGCGGCAGTGGGGCCAAGGCTGCCCCCACCCCAGCCCCAGAACCCCGGCCTGGGAAAGTCAGCGGCCCTCCCACAGGGCAGTCAGGGGGTCCCACGGCCATCTGCAGCAGGGGGAAGAAACACAGGGTGGGCTTGTCAGGGAGGCACTGGAATCCAGGGGGCTGGCAGTGCCTCCTAAGGCAGTTCTGGGGGATGGGGAAGGGGGCAAAGGTTCATTCAAGGGGTAGCGGACACAGCCGGGCTGGCCAATGCTGGAATCAGGGGCCTGCCCCACCTCAGCCCCTTGAGCCTCGAACCAGCAAGTGCCTGGAGGTGAGGGGTGGTGATGGAGGCGGTGATGAGGGTGGTGGTGGTGAGGGGTCTTACAGAAACCAGGAGGGGAAGGCCTGGCCCTGCCCTCTCCAGGGAGGCACCTTGGCTGTCCCTGTGTCGGCACTCACAGCCGGTCAGAGTCAGCCTCCGGTACCTGCCTGCCCGCCCGCCTCTGGGCACCCCAGACCCCACTTTGCCAGCACTGGCCTCCTCTCCTCCTCTTACTTCGGGACTCACTGGTTAGGTGGAGGGTGTCCGAGGTTCTGCCCCGCCCCCCCCCCCCCGCCCCCCCCGCCGCGGGAGGTTTCTACCTCTTATATCTTGGATGGGCCCCTCCTTGGGATACCCGCAGCCGCTGGCCCAGGCCAGGCCCTCCTCTCACAGCTCACCTGGGCTACGGTCCCAGCCTCCTAACTGGACTCCCTGCCTTCAGCCTCTCCCAGAGCCAGCTCTTCCTCCACACTGCAGCCAGAGTGAGCTCTCTAAAACACAAACCTGAGCACGTCACTCCTCCACACAAGGGAAAGGCTCCTCGCTGCCCTTGGGACAGGTGGTAAGGCGTGCCTGAGAACAGGCCGGTCCCTCCACCTGGAGTGCCTTTTTCTATTTACCAAAAGTCCTGCTTTGTCCTCTGAGGCTGAGAAGTGAACTCTGTCCTGCCCGACCCTCCAGCCTCACCGTCGCCGGATGTCCTCCCCACAGAGAGCTCTGGGGGGGGGGGGGGGGTCTCACCCTTTGCCCGTGGGCACAAACTGAGCACCTGCTCTGTGCCAGGTGATTTCCATGAATGGTCTCTGACCACTCCGAACACCCTCGAAGGGAGGGGAGGTCATGGGCCAGAGGAGGAATCTGAGACTTGCAAAGGGAGACTTTTAAGGCACAGGGCTCCTGGGACCCCAGTGGGCAGTGTGTCCCATCTGGCCCCAGGTCGGTGTGGCAGGAAGCGCTTATATGTGTCTTTACGGTGTCCCTGGGATTGCTTTCACACCTTCAGCCCTCAGGCTGCTGTCCTTGGGGTGGCGGTGGCTTTTACCTCCTGGTCGGTGCCTCCAGGTACAAGAGTCTGCTGGGACCAGTGATAGACAGGAGGCCCAGCTCCATGAGGAAGCCTCCTTCCTCTGGCTGCCACCACTGGATCCCCACCCTCGTCCCCACAGCCCACACCTGCTTGGCCTTACTCAATGGCTGCCTCTGTGTGACCGAGGGCACTCCTGTTTACCCACAGCTTACCAGGGACCGTGCACTGGGCTATGTGTTTTCTCTTCTTTAACTCACTTTATCCTACACTAACCCCACTGAACAGAGAAGGAAGTCGAGGCTCAGAGGGGCAAATGACTTGCTCAATGTCACAAGGTGGGTGCTTGGAGGACCTGGGACTCAAACCCACTCTGTCTGACTGAGGCCAGGGCTCTTAACTGACCTGCTCCTGTCTTTGTGCCTGTCTCTTGTCTCCTCAGACGAAGTCACCAGAAAGTTCAGTGACCCCCCCACCCCTTAACAGGACATCCTGGCTCTGGATAGCCAGGCCTTCTGCGGCCCCACCTCACCCTGTCTTTCCTTCCGACGTCCTTCTCTCTTCTCACTCCTGCGTCAGCCCAAACAATATTCTCACCATGCCTCTCGTCTTCCTTCCACTCCTGCTCAGCCTGCAAATTTCCAAATCTCACTTTCCCTGGGCCCAAATATGACCTCTTCTTGGAGGCCTTCCCCGACTTATCCCTTCCTCCACCACAGCAACAGATCCCAGCCCCTCTCTCAACCAACCTTCTCGCGCCGGTATGATCAGAACTTAGCTCTTCAGGACCCAGCACTTTAGAAAGCCTCAAACCGCCATGCCACACCCCTACCCATCCGCTCCAGGCTTCGCTGACCCCTGCTTTCTCCACCATCCTGCCCTACAGACAAGAAGCAAAATCCCTGCCAAGGAGATCGAAGGGCCAGCATTATCACGCATTATCTACCCATTTCTCAGGCTCAAGACCCAAGGTCACCGAAGGAGTAAGAGACACAGCTGAGATGTGAACTCCAAAACCCACACTCCTAATCGCCACAAAGCGACCTTTCAGTTTGCTCCCGGCTCCAGGGCCTTGTGTCTACAGTCTACCCACTTTGAAAGCTGTCCTGCCCAGTCTGAATTCCACTTGGATTCAGAGCTGGGAGGGCACTGTGTCCTCTGTGCCCCATCTCTCCTGGGGCTCAGTGCACAGGCCTCTTCTGTTCTCCATCCACGTTCTCACCCAATAATCGCGCCCGCCTCCACGCTGATGACTTCAAAACGCGCACCCACGAGCCCCAGGCTCATGTTCCTCTGTTGTCTGGCTGGCATTTCCAGCCAACATCTTGATGCATCCACAACCAAACTCGTTTTCCCTCCCAAAGCTGCTCCTCCCAGATCTCCTGGTCCCAGAGAAAGGCTAGCCCACTTCTTCCCTGGCTCGGGACCCACACCCCGGACTCGCCCTTGCCTTTGCTCTCTCCCACAGCCTGTGCTGGTCTTCCCATGGCTCAATCTTTGAAATCGATCCAGCAGCCACTTCTCAGCGGCTCTACCCGCTTCCCCGCAGGAGCCTCCCCGGAGGTCTCCCCAATTCATCCTGACCCAGCCCCTCCCCAGTCCACTCTCCACACAGCAGCGAACCACGTAAACTGGAGCAGATTCCTCTCTGACAGACCTTCTACCATGGCTCCCCGCTTTATTCGCAGCACAAGTAAAATCTTTACGACACCCGGAAAGCTCTCCACAATCCTGCCCCTTGGTTATTTCTCCGATCTACTCACTCCCCCACCTACCCCTCCTTTGCCTCCGACCACACCGACCTCCTTCCTGGTCCCTGAACAAGCCAAACACCCACCCTCCACGGGGCCTTCGTGCTGCCTGTTCTCCTTGGAACACTTTCCCAGAGAGCCGCATGGCTGGTTCTCCTTTCTTTTAAGCCTCTGACCGAATACCGTCCCAGACCAGACCCCCATTAAGTACCAGCTCCTATCTACCCTGGAGTTTCCCATGCTCTTCACCTGGCTCCATGTCTTAGCACTGCCACCGATTTATTGGGTCTATTTTCCCCCGCTCTTGCTAGAACAGGGATTTCTTGTCTCTTTTGTTTACTACTGCATCTGCAGCACCTAAGACAGCACCTGGTACATAGTTGGTGCTCCAGAAACCCTTGTTCGTCACTCATTCATTTACAGATGCAAAACTGGAGATCTAGAGGGTCAGAGAGACCTGCTCACGGTCACGTGGTTTTTAACTGGTGCAGCCTTGACTTGACTGTCCACAACTTTGCCTGTCCCCTGGGACTGCCTGGCATCACAGAACAGCTATGAAAAACGAGACTGGCCTCCAGGAGTCTTCACTCTGAGTCCCACAAGGCTGGTCCTACCCCTCATTTTTCTCCTCACCAAGCCTATGGGCCAGCACTTCTCTGACGTGGCCCTCGGCGCCCGGCCCTGGGTTGGGCCCCCAGCAGCCCTAAATCAATCCCTGGAAGTTTTTGGACCGGCCCCAGCCCCTGTCTTGAGCCTCCCTCAGCTGGCTGTCCTCCTGCCATCCTGGCCCCTCCCTAACATTCCCCAATCAGGGTACCTTGAGTTTCCGGGGCAGGCGGGGCCGTTTCTCCCGCTTGGGCCTCAGGGGGCTGGGCTCGGGCAGCTGCAGGGCCAGGTAGTCGGAAGGGAATGGGGGGTAGGGGGGGGAAGCCAGCTGCAGGCAGGAGTCAGGGGGATGGAGATGGGAAATGGAGTGGATGGGGTGGGGGGTGAAGGGAAGAAACGCAAACAGGAGGAAGAATGGAAAAACAAGAGATGGTGATGAGTGTGGCTCCTGAGAACAGAAGGGGAGGGGACAGCAGCAGGACTTTGTCCTGAGCTCTGCTCTCCTCAGTCACGTCTGTCCCCCATTCCTACGCCAGAGAGAAGCGGGCAGCCGCGACTCACACCCCTCCAAGGACTCACACCCCTCCAAGGAAAGCTTGCTGGTCACACCCAGACAGACGCCCCCAGGGCTGGGCCGGCCTCACCCCTCATGAGGCCCATCTGCCCAAACGATGCCCACCTTCTTCCCAGGCATCTCACTTATACTTCCCACCCTTGACCCCAACTCACCGAGCTCAGGTATGGGGAGGGGGCCCCCGAGGCCTGAAGGGGAAACCCTGTTGAAGGAGGCAGGGAGAGGCTGGAGGGGGAGGGGACACCCCCCAGTGGAGGGCTTCTCTTCCTGGAGAAAGGACAGGGGAGGGGGCTGGTCAGAAGCAGCTAGGAAGCCCAGGTACCCCCCCTACCCTCCACCCCCAGAGAAGAATGATGGCTTCTTCTCACCTCTTGGGGGCTGGCGTGTCCGACAACTTGGGCGTTCCCTCTGTCTCGCTGTTATCTGAAGATGCAGTGGCATCTGAGTCTGTGAGGGGGGAGGGCTGATCAGTGGGGCAGCGGGGGGAGGGGGGTTCCAGTCTACCTCAGAGAGGTGCAATCTCAACTCTATGGAAGGGGCCCAGGGAATCTGACTCCCCAGATGGCACATACACGCTATGCTGGGAGGCCCACAGCCTCTCCAGCTTCCTGAAACGTCCTTGACAATGGACTTCCTGCCTGGACTCCATCAGAACACATCTGTCAAGCACTTAACTGTGTGCCAGGCTCTGAAAGAGTGTTCTGGGTCACTGCTACTCCCTGTCTTCATAACCAACCAAGGGGGAAGACGAGGGCATCACATCCATTTTCCATAGGAGGCCACTGTGGCTCAGAGAGCAAAGTGTAGAGCTGGGACTTGAACCCACATCTCTGACTCCTTGACCACTTTAGACCACTGGCCTTTATTAGGTCGGGCCACCATCAAAATCACCTCTAAGCAATCTCACCTCTCCCTCCACCCACTGAGTACTTCAATTCCAGAATGATCTAAAGGTAAAGTCGATCACGGCCTTCCTGGTGACGTTCTCCACTGCCTGCAAGCACTCGGAGTGCTTCTTAATCTGGTCTCAACCTACCTTTCTGGTCTCCCAACCAAACTGTACTATCCACATCATGCCCACCTATGTTCTCAAAAAGAAATTCATCTCTCGGTTCGGTACTTCACCTCGAAGGCCCACGGTTCATTTCCAAATAACTGACAGGGGCACCTGTGTGGCTCAGTTGGTTAGGCGGACAACTTCAGCTTGGGTCATGATCTCACAGTCTGTGAGTTCGAGCCCCCACATTGGGCTCTACGCTAACAGTGTGGAACCTGCTTGGGGTTCTCTCTCTGCCCCTCCCTACCTCTCACACAAAATAAACTTAAGAAACAAAAAAACCCCTGAGACCCGTGATCATATGCTGTTCCCAATTTCCCTGCTCAGAGAGATCCTTTAGGAAGCGGATTAAATGCTACCTCTCTGGGAAAAATCCTTCTGGAATCCTTCAGGCTCAGTTAATTGCGGGCTCTCCCACAACTCGCTACTCTCACTTGTCATGGTTTTCCTCACACTGTGCTAAGATGTGTCGTGTGTGGGTGTCTCCCTGACCAGACTGTGGGCTTTTCCCGGATAGGAGTGGTGGCTGACAGCTGTGGCTGTCACCCCTCAGATTCACTCCACTGTGACCGTGAACTTGCTGGTTTTCTCATAGCTCCTGTCCCGAAGTCCCCCTCAAACAGCAAACTAACTGGAAGATCTCAGGAAAGGAGTAGACAGACAATGAGAAACAAGAATAAAAAGCCAAACGTTTTGCCTTGACCTACACGAGCTGGCTCCTGCCTGTTTCTCTGATCTCACGCATCATCTGCCATCCTATCATACATAAACAAATGGGTGGCGTGTGTTCCAATAAAACATTACAAAAGCAAACAGCCTCGTTGACTGTTGCTTGCCCACCCCTGCTCCAGACCAGTGTTTAAAGGCACCATGGGGAAGAGGTGACCGTATTTCAAATGAGTTACATGGACCGGACCCTGGAACGGGACCACAAACGCCCACCTTTATACTTTTTCAAACTGTGGGTCTCAATCCATTAGTGGGGTCATCAAGTCAATTGACTGGTTTGCAACCAGCATTAAGTTTAAAAAGAAAGAAAGAAAGAAAGAAAGAAAGAAAGAAAGAAAGAAAGAAAGAAAGAAAGAAAGAAAGAAAGAAAGAAAAAAGTCTACACACCAACAGAACAAATTGTATACAATGATCTTAACACTGTTTCATTAAATTGTTTTATAAGTAAGTATGCACGGGGGACCTGGTCTGATGTAATGAGTCCCAGGCTCAAAACAAAGTCTGGAAACACTACATGCTTCAGCCCTGCTGCTCTCCAGACAGCCTGGTCCGTTCTTCCCTCTGCCTTTGTCATTTCTTCCACCTGAAAATCTCTCCCTTCTATCTTTCCAAGATTGATTTCTGCTTCTTATCTCGGTCTCAGCTCAAATATTACTTCCCGAAAAAGGCTTTTCTTGAGCACTGTGGACGCTCCCTGTCACCTGCTTTTACACGGTCTGCAAACTAAGAATGGCTTTTACATTTTCAAATGGTCGGGGGCAGGGATAAAAAAAATGCTATTTATGACATGTGAAAATTACATGATATTCAAATTTCAGTGTCCATAAATACAGTTTTATTGAAACACATCCAAGCTCATTTATTTACAGATCACCTCTGGCTACTTTTGCACCACCACAGCAGAACTGGGTAGCTGCAACAGCTCTGCAAAACCTGAACGATTTATTACCTGGTCCTTTACAGAAAAAGCTTATCAACCCCTGCTCTGCTCCAATCACTACCATACAACCCTGATTTTATTCCTTTCACATCTGAGACCCTAGCTGCTTTGCTTTCCTATCACCCTCAACCAGAATGCGAATTCCACTGTATCCCCTGTGCAAAGCAATAAATGCTTGAGTGAAGGATAACCGATAGATTTAAGAACCACCGGAGGTTTTTATCAGCCTCCGCAGCCTAAAAGGAGGGGCCCAGGAGGCTTGCTGAAGTGCCAGGAGCCATGTCCTCCAACAATTTTTCATGACCTTGCTCACCAGAAGAATCTTCATCCACGTTCTCGTACTGCAGAAGTCGGTCTAGGAGGAAACTAAGGGAAGAGGCGGGGAGAACAAGAGTGTTGGTTGCCATCTCAGTAACATTCTCCCGGAACCCTGTCCCGTCCAGCCGGCCCGTTGGATCCTTGCAACAGCCCCAAGGAAGGCGCCATGCATTTGTGGCCTAATTCCAAGGACAGGGTCCGAATGTAGATCCACAGGAGCCACATCACCCGCAGGCATTCCCCTTCCCCCCACTCCCCCACCCCCACCGTGTCCCACCTCTTATCCCGGGACACCTTCAGCAACTTCCTCTGCGCCTTCCTCAGTTCCTCCTGGAAGCACTCGTGTTCCTGTATCACAGGCAAGGTGGGGCGCTGAGCCAACGGCCACCCGCAAAGACGCCCGGGACCTGGGGACAGCTCACTCCACTCCCCTTTACACGTGGGTAAACTGAGGTCCTACAGACTCCAGGCCTCACCCCCCACAACCTCTCACGCCAGCACTCACGTAGATGAGGAACTTGAGCTTCCGCTTCAGGTTCCGGTACTTCTTCTTGTAGTCCACTTCGCCGTCCGCCGGCCCGTTCATGACCTGCCGCGGGAGCAGTGCCCCAGCAGTAGTCGGGCGTCCCGCTACCCGGAGCCTGCTCAGCCCGGGTTCTCACGCCTCCACTTCCGGAGACTCCGCAAGGCTGTGTCCGCTGGGACTACAACTCCCGGCGTACCCTGCGCCCAGGGATTTTAACCACAGGGGCTGCCCTCTTAGGGAACACCGGCAAAGGAACGTTGCTTCCAGGGGCTACGCTGACGATGGCGTCGCCGCGACGCGATGAGGTCATAAAGATGGCGGACGACGGAGGCACGTTTACTGATTCCAGATGTGCTTAGCAATCGGAAGCCGCAAGACTTGCCTCCAGGGATTCCTAGTTTTCAGGCGAGGATATCCTTTTCCATCTGTCTTTCGAAATCACAGTCGCCTAGCTAGGGCCTGTGACCACGAGAGGAGGCAATGTCGCAGGTTGATTACGTTACACCCAAAGGTTGCGGGCGCCCAGTCGGTTTCTAACGAGAACTTGAAAAAACGATTGGTCCTAAGAAAAGGAGCCGCGAGACCCTCCAACTACCCGAGGAAAACAAGTTTTGTCTGGCAAAGTTCTCGGTCCAAGCGACCCGCCACCGACCCCCAACCGTCCCTCCCCTCACCGCGTCACGACCCTCCCGAGTGCGCAAGCTCCTGTCAAACGCGGTGACGGAGGCCGAGAAGAAAAAAAGGCGGGAGCCACCAATCCCAGGTGGAGCAAAATGGCGCGGGAGAACGAGATGCAGGAGTTCATCCGCAGCTTCTTCCGAGGCCGCCCGGACCTCAGGTGCACTAGAGACTGGAATTGGGGTTGGAAAGGGCAGGGGCGGGACGGGGACTCCGTCTTGACACATGTCTCCTCAGCACGCTCACGCACTCCATAGTGCGGCGGAAGTTCTTGGCTCACGCGGGCCGCGACCACCTGGAACCCGACGAGAAGCAAGCACTAAAGCGGCTGGTGGAGAAGGAGCTGCTGAAAGTGCAGGTGTGGGCGCGAGCCTGGGCCGCGGGAGGCGGGGTTTGTTGCTGAGGAGGAGGGGCCTGGGATGGCGTAGGGAACACAACCTTCCTACACGTTTTGACCTCTTGCGCCCACGCAGGTGGATGAAGCAGGTGCCAGGGAAGAGAGGCCAGATCTTGCCAAGAAGGCTAAGAGGCCTCCCACCCCCAGCAGTGGCCCTGGGAGAAAAAGGTTCCGTTTCAATTCGGAGTCAGGTTAGTGACTTTTGTATAGTTGGTTTATTCAAAAAGTATCGTGCATGCATTATATCCCAAAGCATTAGATGAGGGCACGAGGCCAGTGAGTCAGGAACCAGGAGCAGGGTGGACCGATTGATAGCTGTGTTTTCTGTTGCCCTTCCCTCCATCTGTCAGAGGTAACCAATACCAAGTGGAGAGAGAAGGGACAGGAGGAACCCATCCCAACCTTCTTTTCTCTCCATATTCCAGAGCCCAGCTCTGCAGCCTCCAGTCCAGACTGTTTTGGCCTCTCAGCAAAGAATGGGATGGCAGCAGAAGTCAGTTCAGCAGAGGAGGAGAGTCCAAAGCGAGCCTCAAGGAAAGCAGTTGAGGAGAGCAGTGATGAGGAACAGCAGAGGGACCTGGCTGCAAAGACTGGATTAGAGAGGGAGGTGAAGGAGAGCAGTGGGGAGGAGGAAGAGGGCTCCGCCAGAACAAGTAAGGTCTCAAAGGAAGAGAGCAGTGAGGAAGATGAGGAAGGGGACGAGGAGGAGTCCAGAGGCAGGATTGGGAAGAAACCTGTGACAAAGAAGAAGCAGGCACCAGGCAAAACCTCAGCCAGTAGGAAGCAGGCCAGGGAAGAGAGTGAGGACAGTGAGGAGGAACCTGCCCAGAGGACAAGAAAGAAGGCGGAGGGAAAGAAAGGTGCTAAAAGCCACCAGGAAAGTGCAAAGGACAGTGAGGAGGAAGACACCATAGCCAAGAAGAAAGAGAACAGAGAGAAAGAGGAAAAGGATTGGAAAGCTGGAGCCCGGGGCAGTGGAGGGAAAAAGTCAGCTTGGGAGGAGAGGAGCTGCGAGCAGAAAAGCAGGGCAGCCAGGCTACTAGGAGACTCGGGGGAAACAGAGGAAGAAGAGGAAAAAGCAGCAGCAGGCAGTGGGGATAACAGCGGGGGAGATGAAGAGCCCCTGGTGCAGAGAAAGAGCAAGGACAGGACCCCGCAGAAAGGTGGGAAAAGGCAGAGTGGAAGCAGCGAGGATGGGGAAGACAGCTGGAGAAAGGTGAAACCAACTGCTGAAGGTGCTGCAAAGACAGCCAAAGAGGGCGGTATCAGTGGTGAGGCGAGTGACTCAGAGAGGGAGGTGAGTGACAGTGAGGCAGAGGATAGCCCTAAGGGGGAGAGGGGGAACCGCTCTTCCAAGAAAAGCTCCAGGAAAGGCCGGGCACGAAGCTCCTCCTCCTCTTCCACAGACGGCAGTCCACAGTCCAAAGGCAGGAAGGTGAGGGTGAAGATGGGCTGGGAGGCCACCTTTAGGGAAGACGGAGACCTCGTCTCAAACTCTGAAGGTTTGGCCTTCAGCTGCTGTTTTTCCTTGCCAGGCTGGCTCCGGTCGCCGTGGTGAGGACCACCCAGCCGTGATGAGGCTAAAGCGCTACATTCGGGCCTGTGGTGCCCATCGAAACTACAAGAAGCTTCTGGGCCCCTGCCGCTCACACAAGGAGCGCCTCAGTGTCCTCCGGGCAGAGCTGGAAGCCCTGGGCATGAAGGGTGAGGCCGGGTGTGCCCTGGGGGCTGTGGGAGAGGGCCTTGGCTGCTGGGGAAGAGAGGATCATGAGCCTCTTCTGCCCCAGGCAATCCTTCCTTAGAGAAATGTCGGGCCCTGAAGGAGCAGCGGGAGGAGGCGGCCGAGGTAGCCTCCTTGGACATTACCAACATCATCAGTGGTTCAGGTGAGGGATTTCCTCCCACTCCCCAAGAGATGGGGCTAGGGTTTTCTCAACTGATCTCCTGCTTTTCCTGCCCCCCAATCTAGGTCGGCCACGCAGACGCACGGCTTGGAACCCTTCAGGAGAAGCAGATCCCCCAGGGGAGCTATACCGCCGGACTTTGGGCTCAGAGGATGAACAGCCCCGCCCCCCACCCCCAGACTGGTCACATATGCGTGGCATCATCAGCAGTGATGGGGAGAGTAACTGAGCTCCTCACCTTCCCCAGGAGGCTTTCCACTTGTAGAAAGCAGATATGCCGCCCGCCAACCCCCCCGCTCCAATCTGTGCCTGCAGAGCAGAAGCTGCTTTCTTCAGAGGACTTTCTTCAAGGACACAAATTGTTGGGATCCTACTTCTCAGCTTCACGTTCTCAGTTTAAGGTGTTTACAGGGATTATTTTTTAAGACTCAATAAAGGAGTTGTTTGAATCACTTGGTCAAAACTGGTCCCCACTCGGGGGGTGCCTGGCTTAGTTGGGAGGAGCAACTCTTGATCTCGGGGTCATTGAGTTCGAGGTGTAGAGATTACTTAAATAAGATTAAGTGACTGACTCTCGGTTTGGGCTCAGGTCATGATCTCATGATTTATGGGATTGAGCCCCATGTAGGGCTCTGTGCTGACAGAACAGAGCCTGCTTTAGATTCTTTCTCTCAAAATGAATAAATAAACTTAAAAAATAGTGAAACAAAAAACCGGTCCCCTCTCTTACCCCTATACCGTGGGCCAGGAAGGTGAGTAGCCATTGCCTCCCTACCCCACCCCATTCCCTTTCATTTCCCTCAGGTTCTCCAAAGGAAGTCCCAGCCTCCAGACCCTGCCATCCAATCTGCCACCAGGCTCTATCAGAGAAGAGGGTGGCTCCTACCCTTCTTCCTCCAGCCTGACCAGCAGGGCCCTCATTATCATCACGCTTTTAGCTATCATAACCTAATGCCTAGTTGGGAGGAAGGTCTGAGTAACTGGCCTTAAGAAGAATGTGAGGAACATAATGATAGAACTTGGGACAGCTGGTGTGTACGTCTTCCTTTTCCCCCTGGAAACAGCCATTTAGTCCCTGAGCCAATTCTTTTAGCCTTTAAGGGGTGGGTACAGGGCATAGACCTGGTCAGGAGTACCCCAGGCCTCTGGCTACAGACTGAGCCAATGAAGTCACTTTAGGACTTTGCTGGCATTCTTGCTGTTGAGATTGCTATGAAGATACAGGCTTGGAGCTGCCAGGAGCCTGGTGTGAAGTGAACCTTTTGAAATCTTTAAAGTCAAAACAAAGGGAAGCAGAAGTCAGGGGATGGATGACCTCCTTTAAAGTTGTGGATCCAGTCCTACCCGAAGTCATTAAAATCACTGAAATTTTTAGTTACACATCCCAATAAATTCTCTTTTTAAATACAAATGACACTATCACCTCCCATGAACAGTCCTTAATACACACTTTAGACAGAAAGGGTGAGTCCCGGGGTCTGTTAGAATAACCAACAGTTTATTAAAAGCTTGCTGTGGGGCTCTGTGCCAACCCCATAGCTGGGAGGGGTTCCCACGACTGCCCCCAGGTCTGGAAGCAGCCCCTTCCAAGGTCCTTCCCTTGTTCCCCTGCCCCAGCTCTGATCTCAATAAAAAAAAAAAAAAAAAAAAGAAAAGAAAAAGAAAAAAGATAAAGGACAAAACGGCACAGGACGTCAGACAGCAACGGGGGAATGGAGAGACCAGGCATCCTGACCCCAAGACAACATCCTGATCCTTTCCTAGGAAGGCCTTTTCCTTCTGTTCTCCCCACCCAGACCTGCTCTGCCACACCTCAGGTCTGGGGGGCCTGGCATCCCCAGTCCATGGCCCCATTACAGGGGGTAGTATAGTTCTCTGAATATAATATATCTAGACCCACCCTTCCCCTCCCCCAGGGGACCAGATGAATATTTGACACGCACATCTCCCTCCTTTCCCAAGGCTGTGATGGAGAGAGACCCTGGCACCATGGTGGGGAGGCAAGGGCTCCTGGTCAGCCTTGAGGCATCGAGGCCCAAGCTGGCCCTGGGCCACTGGCCAGCCCAAGAAGCTCATGAGATGAGGAGGTCTAAGGGGAGCTGGAGCCAACATCCTGTCCCCCACCTGTGGGTGGACCTCAAGCTTACAGCCCTCCAGGAACCGGCTCCACCCACCCCTGGCCCTGCCCCTGCCCCATTCATCTGCTCATCCACCCTGCACTTCAGGAATAGAAGTGGGAGGAACCATTGAGGATGTGGGAAGCGACACTGGTGCTACGGCTCAGAGGCCCAGGCACTGCAGCGGCAGGTGGGCCCACGTTGTCGGTGCCACTGCCCCCTGAGGCTGCCCGCCGCAGGGGCTGAGGGCTGTTTCTTAGCAGCAGCAGGGCTCCACCACGAGGTGTCCCACTCTGTGTGGGGGGCCCCAGCCAGTTTGGGGGACCCGGAGGAGCCAGCAGAGAGGGCTGACGCCAGGCTGGGGGGGGCATGCCCGGTGGAGGAGGGCCATGGCTCCAGTGTGCCCCTGATCGGGGAACAGGACGGGAGGGCCAGGCAGGGGCAGGAGGTGGAGCAGGATAGCCCTGTGCAGCAGCCTCGGCTGGGATGCCCCCCAGAGCCATACTGGAGAAGCCCAGCCTCATGCTCTCAGCATCGAAAGCCTCGATCTCACGGGCCTGCCGCTCGAGCAAACTCCGGATTCGCTCGGAGCGCCCTGTCTGCAAGGCCAGCAGCTCCTCTTCCACCTGGGACACCCAGAAAAGAGGTTAGCGCATCCGGGGGCAGGAGGTGGGGAGCCTGCCCTCCCCAGCGCCTCTTGGTGCCGGAGCCCCCTTACCCGCTGCTCCAGCAGCGCCCGCCTCAGAGCCACCCTCTGCTCCAGCTCCCGCAGCTCCCGCTCATGCTGGCTCTCGGTGCGGATCTTGATCTTGCTCTGGTAGGCGTTTAGCAGCTCCAGCTCCTGCTGCAGCTGCTGCCGAAGGGCCTGGAACTCTGCCTCCTGGGTCTCATCAAGCCGTAGCTGGCAAACAGGGAGAACTAATTTTAGGGGCCTCCTCCCCCACCCCCGCAATCCTCCCCTGCCCCAGGTAGGCCTGGGCCCTAAGGTTTCAAGAAGCAGCCAGTCTCAACATCTATCAAAATGAAAGGTCGCCATACCCTGTGACACAGCAATTACACTTCCAGGAATTTATCCCCCAGGTATACTTGCACATGTGCTCGAAGGTGTTCACTGAAGCGTTGTGATAGCAAAATACTGGAAACAACCTAAATGTCCACCAATAAGGGATGGGTTAAATAAATTATGGTACGTCCATACCATGGAAAATTCTACACTGTTTAAAAAATGAGATAGGTGTACTGACATGGAAAAATGTCCAAGAAATACTAGGTGGAAAAAGAAGAGAGCAGTATGTACAACACAATCCTACTTTTGTTTATAATTTTGTGTAATCTTTCAAATATGCATAGGGAAAAAACCTAAAATACAATTATTAATAGTTAACTGAGATTGGGTCAGAGAATGGGACTGGGTGAGAGAATGGCAATGAATAGGGGCACTGTCACTTTTTACGCTATGGATATTTTTTAATTGGCCCATTCCAGTGTTGTTGTGTGATCACTTTTAGAACAGCAATCTTCAAAATCCTCAGAAGTCTGGGTAAATCGGCCCAAGGGCCACGATCATTTTGATTTGCTCCCTGTTCACACATTAAACTAACTCAGGCCCAGGAAACAATTATAGCCACTCTTTCCTTGATGGTTCTTGGTAGAGTAGTCAGGCTGGCTTTGTCAAGACCTTAAGAAAATACTCAAGAGAGATAAAAAACCATTGTGGAGAATACTAACAGCGGGAGAGTATCCAAGTTTCCCCCAAGAACAAAAGCCCCATCTTTCCCCGCACTCCCCCACTTCCAACTTCCCATAACCAAGGCGGGAGTACAAAGGCCAGCCTCCACCACGCTCCCTCCCTGGACCCCAGGCCTCACCGCCTGCGAGCTGAGCATCTCTGAGATGGACTGGTCATACTGCTCGGCTAGAATCGCCAGCTTGCGGGTCTGTTCTTCCTTGAGCCGCTTAAGGAGGCTCTTGTGCTGAGCTTTGGGTGTGGTCTCCAGCAAGTGTGCCCGCAGGGCCTTGTACTGCCGAGTCTGGATCTTACACGTCTCCTGGAACTGCTTCTTGATCTGCAGCTCCTTAGACTATGCAGTGGACGGACCAAGGGGAGATGGGGGCAAGGGAGAGGAGGAGGAGGAGGAACCAGGGGAGAAGGGGAGAAGAGAGAGAGGAGGAGAGGAGACAGAAGCAGAGACAGGGAGAGGGAGAGAAACAGAAAACATGTTAGACAGAGGGGGCGGGGGGAGCTGTATACAGACAGACATGGAGAGATGGGATTGTGCTGAAGAGAGATCAGGAAGGTTCTCAATGGGCAAGAGATACAAGTAAACAAGAGCATGTTCCAAGAGCATGTTCAGGGTTGGGTAGAAAACACAAGAAACAGCAGGAGAATTCGTGGACAGAGAACGGAGAATCTTTAGGGTACGGAGTACACACAAGAAGCTCTGACCATGCAAAGACAGAGGAAATACAACCCAGAGACAGAAACCAAGTGAGCAGATACAGAACGTGCACAAGAGTGAGAAAACCAAGTCACATAACACACCCATGGAAGAGAGCGACACAGCTAAGGAAAGACAGAGAAAGCCCCAGGTTCAACACCTTAGGGTGGGAGGGAGGGAAGGAGGATAAGCTCCGAGCTGAGAAATGGATAAGATGGGGTGGCCCCATCTAGGGCCACGTAAGGGAAAGGGGCAAAGGAGGTGGCCAGAAAGGGCCTGACAGGTTCAATGGGCCAGCAGCTGCTACCCTGACCAGATCTCCACGTCCCAGCCCAGCCCCTTATACACTCAGCTCCCATTCCAAGCCCACAACCAATCCCATTTCCATGCCCCCACTCTCTGCCTGGCCCCCCAAACTCACCACCCCCTACTGTGGTTTGCAGTCCCTTCCCCAAGCCCTCTAGGGTAAAGCCTAATTAATGTCAGGGGAGATATTCAGTTCCCAGAAGGGAACCACATAGGGAAGGGGCTGGGACAAAAGGCAGGTGATAAGGACAAAAGGCCCCGGAACCTAAGGACACTTTCTGGAAAAGAACCCACCAACAGGGGAGCTGTGGGGCCAAGAAGTTCTGTGGAAGCTCAACAGGGGCCCAGATCTCTGAGCTGGTGGTGGTCATGGTGCAACGAAGCTATGAAGGCAGAGAGGATGAGGCTGAGGAGTGAAAGGGGTTAAGATAACGTAGATGGGGGTGAAGAGGTCATGGAACTGGGGGCCAAGGGTCCAGACTGGGGGCATACCGGGGAGGCTAGGCGGCAGGACAAAGCAGACAGAGGCAGCCTGGGCCAAAGGTACAGTTCCGCTCAGATATTTTATTTGTGTTTGTCTTTTTCTTTTTTTGGTGGGGGAAAGGGGACAGGTTGGAAGGGAGACAGAAAAACAAAATCAAAGAGAGAAAAAGAAAAACATGACTTCCCACCCACCGCCACCCCTGGCCCCAGGCCTGAGTTGATGAGGGTGAGGATGAGCACACACACAGCGGGAGAACAGCAATAACTTAGGGTGGGGAGGAGTGTCAGGAGAACACAAAGTGTAACTTCCGGACTCCTGGTGGAGGAGGCTGCCTGTCTAGAGGTCCAGAGGACTGGGCTGAGGTGGGGAAGTGTACTAAGGAGGGAGGGGTGAAAGGGAGGAGAGGACTGGAACTGGAGAAACCTCACTGAGTAGTGGGAAATAAAGTGCTCGATGCTCTAAGATTCGGGCAGGGGAAGAGCTAGTTGGTTACCTCCAAGGAGGCAGGGCCCGGGACTGGCGGGGTCGGGATCGCCGCCCAATTAGAGTCCCGGGCGCTGATTGGCGAGAGGCAGAGGGCACTAGCCGGCGCTGGCTACGGGGCAGCAGCCGGGGGATACGGCTGGGCCTCTCACCTCGGAGCAGGCCCCAGCTGGCCAGTGTGTGGATAGCCCAAGGGGGCAAGTGGGAGGCTAAACCCTGGCTGGCCCGTGCCAGGCGCCAGTTCCAGCCCTTGCACAGGGTCCAAAACCTCGCCAACAGGGCTAGCGGGTGTCGGGCAGTGCGGGGATTACCCCGCCGGGGCCCAGGAACGGGCAGACGGCTGCGGAAGCCATCCTTGTTGGTCTTGGGGTAGAGTGCAAATAGGCCTCGGTCCCCCACAGCTCCACAGCCCTGTAGGGCACAGAAGGCCACAGGCGACAGGCGCAGCAGAGCCCGCAGCCAGAGTCGAGAGATGCCCCGGCGCATCCGGGGGCCCTGCTCCCGCACCCATTTGCCCCCAGCTGCCAGAGCTGCCAGAGGTAGAGCCAGGCCTGGCCAGGCTAGGAGCCAGGCAGCCCCAAGGCCCAGAGGGACACCCATAAGGCCACGGCGCCAGCTCAAACCCAGGACAGCCCCCAGTGCAGTGCCCTGGGCCAGGAGGAGGAACAGACTGGGGGGCAGGTGCAGAGCTGTACAAAGAAGTAGGTAGGAGGCCCCCAGGCCCACCAGCCCGACCTCAAGGGCCAGGAGCGCTGCCTGCAGGCCTCCCCCACCCTGGGCTGCCAGCAGTGGGAGCAGCAGCAGAAGTAGCAGGGGCAGGAGGCCAGAGGAGGATCCCACTGCAAAGGAGAGGCCAGCCAGGAGGCCATGGGACAGGAGTCCAGGGAGCTGGCTAATAGGGCCATGCCTCAGACGTGTTGGAGGGGGTTCAGGGGGTATGTCTGGTGAGGGACAGCCATCTCCAGGATCCCTCGGGGTCCTAATTGGCGCCCCCTCTTCCTCTTCCTCATCTTCCTCGGGGACTGGGGTCAGCGCTGGGCCTGGGATCCAGCCAAGCTCAAATTCCTCATCCAGGAGGCTCCCGTCCTGCTTCTCCCATAACCTCCATTCCCCAGCTGCCTCCTGGCCCACAATGCTCCTCTCTTGGGGCGCCAGGGATGGGACCCTAAGCTCTTCTATCTCCTCCTCAGGCAGACCCCAACCTTCCTCATCAATCAAACTATGTTTTTGTGGGTTGGGACTAGGGGTTCCTGATTCTTCCCCCAATATCCTCTGTTCCTCTGGCTCCAGGGTAGCCCCTTCCTTTCCCAGAATCCTTCTCTCTGGAACTGCTTCCTCCTCCTCCTCCTCTCCCAGAATTCTTTGGTTCAGGACTGCCTCCTGGCCAGATGAGCAGGGCTGCTCTTCTCTAGGGGTGCCTGTGCTGGGTGGTCCCAGAGCCCCAGGAATGGGGAGCGGGAGGCCCGGGGGACGCTGGCCTGCACGTACTTTGAGGCTCTTGGGCTGCTGGCGAACCTGGGCTGCATGCTTCTGCCGCAACTCTTGCTCACGCCGCTTGTTGTACTCCAGCTGGTTGCCCAGCTCTGTCTGGTGCTGCAGGCGGGTGAGTTCGGCCCGTGTGCGCTGGACGGCCTGGAGCTGCCGTAGCTCCAGCTCTCGCGTGGCCTCATGCTGCCGCAGCAGCAACGCACACTCCAAGTCCTTCTGGGTCTGCTTCTTGTTCAAATCCTGAGGCAGAAGGGAGGCAGGGCCCAGAGCTCAGTCAGGAAGCCTTGTTGGTGTCAAGAGAGCCCCAGAACTCCCTGGCAGAGGGAGCTGAGCATGGGGAGCTGAGGGGTGTAAAGGAGCCAAGCTGCTGACTGGCCTGGGAATGGAAGCCCAGGGAGCTCTAGCAGCGTCTGACAGGCACGAGGAAACAAGGGGTGTGGAAGAGAAGCCAAACCACAGCACGAAAGAGGGTAGAGGGAAAAACAGGTGCCTGTGCTGTGGGGAGGGGGATGGAAGGTGGGGTGGCCTACCTCCCGCAGCAGGTCCTGGTCCAGGCTGTGACGGGCCAGCAGCATCTTGCGCTTATACTGGCGACACTGAAGCTCAAAGTACTGACGCTGTCGCCGCAGCAGCCCCGCCTCCTCCTCTGCCTGGCACTGCTGGAGTTGCTCCTTCTGCCGCAGAAGCCACTCGGCCTTCTCCCGCTTGGGTGTGCTGGGGTTCTCCTGGAGCTCCTGGGCAAGGCCATGGGGAGGGCAGGGAGTCAGGGCACCTCACCCACCACAGGCCCTGTCTGTTGCTGCAGCCCCATCTCACCTCCTTTAGCTGCTCCTTCCGAAGTTTGTAGGTTCGCTTCTGTGCCTCCAGCAGGGCCGCTAGCTCCTTCTTCTGCTGCCCAAGGATGTGCTGCTGGAACTTTCGCTCCTCGGCCTGGGCAGCTCGTGCCTCCTTCTCACCAATGGCCTGGTGCCGCCGGGACAGTTTTTCTGCCTCAGCCCCAAAGCCAGCCCGCTGTGCCTCAAGCTCCCGCTGTAGCCGTGCGCTATGCTCCTCACGTTCACCCCTCAGCCGTGACTCCAAGGCCAGCAGCTGTTTCTGGTGCTGTCGTCGCATCCGCTTATAGCCACTCAGCTGCTCCCGCAGGGCTGAGTCCTGCTCATGCTCCTGGATCTGACGGCTGACCTGGGGCAGGACAGAGGATGAGAAGTAGGGCTCAGTCCTGGCCTCATCTCATTACTCACACGGTTTTCATGCTCTATTGGTGAACACGGATTTGAGACTCATGGGTTCGGTTCTCATTTGGTGCCTTCATCACACGTAGCCCCTCTGAGTCTCCCACCTCCACTGGATGATGGAGATACAGTCTATTTCACACGCTGACATCACTGAATGAGTCGATAAAAGGTGCCGCGCGCAGGGCCCGATGCAAAAGTGGCAACAATTCAGGTTAGTTCAAAGTCAAACATATCTGGGCCCAACCCCCAGCTTGGTCACTTATTAACCAGGTAACCTCAAGCAAGTTAATGACACTAGCCTCAGTTCCCTTATCTGCTAAATGGGACAATACCACCTCCTTATAGAAAGCTGTGGAGATTACGCCTGATACATGCATAATAGCGTCTAGAACACTCTGAACTAACAAACACTGTTTTTCTTCCCCTTCAGCAAACACTGAGGACTCATTACAGCCCAGGTATGCAGCTGGGATCTGGGCCCTGAGATGTTGGGAGTATCAAGAACACTGGGCCTGGATGTCCACATCTGAGGTTTGGAGCTCAGGTCCCATTGTCAAGTGGGCACAACTCCAACTAGTCCAGGTGGCCAAGTCCCTGGAAATCAGGGACCGGAAATCAGGTCCAGGAAACCCTGGACCTCTCTACACAGTACAACAAAGCACTAAAGATCTGAAGAGCTGTCCCATAAGAATATACTAGACCAATCACTGGCCCATAACGGAATTAATGTTGGTGCTCGCAACTAAGCAAGAATGAAATCTAAAGGTTTACTCAAAGTATGGATGGAAGACTGTGTTTTATGAAAAGTCTACCCATCTTTTCCTGTGAACTGAGAAAAACATTACTATGACTTGATCTTAGGAGAACCAGTCTTGCTTAATTTGAGAATATGAAAACCACCAAAGGTGTTTCGGCAAGTGCCTTGGACAAGCAGAATGTCTGAGTCACCACTGCCTCATCTCTCAACTGGGATCATACCCTCTCTCTCCAGAGGAGCTGGAAGGATGAAATACTCAGGCATGTGTGTGAGCCTGAGAGCCAATCATGGTAGGAGGCAGACACTGGCCACTATTCCTGCCCTCCAGGAGCATAAAATCCAGCACACCTATCGTAATGTCATTTAGGAGCACCACAGCACAGGGATGTGATGCACCTGGCTGGTCAAGGGCCTGGGAAGGCACCCCAGGACATGCTACTTAAGCCTAGCCATGAAAATGGAGGAAGAGTTTATCAAACTAGGAATACCCACATCGGGCAATGTGACCAAAACAGTCCGTTGGGAGAAGAGAATGGAGAGGGTCAAGGAGAGGAGAAAGTGAAAGACGGCAACAAAAAGAGCGGAATCTGAACTTAATCCAGTGCCAGAGGGGAAAAACAAATCATCTCTGGACTTAAGAGTTTGGGGCATCCAGGCGGAGGGAGGATGGCTACACTTACCAGGGAGGCAGTACGGATGGTGGCAAAGTGATCCCTGTTGCGGCAGTAGGCCCGGCGGCGGGCAGAAGAGGTGGTAGAGGTGGGAGCTGGGGCTGCGGGTGGCTGGAGAGGACCTGGGGTCATCTCCGGCTGGTAGGGGTCATCATACAAGTTGTCAGAACCCTAGAGGAAGGGAAGGTGAAAGGGATGCCCAAGGTTCAGAGGCCACTGGGCCCAAAAGGAGATCCCTGGAGACCCAGTCTGACTTAGAGGAGGAGCAATCACACTTGGGAGGGAGAGCTGGGGCTCGGCCTTGTCACCATCAGGCCTCCTGAGGGTGAGCTGCATACCGGCAGTCGGTGGATGATGGAACTATGGGAGGTAACTGTATGCTCCCCTTCTTGCATCATGGCCATCTCTCGGGCTTCAGGGCCTTCCTCTTCCTCCTCTTCCTCTTCCTCCTCCTCCTCTTCCTCCTCGTTGTCCGAGGCATCAGCTAGGCTATTGACTGAACTGCTCTGGCTGGAGGCGCTGATGGACATGCTTGGCACTGAGTGGCTACTCTCTAGACTGGTCAGCGTCCCAGCCCGGTGCATGTAGGGCTCGGCCTCCTGTGGACAGGGCGCAGGCTGTTGGGCAGGGAAGGGGAAGGATAAGGGGTATGTATATGGAGATAGCACAGGGAGACAAAGGGCAGGAGGAGGGAGAGGGAAGGTGAGCCAAGCAGCTGCTAGGAGGCAAGCAAAACACAGTGGGGAAAAAAGGGTGGCAGGGTAAGCTGGGTCACCTCCTCTTCCTCTGGGGCTTCAGCACCAGGGCCATTGGGTGCTTCTTGGAACAGTATCTTCTTCATCTTTCGGTACTGCAAATTGTCCAGCTCCCGCACGGCATCCTTGGTCCTCTGGATCAGGTCCATGATGACTGTGGGTGGCCGCTCCCGGAGCACAAAGCGGTGCTGAGGGGAGAGAACACTGAGGCCTGCTGCAGAGCACCTACCCCCACCCCAAATATCCCATGGGCCCTGACACTCCCTCTGGCCTGAGGAACTTCCCTGGGGCCCATGCCCACCAGGAGCTGATGCTGGCCTTGTGCTAGGTAAGCCCTGCCCCCACATTTTCACCACCCAATCACCCCTCCCCAGACAGGCTCCTGTTCCTCCAAGCACAGCTGACAGACAAGAACAGTCAGGAGATCTGGATTCTAGTCCAGGTCCTCTATCAACATGCTGTGTGCCCCTGGACATGTCATGAGGCCTCTCTGGATTTCATAAGGTATCCCACAATTATAAAACAAGTAGGTCAAACTAGACTGTCTACATCAGTTCCCAACTAGGGCTCCTTAGGCCCCATGGATCTGTGAAGGGAATGGGGGCCCCTCTACTTTTGATATCTCAAAACACACCTAAGGGAAATCATACATTTACCCATGACAAGGCTACCCAGGCTTTTGGCTTGAATTACATCAGATCAGTGTGGTAACCCTGGTTATCGCACGCAGACCAGAAGCTCTGGCTGGCAATTATATACGTCTTTGATTAATAAAAGATGGGAAAACAAATTATTACTTAATAAATAAAGACAGTCTGGTAGACAAAATCTTGCAAAACACAGAGTCCATTGGGCACTGGGAATGCGGGTGGGAATTCATACATGAAGTTCTTGGTGGAGGAAGAGCTGGGAATCACTAATTTCACTGAAGGGTTTTGTGGTTCTAACAGGCAATGGTTCTAGGAGAATGCTAGGCCAGTGAGCCCTTACCTTCAGAAGAACCTCTGAGGTTGGTCTGTCTTGAGGGATTTTCTGAAGACAGGAGTCAACAAAATTCCGGAAGTACTCAGACCTAGAAGTCATGGGAGGATGAGGAAGGCGGGGGGAGGCCATGAGCCAGGTAGCCTTACCCTATGGCCTAACCCCTGGGCCCAGGAATCCCAGTCCTCACCAGTGTCCTGACTGGAGCACGGGGGACTCGTTCTGTGCAATGTGGTATAAGGCACTCATCGCATTCATGTTAAACAGCGGTGGTTTCCGTTCCGCTACAGAGAAAGGTCAACAGGGAGAAGGTGAGAGGTGGCAGATGGGCAGAGGAGTGGAATGGAAATCAGAGGATTTGGGTTCACACCCCAGCTCCCTGACTTCCTTGCTGTATGGCCCTGAGCAATTCTCATCATCTCAATTAATTTCCTCCATAAAATGTAACACCTATCCTCTCCCCTGTACACAGTGGAATAGAGATCAAAGGCAGAAAGAAGCAGTTATCAGCCCAACTAACATTCTATTAGGTGCCAAGTAAGAGCAAAAACTTGCTAAGTGTTAAGGGAAAGATAAGGAAAAACAAGAGACAGGCTCTGTCCTCAAGGAACCTCTAGCCTAACAGGAAAGATTAAGTAAAACTCAACAAGTACTATCAAGTTACAAGAGGGAGACAGAAAAATGGTTGGGAAGCTGGGAGTGCATGTGGGTTCTCAAGCTGGTAGGTGTGCAGGGGATTAAGGGCAGGTCTTTTGGAAAAAGGGATATTGGAGCTGGGCCTTAGATTAGCAGTTGCAAGCCAGGAGCTCCTCGAGGCCCAGACAAATGTTTTGTTATGTTTTTGGCCCAAATAGCGATTTTTAAATTACATTCCAACCGAGCAATTTACTAATAATAATCTAAATGTCCGGTTTCTTCTAAAAACTTAGATGTGGTGAAAAGGAGCCGACACTTCCGCATAACGATGGGCTAGAGCAAAGCAATAGCAGTCTCCAGTTTGCCGTAATCTTTTTCACATTACTTCTTTGATACGCACTATCTGCTTATAACCAGGACTGGTGGTTTCTTTTCAATAACAGAGAAATATTTCTCGGCGTCCACATCTCTACCAAAAAGTAGGAATAAAATGGACAGCTCTATATTTTTCTTCTACCTGGCTTGTTCCAATGTATTTGCATCACCTGCCCAGCTGTGGTCTCGAGTGACAAATGCACATATGTGGACATGGAGGGAAAGGGCGTGTCCAAATCTCGGACTTCGGGCAGAAGACAAAATACAAACCAAGTTAAGAAAAGTGGAAAAGTTCATGGCACACTCAGGGTGTGGAGCTTACAAAGGTGAGAGTCAACTTTCAGAAAGCGGGGCTTTTAGCTTGGTGGAAGGAAGCACAGGGATGGCATAGGTCTTGAAGGGAATGGGGAGCACTGATGGCTCTGAGGAGGGGGGTGAAGCAACAGCACCCGGCTAGGGCGGCTCTCTCTGACATAAGAGAGACTGGAGGAAAGAGACTGGCGGTAGGAAAGATCATGGCAGGAAGTTGTTGATAAGAGAGACTAACAGCATCTCTTTTCTTGGGCAACTGTCTGTGCCGGGCACTGTGTTGGAGGCTTTACAAACATTACCTCACTAATAGTTAATTTCAGTAGCGTAGGCTGGCAGAGACGAGAACCCAGACAGGCTTCAAGGCCTCATGAACTCATGTAAGCCTTACTCTCTGGCCTTATCATTCACTGCTCTTTACATGGCATTACCTGCAATATTTCAAACAACTGAAGCCAGTCTCAGCTCCGCATGCCTGCTCTTACCTATCTGGAATGCTCTTCCCTATAGTCTTTCAAACAGCTATTATCTACTTTATGGTTCTGCTTAGATATCTGCTGTAAGATATTCCTTAGCCCCTGAAATAGATCAAGTCTCTTGTTTTATGGTTGTACTGCTCTTGTAACCTCCATTCAGCTTCTGTCCCAGTAAGAGAAAACACATCTGTTTCTCCAACTGGAATGTAAGTTCCACAAGGCCAAGAACCTCATTCACTGCTATACCCCCAAAACCTGCTAGCATAGCGTGGTACATAGCTAGCACTCAAAAAAAAAAAAAAAAAGTAAAACTAGAGTAGTGGACAGGAAAAGAATGCTCTGATATCCTTAGGTCTAAGAACTGGCAGGATTTGACAGCTGTCTGACTTGGGGGTCAAGGGTACAGTCAAAATGGACAGGAGCTTGGAGGCCTGAGGATGAAATGGTATGGGGATGGAAAGAGACAGAGAAAGAGAAAGCAGTGGAGAGAAAAGAGGATGAAGAAACAGAGGATGTCGTCCTTACCCAGCTCGATGCAGGTTATCCCCAAGGACCAGACATCCACTTTGCCATCGTACTGCCCCTCATCCATTGCGAGGATCACCTCTGGAGCCATCCTGGGAGAATGGTCAGGAGAAAGAGGCTTATCACCTGCCCAGACTCTGCCAACTATTGCTCCCAACATCCTAGGGGCTCCCTCCACTCACCACCATCCCACTCACCAGTATGGGGTGCCCACAAAGGAGTTGGCGGGTGCCATGATAGATGCAGAGCCGAAGTCCCCTAGCTTCACCAAGCCTGGCTCTGATAGCAAGATGTTTCCAGCCTTCACATCCCTGCCGGAGATGAAGCACAAGGATGAGGCATACACCTCAGGAAGGCTGGGCAAGGGGCTTTAGCACCAGGTTTCCAAGAAGGCGCAGCCCAGCTGAATAAGTCGTGTAGAGCGCACCCCCTCCCAGCCATTGTCAATGTTCCTTGTACCTATGGATCATGTTGTGGGAGTGCAGGTAAGCCAGGCCCTGAAGGGCCCCATGGGTCACAGCTGCAATCTCCACCTCCTGAAGGGGCTTCTTGTGCACTGGGGAGTGAGGGAAAAACATCAAACTGAGGGAGCCCAAGGGTGGGGCTGGAACAAGCTCCCCTGATCCCTTTCCCTACAGCTTCTTTGCTCTTCTCACTTCTCCCACTTGTTGGCCAAAGAGCCACTTACCTTCTAGAAGGTCAGAAGCTGAGCCCAGGCAATACTCCATCACCAGCTAAGAAAGGGTGAAGGGTCAGAGATAAGCACATCTGGTCACCCCTGGCCCACCTCTCTTGGGCAGAGATCCAAACAGAGAGCTTCTCTGCCTATCCTTCACTCAGGCATTACCTCCAGGGTGAAGACAAAGAGGAAGGACAACTGAGAAAACGTGGTGGTGGTGGTGGTGGGAGAGTTCCTAGTCAGGGCCTCCCCTAGGAAGGGGAGACAAGATACCACAACTCCCATCTGAATCCTTTCAAAGCCCCATTATATCTCCATTTCCTCCAGCCCATATGCCCCTTTCCAACTACTAACAGTTTATGACTCTCTTCAAACCAGCCTCTCTTTCTGGAGACACTGTTGTCCATGGGTTTGCCTGAGGACTAAAGAGGTTGGGAGAGACTTCCTCCCTTCCAAGGTCCCCATAATGGCACCTGGAACAGGGCCCACCTAAGAGACTGGACCAGGACAAGGATGGGGGGCAAAGATCAGGCCAGATTCAGTGGGCTAGCTCACCCAAGCCGTGTGCTCCCTCAGGTAACAGCCCCGGTACTGAATGGTATTGGGGTGCCGGAGCTTCTGCAGGAACCGCACCTCCTTGATGATGTCCTGCCACTTCTGAGAGGAGGTCAGGGGAGAAGAGGTTTACTCAGCCCGCACATTGAGCCTGGGGTCCCCTGCTCTGTCCCTCACCATTCTTGTCAAACCTGACCCACCTCATTTGACTGCTTCCCACTATAGGACATCTTCTTGATGGCCACCACCTCACTATTCCGGACATCTCGGGCCTAGAAGACCAGACCAGAAGCTGGTGAGAGCCCTTGGTGAGAACTGGGCAGCGGGAAGATTTTTTGGCCCAAAAGGAGAGGGCGGGAAAGGCTGGTGTGGTACGGCAGCGCAGAAGGAGGCTTGGAGGTCCACAGGGGGAAGAATGCAGTGCCCATCCCTACCCCATTCTCCTAAGCCCCAACTTACAAAGTACACGGCTCCAAAGCTGCCATGGCCAATTTCCCGGAGATCAGAGAAGAGCTTTTCAGGGTCATCCTTGAAGAAGAGCTCAGCCACATCAGGGTCCTTCAGGCTCCCGGCCCGGCCCCCAGCTGGCATGATGGCCCCTGGGGGCCCTGAGAGTGGGGCCTGACCTGGAGAATGAAGAGGGGACCCTTACAGCGAAGATGAGACACTCAGAGAGAGGCAGGGACCCCTCAAATTTCTGCCTTCTCCTCCCCTAGTTCCCTGATGAGGGGGAGGCACCGCTGAGGAAGGGCAAGGGGGAGATTAGGAACAACATCAAAGCTCCAAAAAAATTAAGTTGCCCTAGCAACCAGAGCACGGGGGCCGGGTCCCTGGAGTCCCTAAAACTGCTAGGAAGACTGAGAGCTAAGCATCTTCACCACCCCCCTCAGCCCTCAGTAAGATCCATTTCCCTACAACCCCCCTACTTCTCCCCTCAAGAATAAAAGATCCCACCTCCTAGCCAGAACCCCAGATTCCCAAGTGTCCTGTCCCACAAGTCCCATACCCCAAATATTTCCAGGCACCTTCCTGTTCCCCTTGGCGTCGAGGCCCCCTCCTCCCTCAACCTCTCACACCCTGGAAGAGAGCAGGAAACGGCCAGGCCGGAGGTAGTGGAAATCCGGCCATTGTTAGAAGTGGGTATTGGCCCAGAAGGGCCAGAAGACTTGCTCTCAAAAAGGGCTAGGGACATTGTGGCAGGGAGGATGGGAAGGACAGGGACAGAAATGGTGGCTGGCTTTGGGGACCTCTCTGTGACCTGGGCTGTCTTACTTGACCAGTCCAATTGCATATGCATCACACACAGGTACAGGACATTTGTGGTGTACAAATAACATTTATTGAGCATGTACAGTAAGCACCTTACATGCATCTCTCTCATTCAACCCTTGCCACAACCTTGTGAGGTATTACTATCGGGGTACCCTTATCTTGCAATGAGGAAACAGGCTCAGAAAGGTTAAGTGACGTCCAAAGCTGGTCCTCTACCACTGTTTTTAAAACAGTGCTATGAAACAAGCAGGGCAGGATAGTGATCACCATTTCACAGATGAGGTGACTGAGGCATAGAAAGGAAGGAGGACTTCTTCAAGGTCAGAAAAGAGGACCTTCTCTCCAGTCAGGCCTGTGTGCTTATTATTCTCTTAGCCCCCTCCTGCAGGAAGCCTCCCTTGACCACTCCAGCCTTTGGGGAGAGCTCCTAGAGCACCCAGCCCAACACCCAGAGAAAGAGCCTGCAGTACCAGGTAGCCAAGGACCCCGCCCCTTTTCCCCAGGGAATGCCAGGCCAAGCTCCTGGCTAAGCACTTGTTGGAATTTAGGCACAAAAGAGCCTTCAGCAGAGCTGGACTCCCAGGGCAGAGTTCTAGCTCCTTTAAAGCACCTAACAATTTAGCATGTAATTATATTCTGTCGGGCATTGTTTCCTGTTGTGTTGTTAATTTTGTCTCAGCCCAACTGGAAGCTGGAGGGCAAGAAGTAAGCCTGACTCTCTGGTGGGCCCCCAGGGTGCAGAGGGCTCAGAATAGCCTAGGAGATTGATTGATTGCCCTCAGCCAAGCCCTCAGCAGCTCCCAAGCTGCTCAGAATCGGCCCCCTTCTCCATTCTCCTGCCAGCAACCCTGCCAAGCACCCCTCACCCCCACCACACACCCACACACAAAGGCAGGTGCTCACAACTTGCCAAAGGAATCTTCTTGACCTCTTTACCAGCACCCAGCCCAGAATGCCAACCCAGGACCATAGGCCACATGTAAGGATGCCAACAAAATATCACACGGGGCCTCTACCTCAAATAATGAACATTTGAGCAATTACCAAGGTCTGTGCTAAATCACAGCCACCTTCTCAAAGGGACAATGTTATCACCATTCTGCAGATGGGGAAACACAAGTCTGTCTGTCCCTAAACTACACTAACAGTACATCTCATCGGCAACATACAGCAACAGGGTTTTGAGTAAGTTCCTTATGCTTGGTCTTCTCTTCAGTAAAACGGATTACAGCACAGGGCTGTTGTGAGATTTTTAATGAGATCTCATCCTTAAGAACACTATGCAGACACTCAGCATATGGATTTTTCCTTCCCTGCCTCCAGGGTCACCACAAAAAGGACTTAAGACTTTGGGGATCATCCTATCCCAGCAGCTTGGCTTTAACTGTGAAGAGACACCACTATGGCTATCATTTGTCAAAAGACAGAACCCTCTCAGGAACCCAGACCAAAGACTGGAATCAGGGTAGAGATGAAGGTCACAGTAGGGAGAAAAATCCATGAAACAGAAGACAGGAGCCAGAGCTTCCCATCAGGGAAAGCTTCTGAGTACAGTCCTCCTAAAAAGGAAGCTCTTCTCCCCACCCCACCCCCCATTCTTCTATCTCACCCCAACTCATTCCCCTTTGGACCCCTGGCCAAGAAGAGACGGCAAGAGACAGGTATGGAGCAGGGGCAAAACTTCATCAAGAACCTGGGTTCAAATCCTGATTCTGCTACTGTGTGACCTTGAGCAACCTCTCTGAGCCTCAATATTCTCAACTGTAAAATGGGAAGACGGCAATAAAAGAGGCCCCCACAGGGTGAATGGGGGGGTGTCACATGAGAGAACAGATATAAAACACTTGTAAATGACAGACCACTTGACAAATGTATCACCATCAGCAGGAGGTTGGAAGGTAACAATACAGGTGGGGGAAAATATTGCCAGGCATCCCCAAACACAAATGCACACACACACTTCCTTCAAAGGACAAGAAATCCAACCAGATCATGCCTAAAAAAAAAAGCTAAGTGGACGCATCATAGAGATCAGAGGCAAGGGAATCAACACCCCAGAGCAATCAGGAGAAAGAGGTATAATGGAGAACAGGTAGCAGTGAGGGACAAAGTGAACATGGGAGAAGAGCAAAAGAGTGCAAACCCATCTAATTAGCTCAAGCACCTTAGGGCGTGACCCCCATGACATCAAAGACCCTGTCACCTGAGGTCCCCCATGAAACAGACATTATGAAGGAAGAGGAACAAGGTGGCAGCAGAAGGCACGGCTAGCCAGAGGCTGACCACTGGCCCACTGGGCTTCATCCTGAGGAGAGGGCCTACCCAGGCCCAGTTCCTCAAAAAGGAGCACGCTTTCTTCTCAATGCTAGACACAGGGACCCGCGCCCCTGCACCCCGTCTCACCTGGTAGGGGTCACTATGGTGCCCCAGCGCTTCCGCCTCCTCCTGGGGTCCTCCAGCGGCTCTGCCAAGCAGGGAGAGGGGCAAGGAGACCTTTCCCCTTGCCACCTCTTCCTCGGCTTTCGCCCTTCCTGAGGGGCGGGCCCGGGAAGCCTCCCCTGGAGGGGAGGGGGTGACAACCTGATCTGACCTCGCGGTCCAGTCCTCCTCCTCCGCGAGGGCGACAGTTGCTGAATCCCGGATTTCTGATTGTGGGGTCTGAACCCCAGATATTTGAACGAAGGGAGGCTGAATTTGATACCTGAACGCGTGGGGAATGAACCCCGGATACTGGTGCACGCAGGGACCTGAACCCGGTATTTGAAATCCTATGAAACGGAGCCCCAGGTTTAGAGAGGTTAGGACCCGAGTCCGGGATATGTGGGATCTGAGGGGCTGATACCCGGATATTTGAGAAGCGAGGAGTCAAGCCCGGAAATTCACGACGGAAGGGCCTGAGCCCCAGGTCTTCGGCCACCGACAGGGGGCCCACCCCGAGGACGTCCGGCCGCACGGCCCCTCTCACGCCGGGGTCCGAGGGTGACAGCCCTCACTCCCGCCCCGGTCTCCTCCCTTTCCCCCTTCCGCTCCTGAGGGCAGCTGAAAGATTGTAGCTAAGGGTGGTCCCCGCGCCTTCTCTCCCTCTCCTCTTCTCAGCCTCAGCCTCTCTCCGCACCACAGCCCCGGTCTCGTCCCGGTCTCCCTCTCTCTCTTCCTCCCAATTCCAAGATGGAGACCGGGCGGGAGCGCGCAGGCGCGGTAGGGACGCCGGGCCAAAGGGGGCGGAGCCCTAAGTGAAGAGCCCCGCCCCTCTATCCTTACTGCCGCGGCCAGGGAGATGTGCAGCCACCAAGCCGGAGTGCGCGCGCGCTCCGCCACGCGGACCCTGGGATGGAAGGAGGCGGGGAGAAGGGCTAGGCTTGGAGGGGGAGGAGCTCAGCGCGCAGTCCGACAACTGGCGGTGGAGAGGGCTTCGGCGCATGCGTTCGCTCCGCCTCAGCGCAGAGCCCGAGCTTGTTGCTAGGGGAAGCTTTGAGGGGGCGCGAGTAGAAGCAAAGAAGAAGCCGTGATCTGCGCCTGCGTGTAGGGTAGCTGTTGGGAGGGGCAAGGGAGGGAGGCTTGCTGGGCTCGGAAAAGGCGGGAAAATGGACTGCTCTGGTTAGTAACCATACAGCCAGGACGTGGGGTCCTAAGTTCGAGGAATCTGCTAGGAAAACTCAGTCTGTCAAATCCCTTCGGGAAGCAGGCATCTCACAATTGCATGACCTGCCCAAGGTCACAAAGCCTTTATGTCAGAGCATTTCCATGACCACACCCACCTAATTCTATCAACTAGTGGGAACTATCAACCTTATTTCATACAAGAAAGCAAGACATAAAGTGGCAGAGCTGCGATCAAAAGGTGTTTTCCAAAGGCAAAAGGAGGATAGAGATGCAGTAATCCACGCCCTTTGCCAGCCTCTATCCCAAATTGAAGATTCAACAAGGTAAAGTCCCCCAAACCTGTCTGCCCTGAAATTCCCACCTCCATCCAATCCCCAATAAACACCCTGGGCGACATTGGGCAAAAAAGCCTTTTATTTCCCCCCACATTCCAGCTCTCCATTTTTTGTAACATCTCTTCGAACTCAGAACAAAGGCCAGAGAAGTTGATTCACACCTGGAGAAAAAGAAAATTAAAAACCAGGGCAGATCACAGGGCCCCTGGGGGAAGCTCTGGGATGGCTGCAAAGTAAGGAGCAGAGGCAATGGCAGCTAGAGATAGGTACAAGCACTAATCTTGACTGGGGTGGATGACTTCAGGACCTCAGGATCTGCCAGGAGCCAGAGAGGCTTCCTTTCCCAGTCCACTCAGATCTAAGAAAGGCTAAGAGAGTTCCACCATCTCCCATCCCAGGCAGATGGATAGGGCAGTGAAGTCTAGCCCTGAGCAAAATAAGCAAGGTTGATTTTCAGCAATCCAGTTCCTTTGGCCAGAGCCCCTCCCTGGGCTTGGGCAGTTGCCGCTTCTCCCAAGGTTATTTCCTAGGGCACAGCAGCCAGTTGTTGAAGCTGAGAATAGTTTAAGAGTTGGCTGCACAATAGGTAACTCTCATATGAGATCCATCTGACAGAGTGAGACTTTTTTACAGAAAAATTTTTTTTCTTTAATGAGCTGACACATGAAATGGTTAGCCAATATGTCCCCCACCCACTGCTACCTTTGTGAGGTGTGTTCCTCCAAAGATCCTGTTAGCAGAATCAACTTTTTCTAAATGCAGTGAAGGCTGATGGAAAAGAGGTGTATGTAAAATGCTTGGGCACAAAGTATGTGCCTAGTAAATGGGCATCACCAATCCTTTTGAGCTGTTCAATTTGAGTTTTACAAAAGCTGCATCATAAAAATGGGTATCAGGATGTCAGGACAAAAGCAAGACAACCCTAATTCGCATCCAGGATGCATCATCAAATTTGAACCCTCTTGACTCCCACTGTTACCAAAAAACTTGGATGTGAACTACAGCTATGCATGAAATCTTAAAAATCAGAATGTTAACTGAAAGTCAGTCACAAAAGAATGCATGTGATTCCATCTACATAAAGTTCAAAAATAAAACCAAACCATATTATTAAGGAATGACTCTATCTCAGTTATAATTGCCACCCCTACTCCATCCCCTACTCCCACAGGACTGGGGCAAAGAACCTTACCTGAGAACAAGTTGGGAACTAGGCCAGCGCCCTCAGAGCCGGGTTCTAGACCAGTGGGATTCCCGGCGCGGGTGAAAGCACACAGCAGTGAGACAGCAGAGAAGGCCACAGAAGAGAAGCAGGAAGGAGCCCAAAACAAACAGTCTGGAGCCACACAGAGCCAGCTCCTCCTAGGGATGGGCACAGGAAGGGAAGGAGGCATGAATGAGAGAGGGAGGGTGGAGAATCTTCCCCTGGGAAGACGTCTTATCCCCAGGCCAAGAACTACAGAGAGAAGCCCCCATGGGGGAGAGGGCTCTCTACATCCAGGAGAGAAGGAGAACCCAAAGAGAAAATGTAATTTCTGCATAAGCTAATTGTCTCGATGGTCTACAAACTGCTTTCTTGCCCAGCCATTTACGTGAAATCCCACAATGTCTCCAGGAGGTAGGAAAGTCCACGACTATCCACGTTTTAAATATGTGCAAGTAGGGCCAGGTCTGGAAACAAGTATTTTCTCTGGTTCTAAACTCCCAGGTGATGTTCCTCACCAGGGTCCTTGCAAGTGTGAGGAAAGAGTACACAGCAGCCTCCTAACTGGTCTCTCTCCTTCCACACAGCACCGCTGGACCCCCTGGCCTACAGTGTCAAGTTGTAGCATTTTAGCCTGGCATCACGGTACCTCATCATCAGGCCTCTGCATCCCTTCTGTCTCTTCCCCTCAGTCATTCCTAAGCCCCTCAGCGTGGAGTGCCCTCGAAGGCCGAGCACTTTTCAATCTCTAGGCCCGTGTTTGTGCCGGTCCTTTTGCCTGAAATGCGTTCCCCCTCTCCTGAACCCCCTCTATTGCATTCTCTATCCACATCTTCCTCCTCTTCAAGGGTCACCGTGAAAGGGCAGACAGAGCCTGGGACTACAGTCAGAAGGCAGACATTGCAATCCTGTATCTGCCACTTAACCAGTTGTGTGGCCTTGGGCAATTCGCTCCCTCTAAGCCTGTTTCCTCATCTGTAAAATGGGATAACAGCTACCTCAAAAGGCTATTTTAAGATCAAATGAGATAATGAACTTGAAAGCGCTTGGTACATTATAAATTACTGTACACAATTCCCTTTCTTAAATGCCACCTTCTCTGTGAAGCACTCTCCATAAATGTTCAAGTTAGGGTTGATTGCTCCTTACTCCATGTCTGAATAACACTTTGCTCACATCTCTATGATAGCAATTAGCCCATTCTGCCCCTTCTGACAGCTTCCAAATTCCTGTATTCTGTTTAAACACAAGTTAACAGTAATAGCTGTCATTTATCCAAATCTCTGTTATGTACCAGGCATTGTCCTGAGCACCTGACATTAATTCTCATTCATCTTTATTTGTTGGAATCAGGAGATAATATTATGTTTTCCATTTTACAGATGATGTTTCCATTTTTACAACTCAGAGAGGCTCAGATGCTTGCTCAAGGTCACACCCCCTCTGAGGCAGAATTATAGAGCCCTACACCTTTTTCTGTTAGGTAAAACTGCCTCCAGAAGCCTTCAAGACACAGCGTTCAGCACGGCAGTCTATGAAACCCCAACAACCTGAGGTTCTTACCGACGTGAGCAGCTTGGTGAGCACAAGGCCTTCGTGGCTCCAGACCCTGACACACTCCTCAGCCATCCTAGAATTCAAGGTGGCATTTCCTGCTCCCTCCTCTGAGCAGGATATGGGGGGCTGGCTGGCGGGCAGGATTCCTGGGGCAGCACTAAAATACAGGCAGGTTCCTGGGGTCCTCTCTGCGGTCACCCTGGCTGTAATGAGGACCAGCTCTGTTGCAGAGGATCCTATGAGAGACACAGGAGAGGGGTTGGAAGAAAATGGAGGGTGGGTTGGAAGCCATCCATCTTCAGACTTACATTCATTTCTAAGGCTTCCTACAGTACCGGGTGTTTTGGCATTGAGGCTATTCAATAAAGTACTCTATGTGCCATCATCATGTCATTGAGAAATGACAATAACTGTGAACCAATATAAACAAAAAATTAAGTTAGCTTACAATCAATAAAATAATCATACCAGTACTCACAAAGTTGCAGTGAAACTGGGGCAGATACACATTGCCAATGTCAGTCTGTATAAACTAGTTTGTCCTTTTTAAGAAAGTAGCTTTCTACTAGGTACCAAAATCCATTGAAAGGTTCACACCCCATTTCAAATTAGCGGGAAAAGGATGGCCTATTTAGTCAGTGAATTTGGAACGATTTCCATTTGTGGAAAAAAAAAAAAAGTTAGACTCATCTCACACTATAAAATAAAGTCCAGATGTGCTAAAGACCTATATTAACAAACTAAACAAAACAAAACCCAAAGAAAATACAGAAGAATATTTTCTAATTTTAAAGTGAGGAAGGCCTTCCTAAAAAAGACACAAGACCTAAAAGCCTGAGTAAAGAATGAGAGCAATAAACAACTCATAACAGTTAAAGACTTCTCTACAGTGAAAGAGAACTTAAAAAAAGTAACAGAGGGGCGCCTGGGTGGCTCAGTCGGTTAAGCGGCCGACTTCGGCTCAGGTCGTGATCTCGCGGTCTGTGAGTTCGAGCCCCGCGTCAGGCTCTGTGCTGACAGCTCAGAGCCTGGAGCCTGTTTCGGATTCTGTGTCTCCCTCTCTCTGACCCTCCCCCGTTCATGCTCTGTCTCTCTGTCTCAAAAATAAATAAACGTTAAAAAAAAAAATTAAAAAAAAAGTAACAGAATGGATGAAAATACCTATGTTTAACTGGCAAAAAGGTTTACTATACAGAATGTAAAAGGATCTTCTAAAAATCAAGAAGGTAAAGGTAAACCATTTTTTTCTTTTTTTTCCCCCCACAAAACCGCAAGACAAATAAAAGTAAAATGGGCAAAGGATATGAACAGGAAATTCACGGAGGCACAGAAACGGCCGATAAACCAAAAGATGTTCAACCTCACTAATAATCAAGAGAAAGTAAATTAAAACAATCAGGTAATTCCTTTGCTCATTAAATTGGTAAAAATTAAAAAGACTGATAATAATAAGAGTTGCTGAAGATGTGGGGAAATGGGCAGTTTTAATGAGTGACACCTTTCAGAAAAATACAATTTGGCTGTTTCTGTCATAATTTCAAATGGGTACAGAGAGGGACTAAGAAGATGCCCATCAAACTGTGGACTGTGCAGGGGAGATGAGGAGGATTTTTTGTTTTTCTGATAGAGAGAGAGTAGGGGGTGGAGGGGACACAAGGGAGGAACAGAGAGAGAGGGAGATGGAGAATATGAAGCAGGCTCCATGCTGACAGCATACAGCCCGATGGGGAGCTCAAACCCACGATCTGTGAGATCATAACTTGAGCTGAAGTCAGTCACTTAACCAACTGAGCCACCAAGCACCCTGAGGCAAGGAAGATTTTTACACCTGCTTTGTATACTTCTATGTGCTCTAAATCCACAACAAAATGAATTTGTCCATTAAAAAAAAGGTCCATACCCTTGGACTCAGTCATACCACTTGTAGAAACTAATCCTAAGGTAAGGATTCAAAAGAAAAATGCCACGTATACCAAGATGTTTATTGTGATTTCACAAAAAATGCCAAAAAATAAGAACAGTAGAGATGTTTAACACTAGGAAAAGCATTACAAGTGATGGCCTAGCCACTTAATGGATCACCTTACATCCATTAAAATAATAACATTCAGGCCGGGCAGTAAGAAAAAAGAATGATGTCGTAAGGAGAAAAAAGAGAAATAGAAACCAGTACATGTATCATAATGAGAACTGAAAAATGTACATGTAAAATTTTCTAAGAGAATGCCCCTTTTTCAGTGTTTTCCAGATCAAATTAATTACCAAAGTCCTGTCAATCCCATACTGCTAATGTCTCTTAGATCAGTCCCGGTTTTTCACAGCATTGTTTTAGCTCAGTTTTTCTCATCATCTTCTTTTTTTTTTTTTCCAAAGATTTTATTTAGGGGTGCCTGGGTGGCTCAGTCGGTTAAGCATCCGACTTTGGCTAGGTCATGATCTCACGGTTCATGAGTTTGAGCGCCGCATCAGGGTCTGTGCTGACAGCTCAGAGTCTGGAGCCTGCTTTGGATTTTGTGTCTCCCCCTCTCTCTGCTTCTCTCTCACTCTGTCTCCCCAAAATAAATAAATGTTAAAAAAAAAAAAAGATTTTATTTAATTTTTTTAAAGTAATCTCTACACCCATCATGGGGCTTGAACTCACAACCCCTAGATCAAGAGCCGCAGACTCCACCAATTGAGCCAGCCAGGTGCCCCTTCTCATCATCTTTCTATTGCAACCACCTCCTAACTGGTCCTCTTCCATCTGGGCGCATTCCTACCAGACAATCAGCCAACAGACTGTGATCTTTTAAAAGAACAACAACAAAACCCTACTATTTTTCTGCCTAAAATTGTGAGTTTGCCCAACGTACTAAAGTTCAACTACCTGGGCTTGGCACACAAGACCTTCCATAGGATTCTGTCTGCTCTCTCCAGTCCTTCTGTTGCCACTCACTCAACACTCCTTCCCCCGCACCAAAATGAACCCCTTGAAGTTCTCAAACATGCCATTACGGTCCCCATCTGCATACTTTTGTATGTGCTTGTCCCTCTGGCTGGAAGAGCAAAGCCCTAAACCTCCCTCAAGCCAGCTCAGGCACTGAATCCTTGGAAAAGCCTGTTTTCACTATCCCTGCTTGGCAGGCTCCTAACTATTCCCACTGTATCTTGTGCGCTACTACATACATTGAAAGGTATTTACTTTGGGGAGCCTGGGTGGCTCAGTGGGTTGAGCATCTGACTCTTGATATCCGCTCAGGTCGTGATCCCAGGGTGGTGGGATTGAGCCCCAACTTGGCTCAGCAGGGAATCTGCTTGAGATTCTTTCTCTCCCTCTGCCCCTCCCCCACTTGTGCACATGCTTTAGCTCTTTCTCAAATAAAAATTAAAAGGAAAGAAAAGAAAGAAAGGTATTTACTTCTGTTCATGTCTGTATCCTTGCTAGACTGTAAGCAGCTTGGAGTGAGGACCCGGGTCTTACACATCTCTATATTCCCCATGCTTGCTACATAATAGGTGCTCAATAATTATTACTTAGGTGATGCAATCATAGGTGGGTTATATTTTATTTTTGTCCAGAGTAATCTCTCATGATATTATTCTGGTTCTACCCATTATAAAAAGAACAAGGGCTTGTTTGCAAAAACAGAACTGGAGAAGTTGATCCTAAAATTCATATAGTAATTAAAGGAATCTGGAATAATGACAATTTTTAAAAAGAAGAACAAAGTTGAAGGACTCACATTTTCTTTTTTTTTTTTTTTTAAGGTTTATTCATTTTTCAGAAACAGCGAGAGACAGAACTTGAGGCGGGGAGGGGCAGAGATAGAGGGAGGCACAGAATCTGAAGCAGGCTCCAGGCTCTGAGCTGTCAGCACAGAGCCTCACATGGGGCTCGAACTCACAGACTGTGAGATCATGACCTGAGCCGAAGTTGGATGCTCAACTGACTGAGCCACCCAGGCACCCTGAAGACTCACATTTTCAGATTTCAAACTTAATACAAAGCTACAGTAATTAAAAGAGTGTGGTGCTAGCGTAAGGATAGACATATGGATCAATGGAATAGAACTCAGAGTCCAGAAATAAATTCATATATACATCCATGCTCAGCTGGTTTTCAATAAGGGTGCCAAAATTATTCAATAAGAAAGAATAGTCTTTTCAACAAAACATATTGGGACAACTTAATAGCCACTTGCAAACAATGAAGTTGGATCCCATCCTCACATCATTCACAAAAATTAACTCAAAAATGGATCATAGAGCTAAGTGTAAAGTCAAAACTACAAAATTTTAGTAGAAAATATACAAGTAAATCTTAGTGAGCTTGAGTTAGGCAAAGCCTGCTAAACCAACACACTAAAAGCGCAAGCAACAAAAGAAAAAATTGATAAACTGGATTTCATCAAAATTAAAACCTTCGTGTTTCAAAGAACACCATCCACAAAATGAAAAGACAACCCAGAGAATGGGAGAAAATATTTGCAAATCATACCTCAGATAAGAGACTTGTATCCAGAAAATATAAAGAACTCTTATAGGGGCACCTGGGTGGCTCAGTCGGTTGAGCGTCCGACTTCGGCTCAGGTCACGATCTCACAGCTTGTGAGTTCGAGCCCCGCGTCGGGCTCTGTGCTGACAGCTCAGAGCCTGAAGCCTGCTTCGGATTCTGTGTCTCCCTCTCTCTCTGCCCCTAATCCACTCGCATTCTGTCTCTGTCTCTCTCAAAAATAAATAAACATTAAAAAAAATTAAAAAAAAAGAACTCTTATAAGTCAATAATTATAAGGCAAATTATCCAATTAGTTTTTCACAAGCAAACTCCAAATAAACATTTCTCCAAAGGAGATAGACAAATAAGTGCATGAAAAAAAGACGTTCAGTATCATTAGCCGTGTCAATCAGAACCACAGTGAGATACTATTTCCCACTGCCTAGGATGGTTGGAATAAAAAAGACCGACAATAACAAATGTTGGTGAGGACGTGGAGAAATTGGAATTCTCATTCACTGCTGTAAAACAGCCTGGAAGCTCCTCAAAAGATTTAATGGGAACACCTGGGTGGCTCAGTCAGTTAAGTGTCTGACTCTTGATTTCAGCTTAGGTCATGATCACAGAGTCGTGAAATCAAGTCCTGTGTTGGCCTCCAAGCTGAGAATGGAACCTGCCTGGGATTCTCTCTCTCCCTCTCTCTTTGCCCCTCCCTTGCTCATGCGCGCTCTCTCTCTCTCTCTAATAAAAATTAAGATTAAAAAAAAAAAGATTAAACATAGAGTTACCGTATGATCCAGCAACTCCACTCCTTAGTATTTCATTTTCCTCAAGAGAAATGAAAATGTATGATCACACAAAATCTTGTATGAGAATGTTCATGGCGGCATTGTTCATAATGGTAAAAAAGTAGGAACAATCCAAATGTCAATGAACTGGCGAATGGATAAATGAAAGATGGACGATTCATACACTGAGCGCTATTCGGCAATAAAAACATGAAGCACTGGTAAGTGCTACGACATGGATGAACCTTGAAAACATGCTGGTTGAAAGAAGCAGTCACAAAAGACCACATATTGTATGAAATGTTCAGTACGCAAATCTACAGAAAAAGCAAGATTAGTAGTTGCCTGTGTCTGGGAGGTTAGGAGGAAAAGGGGAGTGACTGATAATGGGCTTAGGATTTCTTTTGGAGGCAATGAAAATGTTCTAAAATTGACAGTGGTGAGAGTTGCCCACTTTTGTGAGTATGTGAAAAGCCATTTAATTGTACATTTTAAATGTGTGAATTTTGTGGTATGTGATCATATCTCAACAAAGCTCTCGTATATATATTTAGAAAATAAAAAGCACAGGAAAAATCACCCCAAGTCTGTATATATCAGACACCTGCCTTTATTCTCATCCTTTGATCACACATATGTATACCTGGACATAAGAGACCTCCCGCTGCGACACACTCAGCTACATATGTAATTCACAAGAGATGCTTAGAATGATAGTGTCGAAAAGGACCTCAGAAGCCAGACAGTTCCACCTTTCTCTCCTCCCTTTTCATCTCCCCAGTTTCAGACAAGGAACTTGAGGCCAAATCTCATGCAGGAATAAACTGACACACTCTCTCTCTCTCGCTCTCTCTCTTATCATTTTCCCAGATGACTCTAAGCTCTGTGGGAATGGAGATGCCTAATTTTTTCTGTATTGTCCATAGCACATAGAGCTGTGGTAAGAACAAAGCAGAAACGTAGGACACTTGCTTAATTGAAGGAGGACATGCTTCTTGAATATCCCCTAGGAGAAAGAAGGTAGCCTCCAATAGGAGAAAGCGGTAGAGATCAAGAAGGATGAGAAAAAACATTAGGTCAAATCTATCCCATCTCATTACACCTCTAAGGATGGAACCAAAAAACCTCAGGGGCACCTGGATGGCTTTGTCTGATTTGATTTCAGCTTAGGTCATGATCCCAAGGTCATGGGATTGAGCCCCATGTCAGGTTCTGCACTCTCTGTGTCAGAGCCTACTTAGGATTCTCTCTCTCTCTCTCTCTCTCTCTCTCTCTTTCTCTCTCTCTCTCTACCCCCCCCCTGCCCCCACCCCCACTCATATTTACTCTCTCAAAAACAAACAAACAAACAAACAAACAAACCCCCCTCAGAGCCAGAACGGGAGAAAGAAAACGCTTGTTCACTGAAAGTATCTAGCCCTTACTACAGCAGAAGTGACTAAGGCCAAGGGATATGCCCAAGGTCACCAGGTTGGGGAGGTCAGAGACAGGGCCCACCCCTAAGTGTTCTGATGCCCAACCCCTATTCCTCCTTGATCTCACCTTTCAATCCAATATGACTACCCAGGACCTGGGTTTCGAATGTCTGGGTCTTGTTCCTGTCTGGACCATCTCCGAAGTTCAAGGTGGTCAGTAAGCCTACAACGTGAGATCCACGCGACTTCCGTGTGGCTGTCCCATTCACGGGGCACAGGGTCAGCTGGCCAAAAGATCTCAGGAAAGAGACCCAGTCCTGTGTGCAAAAGAAAGGTGAGAGGTGAGACATTAGCAGCATGAGCAGACCTGTATGGAAAGGATGAAGGTACTCACCTGAGGGATGTCAGGGCTGCGCAGGCCAGTCCTGTGGGTGAGGAGGAAGCTGCCAAGGCCCAGGCCTGAAAGGCCAAGAAGCAGCAGGATCAAAGTGGCACAGACCAGAGGTGGGTGGTGGGCGAGACAGAGATGCAGGTTGTGCCCTGCCTGGCAGCTGCCCATGGGGAGGAGAGGGGTCCGGGCCTCCACGGAGAGCCTGCTGGAGGACAGGAAGGAAGAACTGGACAAGAGCCTGAGAGTCAGAAGGCACTTACCCATTTTTATTCAAAGGTAAGCTAAAGCACTGAAAAGACTGGGGACTTGCTCAAGGCTCCACGGCCAGTTAGTGGCAGAGCCAGGACAAGAACCCAAGGCTCTTGACTCCAAGTATTCATCCCCCTGCACCACTCAAAAAATGTCCGCTGTATTTCATTTCTGATGTGATCAATGCAGAAGCAAAGTAGAGCACACTGTGCTCGAAAACGGAACCCAAATGGAGAGTTCTCAAGGGGAGAAATTGAGGAAGCAGCTGTTCTGGGGCTAGGGTTTGGCTGAAGAACAATTCCAGCCAATAGCCTAGACAAAGGAAGTGTCTGATGAAAAGAACTCCACTTTGGAGCAAAACGGTTCAGTCTGAAGCCTCCTCTGCCACTCACTGGCTATGTGAGAAAAACCAGTTAACCTTTGTGAGCTTAAGGATCTGTGAAGGGAAGGAGGGTGAAGGGTGGTTCTAAGAACACCAAATAATGAGGACTAAATGTGACAAATAAAGCAGTTTGCACAGTACTTGGGCCTTGCAGGGACGCAACAAATGTCCATTTTCTTTCTATTTCTCTGTGTCATAATGACCTTTAAAACTAGGTGAAGCAAAGCAAAAAACACTGTGGTGGAAACTGAGGTTCGGGGACTTTAACAGAGGAGGGGCAGGGCCAAGGTCTGAAACCCGTTTTCTGCTTCCAGGTAGAGAGAGTGCCCTTTGCCAAGCAAGAAGCAACAGTCTGATGAAAAGGAACATCTGGAAGACGGGATAAACATATTGGGTGGGGGGAGAAGGAAGGCTCCAGGGAAATACAGGTGTCCCAAATGCCCAGCTCCTGCCCTGCCTCCCGTCCCGGCACATCTGGAAAGAGGGAGGAAGCGCGAAGGGGGAGGGCAGAGCCTGAGGTCAGCGGCTGGTGGTGCCCCTGGGCCTCCCCTCCCCCCGCCCCAAGCCCCTCCTGCATGAACTCAACACCCGCAACATCCCTTTCCCGGTCTTGCGGCGTCGGTTCCGCCTGCCGCTAGCTCTCACCGCTCGGAGCCGGGCGGAGGCCGGCGCCCCCCGCGACGTCACGCGTGGAGCAGCGAAGGGGCGGGGTCCGTGCTCCCACTCACCCACCCCCACCCTCGCCGTGGGATTCGCATGCGCAGTGGCCACGCGGGCGGCCGCCCGGCCTCTCCCAGACTGGGCGGGGGCGTACCAAGAGGAAAGGCAAGGAAGGGGCAACGGAGAAGAAACTACCCCGCGGTAAGTGAGTGACAGGGAGAGAGGCAAAGGCGCTGACTCCAGGGACGTTGTTAGAACTGGAAAGCCTCACTCCGGAGACACTGTGGGGCATTTCAACGACAATCCGGTCGCGGGCATTTTTCTGTTGCTGGTCCCCCACCCGCGCCAGTCGCACAGCCCAGCCGCGCCCAGGTTCCGGGTAAGAATTTGGGGTCCGCCCGGGGGCGGGACTCCAATCCTAGGACTCTGGCCTTCTGGGCTGTTTGGGTTCGGCTCTTCTCTGCAGACGTAACGTCTACTCTTCACGTTTGGACTGTGGTTTAGCGACTCCTTAATGCGTAGGATCCTATAGCTGCAGGGCTGCTCAATAGAGACCGTCTTATTTCACTTCTGCCCAGATTTTGGAGATGAGAACACCTGAAATAGCGAGACGCATGGAGCCAAGAACCGTGGGTTCAAATCCTAACTTTGTGCCTGCCTCTGCATAAGCCATAACCGTGCTCTTTTGGGGAGCCGAGTTTGTTAAAGGGGTTCATCCTGGGGTGCCTGGGTGGCTCAGTCCCTTAAGTGTCCGACTTCGGCTCAGGTCATGATCGCACGGTTTGTGAGTTCGAGCCCCACATCCGGCTCTGTGCCGACAGCTCAGAGCCTGGAGCCTGCTTCAGATCCTGTGTCTACTTCTCTCTCTACCCCTCCCCTGCTCGTACTCGGTCTCTCTCTCAAAAATAAATAAACATTAAAAAAAAAGGGGGGTGGGGGTTCATCCTACCTACCTCACTGGTTGGATGGGAAGCTGAAGAGGCAAAGTGTGGGAAAACATGGGACAGGTGTGCACTGAGCGTTCAACTGCACTCGACAAATAAATGCTCCGTGAAGCAAAATCTTAATATTCAACTCTCCTGACGCTCTGTTAAGACAGAGACCATGTCATTCCTGTACCACCCCCTTCCCAAAAGTTTATAGCCCCAAACCCTTTCCTAAATCGTAAAATAATATCCAACAAGGGTGCAAAGACCATTCAATGAGGAAAAGCTAGTCTTCTCAACAAATGGTGTTGGGAAGACTAGAGACCCACATGTTAAACCCTTACCTTACAGCATATGTAAAAGTTAATTCAAAATGCACCAAAGAACTAAATGTAAGAGCTGAAACTATAAAACTCTTAGAAGAAAACATGAGGAAATCTTCGTGACCTTGGATTTGGCAACAATTTCTTGGATATGACACCAAAAGCACAGACAACGAAAGAAAAGATGAATCGGACTACATCAAAATTTAAAACTTCTGGGGGCGCCTGCATGGCTTAGCTGGTTAAGCATCCAGCTCTTGGTTTCAGCTCAGGTCATGATCTCATGGTTGATGAGTTCTCAGGCTGGACACTGTCAGCACAGAGCCTGCTTGGAATTCTCTCCACCACCCCCCCCCCCCACCCTGCTCGCACTCGCGCTCTCTCTCTCTCTCTCTCTCTCTCTCTCAGAAGAAATAAACTTTAAAAAATTTTTTTTAAACTTTTGTACATCAAAGGACAAAAGAGAGTGAAAAGCAACCCACCGAATGGGAGGAAGTATTTGCAAATCACGTATTTGCTAAAGACTAAATAATATCCAGAATATATAAAGAGCTCTTACGGCTCAACACAACCACCACAAAAACCCTGGTTTAAAAAATAGGCAAAGGACTTGAAGATGTTTCTCCAAAGATATACAAACGGCCAATAGGCCCATGAAAAAATACTAAACATTACTGATCATTAGGGAAATGCAAATGAAAACCACAATTAGATACACCTCACAGCAATTAGTATGGGTACTATTAAAAAAAAAAGAAGAAGAAGAAGAAGGGAAAATAAGTGTTAGCAAGACTGTGGAGAAGGAATGCTTTTGTGCTGTGGGTGGGAATTTAAAATGGTACAACCAGTACAGAAAACAGAATGGTGGCTCTTCAAAAAATTAAAAATAGGGGCGCCTGGGTGGCTCAGTCAGTTAAGCGTCCCAACTTCAGCCCAGGTCATGATCTCACGGTTGGTGAGTTCAAGCCCTGTGTCAGGCTCTGTGCTGACAGCTTGGAGCCTGGAGCCTGCTTCGGATTCTGTGTCTCCCTCTCTCTGCCCCTCCCCAGCTCATGCTCGCACTCTGTCTCTGTCAAAAGTAAATAAACTTGAAAAATGAAATTAAAAATAGAATTACCAGAGGTGCCTGGCTGGCTCTTGATCTTGGGGTTGTGAGTTTGAGCCTCATGTTGGGTGTAGAGATTACTTTAAAAAAAAAACCAAAACCTTGGGGTGCCTAGGTGTCTCAGTCAGTTAAGTGTTTCACTTCAGCTCAGGTCATGATCTCACGGTTTGTTAGTTTGAGCCCTACATTGGGCTCTGCACTGACAGGGAGGAGCCTGCTTCACATCCTTGGTCTCCCTCTCTCTCTGCCTCTCCCCTGCTCGAGCTGTCTCTCTCTCTTTCTCTCTCCAAAAGAAACATCTTAAATAAATAAATAAAAATAGAATCTTTAAAAAATAGAATTACCATATTATCCAGCAATTCTAATTTTGGGGTATATACCCCCAAAGAATTGAAAGCAAAATCTCTAAGAGATATTTGTATACCCATGTTCATAGCAGCATTATTCACAAGGGCTAAAAGGTGGAAGCAACCCAAGTGTCCATCAACAGATGAATGGATAGATAAAATATGGTATATACATACAGTGAAATATTTTTCATGCTTTAAAAGGAAGGAAGTTCTGATACATGCTACAACCTGGATGAACCTTGAGGGCATTATGCTGAGTGAAATAAGCCAGTCACAAAAAGACAAGTACTGTATGATTCCATCGATTTAAGGTAGTAGAGTAGTCAAATTCACAGAGAAAGAAAGTAGAATGGTGGTTACCGGGAGCTGGGGGGGAAATGGGAATGGGGAGTTACTGTTTAATGGGTACAGAGTTTCAGTTTTGCAAGATGAAAAGAATTCTGGAGGGGGATGATGGTAACGAATATACTTCACACTACTGGATTTCTGCACTTAAAGATGCACAGAAATGGTTAAGATGGAGGGCCCCTGGGCAGCTCATTCAGTTGAGCATCTAACTCTTGATTTCCGCTCAGGTCACGATCCCAGGGTTGTGGAATTGAGCCCCTAGCATGGAGCCTGCTTAAGATTCTCTCTTTCTGGGGCGCCTGGGTGGCTCAGTCAGTTAAGCATCTGACTTTGGCTCAGGTCACAATCTCATGGTTCATGAGTTCGAGCCCCACGTCAGGCTCTGTGGTGACAACTCAGAGCCTGGAGCCTGCTTTGGAATCTGTGACTCCCTCTCTCTGCCTCTCCCCCACTCTTGTTCTGTCTCTGTATCTCAAAAAATAAATAAATGTTAAAAAAAATTAAAAAAAAAAAAAAAAGATTCTCTCTTTCTACCTCTGCCTCTGCCTCTTCTTCCCCAACCCTGGCTCATGCATGTGCTCTCTCTCTCTCTCTCAAAAAAAAAAAAAAAAAAAAAAGGTTAAGATGGTAAATATGTATGTTATGTATATTTTGCCACAAACATAATTAAAAAAAAAAAAAAACCCTTGGTGTGTGTGTGTGTGTGTGTGTGTGTGTGTGTGTGAATTTATGGCACAGTCTCCTAGAGTATAGTGAGTGACGAATCCATTGATCAACTTAATTGAAATTCCAAGCATAGGAAGTATTTTCTTCTCAAAGGAAAAAGAAGTGTGGCCGACAGAGAATTTTAAAATCTAAGAAGCGGAAGGCACTCAATAACTGAACAAGTTCCACAATAACCACCCCCACTTCCACTTTATTTTCCGGGTGCTAAACTGATGTCTGGAGAGGTTAAGGGACTTGCCCCAAATCTCCCAACCAGTTAAACCTCAGCCAGAACTAGAGCCCAAGTGTCCCAACACCGAATCTAGTCCTTTCTCACCAAATCCTCCTTGCTAGATCCTGCCAAGGGATCTCTCCTGAAAACCTGTAAAAGTCTCTGCCCATCTGACTCTCAGCCACACCCAGCCCCATTGGAGCCAGTGAGGTCACCTTTCCCTAGTCTCAGTTTTGTCTCCCCAGCCACTACCACAGTTCTTGGAATTGTATGCTCTCACAAGCCCCAGTTTTCATAGTTTGAGTACAGTATTTACTCAATAAATATTTATTGACTAATGTATTGAAACAGCTTCTTGGGTTTTTTTTTTTAATATTTTAATGTTTACTTATTTTTGAGAGAGAGAATACAAGCAGAGGAGGGGCAGAGAGGGAGGGAGACCCAAAATCTGAAGCAGGCTCCAGGCTCTGAGCTGTCAGAGCCTGATGTGGGGCTCAAACTCATGAACTGTGAGATTGTGAGCCAGAGTCAGATGCTTAACCCACTGAACCACACAGGCACCCCTCGAAAACAACTTCTTACAGGCCAATTTCACCGAGAACTCACCAATTTTTGGTTTCATTTTAAGGTTGGGAGCACATCTGCCCATGCTGAATGGTTGTGAAATTTAGGTTAAAAGATAAAAGAAAGTTTATTTAGTCAACAATTATATTTTAGTGTCTACTGGGGTCCAGGCACAAAATTAGTATCCATATAGCAAAGACTTTGTCAATGTTTCTACTTAATGACAAGTCTAATTTGCAGGGTTATAAGATAAGGCATGAAAGTGCCCAGTGTGGTACACAATAGGAAGTCAACAAATGTGAATTTCCCTTTATTATTCTTGTACTGCAGAGTAATAGAGTATGTTTGGACAGCAGTTCTTGTAAATGACCATAATTAATATTTACTTATGTAGTCCAATCAACCAATTCTACGGACCAGTAGAGGCAAACTGGTTAAAGCATTGAACTGCCTCAAGGCCTGAGAATCAGGGTAAATGGATGTAAACAAATGTCTTACACAGAAAAAAAAAAAAAAAAAAAAGTTGGGGCGGGGGTAGCCCAAGAAGACACACAATTGGTTGTGCACTGTAATCCATCAGCATTATAGTTAAATTCTAGTTTAGTAATCCACTCATCAGGCCCTTAAGGTGAGTGTTACTGGGGAAAACTGGTCCTAGACAGCTTTAATAATTTAACCAGGGTCACACAGATAGTGGGAGGCAGAAGTTGGCTTATGATTCAAGCCTGAATACAAATGTAAGAATCTACAAATGTGAGAATCAGAAAGCCACTTGAGAAGGGAACCACCCACTCCTTTGAAAGGAATCGAGGGAGGGGTTCCTCCATCACTCCATAATGATAGATTCCTCTCCGAGCTCTGGCCCAGGTAAAAGCTCTTAGGGATCTGTTTGATTTTTTTCCTTCTATATTATTGAGCTCTAAAACTTTATGGAGTCACAGGCCGCTTTGAAAATCTGATGCAAGCTTTCATTCAGTCAGATATTCATTCAGTAAACATCTCTGAGCGGCCAGGCACTATTCTCCAGGCCGGGAATACAATGGTGGATCCCTGACTTGCTAGAAAGTAAAATCCGCCAATGGAAGTTCTCCCTCGAAAAATGAGCTTTTACCTGAACATTTGCAGTTTCAATCAGCAGAAACTCAGTTCTCTTGGAGCCTATCCTCGGACAGGAGACCCTACAAATTTAATAAGTTTCCTTCTACCCTAGTTTGACTTCAGTTTAGTGTTTAGTTTCATATCAGGACTGCTTGATAAAATTAGCCCTTCTTTCTCTTTTACTTCTTGATTTTATCTTGTGTTATTCACCTATTCAATCAACTCATTCATTCATTCAACAAACATTTGAACACCTGTTAAATGCCAGGTACTTGGTTAGGCACTGAGGAAGCCACATTTCCTACCAATGAAAATCCTTACTAAAAGAGACAGATACACAAAGAATTATGATAAAACGTTAAATACCATAAAAGATAATACCATAATATAAAATAACAATAGCTACCCTTTTCTGAATAACTTCTAAGTGGGTCAAGCATTTAATGGCCTTCAAAAGTTATCTAGTTCAAACTTATCAATAGCAAAAGCAAATCAGCATTATCCCTACTTTACGATGAGAAAGCCAAGGCTTAGCGATGTTAGGAAGCTTGCCCATGGTGTTCAGCTGGTCAACAGCTACATGTAACACATACATACAAGCACACACACACGTATTCATGATACACATATTGGAAAAAAGAATATTTGCAAACTTGGAATGAGATACTTTCTAAAGTAAGGCAAATACCAGAAACTATAAATGGAAAAATGGATAAACTTAGCTATTTTTTTTAGTTTTCTTTTTTCTTTTCTTTTCTTTTCTTTTCTTTTTTTTTCTTTTTCTTTTTTTTTTTTTTTTTTTTTGAGAGAGAGAGGGCCGGCGGGAGTGGGGGGAGAGCAGCAGGGGGAGAGAGATAGAAAAAATCCTAATCTTCATGCTCAGCACAGAGCCTGATGAGGGGCTCAATCCCATGACCCTGGGATCATGACCTGAACCAAAATCAAGAGTTGGATGCTCAATGGACTGAGCGAGCCACCCAGGCACCCCATGAATCAATTTAACTATTTAAAATTAAAAGCCTCTGCAGTAATCTCTTGGACATAGCAACATATTGACCTTAGCAACATATTTATGGATATGTCTCCAAAGGCAAGGGAAACAAAAACAAAAAAAAACCTATTGGGACTACACCAAAATAAAAAGCTTTTGCACAGCAAAGGAAACCATTAACGAAACATAAAGGGTACCTAGTGAATGGGAAAACATATTTGCAAATGATATGTCTGATGAGGGGTTAATATGCAAAATATATAAAGACCTTACACAACTCAACACCAAAAAGATTTCAATTTAAAAATGAGCAGAGGACTTGAATAGACATTTTTCCAAAGAAGACATCAGATGGCCAACAGACACATGAAAAGATGCTCAACATCACTAATTATCAGGGAAATGTAAGTCAAAACCACAAGGAGATATCACTCCACACCTGTCAGAAAGGCTAGTATCTTAAAGACAATAAATAACAAATGTTAGATGTGGAGAAGATCCAAAGGATGTGGAGAAGAGGGAACCCTCGTACATAGCTGGTTGGAATGTAAATAGGTGCAGCCATGTGGAAAACGGTATGAAGGCTCCTCAAAAAATTAAAAACAGAAATACTACACAATCCAGTAATTCTACTACTGGGTATTTACCCAAAGGAAATGAAAATGCTAATTTGAAAAGATACACGTACCCCTATGTTTATTGCAGCATTATTTACAATAGCAGCCATGATACAGAAGCAAGTGTCCATCAGTAGCTGAATGGATAAAGAAGATGTGCTATATAAACACAGTGGAATATTAGCCTTAAAAAAGAATGAGATCTTGGGGCGCCTGGGTGGTTCAGTCGGTTAAGCATCCAACTCTTGGTTTTGGCTCATGATTTCATGGTTTCATGAGTTGGAGCCCCACCTTGGGCTCTGCACTGACAGTGCAGAGCCTGCTTGAGATTCTCTCTCTCTCCCTCTCTCTGCCTCTCCCCAACTCACGCTGTCTCTGTCTCTCTCAAAAATGAATTTAAAAAGGGGCGCCTGGGTGGCTCAGTCGGTTAAGCGACCGATTTCGGCTCAGGTCATGATCTTGCAGTCTGTGGGTTCAGGCCCCACATCAGGCTCTGTGCTGGCAGCTCAGAGCCGGGAGTCTGCTTCATATTCTGTCTCTGTCTCTGTCTCTGTCTCTCTCTCTCTCTCTGCCCCTCCCCCGCTCATGTTCTGTCTCTCTCAAAAATAAACATTAAAACAAATTTTAAAAAATGAATTAAAAAAAAAGAATGAAATATTGTCATTTGCGACAACATGGATGGGCCTAAGGGCATTATGCCAAGTGAAATAAATCAGAGAAAGAGAAATATCATATGATTTCACCTAAATGTGAAATTTAAAAAACCCCTCAAAAACCAGAGTCTTAAATACAGAGAAGAAACTGGGAATTGCCACATGGGAAGTGGGTGGGGAGATGGGCAAAATAGATTAAGGGGATTAAGAGGTACAAAAAAAAGTTTAAAGCCTATATATGTTAAAGGACTTCACGCAAGTGAGAAATAGGAGAAACTGTATATATTAATCGTCAAATGATTAGTAGCAGCTAATAGTGCCCCCCCCAGCAGGTGAAATTTACATGAAGGGCACAAATCTTAAGTATAAAATTTCATAAGTTTTGACAAATGTAATGCCCATGTAAACACCCCAATCAAAACATAAAACATTTCCCATCACTCCAGGAACTTCTCTCATTCCCCTTTCCAGTTATTCCCCATCTCCTCTGTCCAAGGAAACCACTATTCTCACGCTATCATCAAATACTTAGTGTTTTTTCCTTAAATGTCCAAATTATCTTACTAGATTGTAAGTTTTTTTGGTTTGGTTTTGTTTTTTTTAGATTGCAAAATCTTTTTTTTTTTAATTTTTTTTTTTTTCAACGTTTTTTATTTATTTTTGGGACAGAGAGAGACACAGCATGAGCGGGGGAGGGGCAGAGAGAGAGGGAGACACAGAATCGGAAACAGGCTCCAGGCTCCGAGCCATCAGCCCAGAGCCTGACGCGGGGCTCGAACTCACGGACTCACGGACCGCAAGATCGTGACCTGGCTGAAGTCGGACGCTTAACCGACTGCGCCACCCAGGCGCCCCAATTGCAAAATCTTTAAATGAGGACCTGCCTGATTTTTTTGCTTAGTTTTCCTGATTTTTTTTGCTTAGGGTTGTTTTTGTTGTTGTTGTTGTTTGTTTGTTTGTTTGTTTGTTTGTTTTAGTGTAATAAATTACATATAATAAAATTTCCCAGTTTATTTTTTTAATTTTTATTTTTTTTTCAATGTTTATTTTTGGGCAACCACAAGGGGGGAAGGACAGAGAGAGGGGCACAGAAGATCTGTGCAGACAGGCTAACAGCAGCGTGTGGGGCTCGAACTCACGAACCATGAGATCGTGACCTGAGCTGAAGTGGATGCTCAACTGACTGAGCTATCCAGGTGCCCATAAAATTAGCCATTTTAATCATTTTAAAGTGTACAGTTCATTCACAATGTTGTACAACCATCACCACTGTTTATTTCTAAAACTTTTCATCACCCTAAACAAAAATTCTGTAACCATTAAGCAATAGATCCCCACTTCCCCCTTGACCCAGATCCCCAAAACCGCTTTTCTGCTTCCTATTTTTACAAGTTTGTCTATTCTAGGTATTTCATATAAGTGGAATCATATGATATTTGTCATTTTGTGTCTGGCTAATTTTAATTAGCATAATGTCTTCAAGGTTCATCCATGTTATAGCATGTGTCAGAATTTCTTTACTTTTTTTTTTTTTTTTTAATAGAGTTCATTCCCAACATGGGGCTTAAACTCATGACCCTGAGATTGAGAGTTGCATGCTCTACCAACTGAGCCAGCCAGGTACCCCAAGAATTTCTTTCCTTTTTAAGGCTGAATAATATTCTATCGTACATACACACCACATTTTGTTTATTCATTCATTTATAGATGGACACTTAGACTGTTTGCACATTTTGGCTATTGTAAATAATTCTGCTACAAACATTGGTGTACAAGTAACCATTTGAGTCCTTGTTTTCAAATCTTTATATGCCTGGTAATGGAATTGCTTGGTCATAAGGTAATCCTGTGTTTTGTTTTGTTTTTAAATTTTTTTTTAATGTTTATTTATTTTTGACAGAGACAGAGACAGAATGTGAGTGGGTTAGGGGCAGAGAGGTTGAGAGACACAGAAGCAGAAGCAGGCTCCAGGCTCTGAGGTGTCAGCACAGAGACCTATGCGGGGCTCAAACTCACGAGCTGTGAGATCATGACCTGAGGCGAAATCGGATGCTCAACCGACTGAGCCACCCAGGCGCCCCAGTAATCCTGTGTTTAACTCTTTGAGAAACTGCCAGACTGTTTTCCCCCATGGCTACACCATACTACATCTCCACCGGCAATGTGTAAGTGTTCCACTATTGCCACATTCTCAGCGACACTTGTTACTATCTTTTTGATAATAGCCATCCTAGTGTGTTGGAAATAGTGTCTTGTTGTGGTTTTTATTTGCATTTCCCTAACAACCAATGGTGTTGAGCATTTTCCATGTGCGTATTTATCATTTGTACATGTTCTCTGAAATAAATCAAATCCTTTGTCCGTTTTGGAATTAGGTTGTTTGTGGTTTTGTCATTTGAGTTGTAGGGTTCTGTATATGTTCTGGAAATGAATCTCTTAACAGATACGTGATTTGCAAATATTTTCTCCCGGTCTGTGTTTTGTCTTTTCACTCTCTTGATGGTGCCCTTTTTGATCTACAAGTTTTTCATTCTAATTAAGTCCAATTTTTCTACTTTTTTTCTTTTGTTGCCTGTGCTTTGATGTGATGTTTAAGAAATCATTGCCAAGGTCATGAAGATTTATCCCTATATTTTCTTCTAAGAGTTTGGTAGTTTTCGTTTTTACATTTAGGTCTATTATCTACTTTTAATTAATTTGTGTATTTGGCATAAGGGTCCAGCTTCATTTTTCACCATGTGGATATCCAGTATTTATGGCACCATTTCTTTTTTTTTTTTTTCAATATATGAAGTTTATTGTCAAATTGGTTTCCATACAACACCCAGTGCTCATCCCAAAAGGTGCCCTCCTCAATACCCATCACCCACCCTCCCCTCCCTCCCACCCCCCATCAACCCTCAGTTTGTTCTCAGTTTTTAACAGTCTCTTATGCTTTGGCTCTCTCCCACTCTAACCTCTTTTTTTTTTTTTTCCTTCCCCTCCTCCATGGGTTTCTGTTAAGTTTCTCAGGATCCACATAAGAGTGAAAACATATGGTATCTGTCTTTCTCTGTATGGCTTATTTCACTTAGCATCACACTCTCCAGTTCCATCCACGTTGCTACAAAGGGCCATATTTCGTTCTTTCTCATTGCCATGTAGTACTCCATTGTGTATATAAACCACAATTTTTTTATCCATTCATCAGCTGATGGACATTTAGGCTCTTTCCATAATTTGGCTATTGTTGAGAGTGCTGCTATAAACATTGGGGTACAAGTGCCCCTGTGCATCAGTACTCCTGTATCCCTTGGGTCAATTCCTAGCAGTGCTATTGCTGGGTCATAGGGTAAGTCTATTTTTAATTTTTTGAGGAAACTCCACACTGTTTTCCAGAGTGGCTGCATTTATGGCACCATTTCTTAAAGAGACTCTTATTTTCCCCATTGAATGATCTTAGCACTCTTGTAAAAAAAAAAAAAAAGTCAGTTAACCAGGGGCACCTGGGTGACTCAGTCAATTAAGCTTCCGACTTTGGCTCAGGTCATGATCTCACAGTTCATGGGTTCAAGCCTAGCATTGGGCTCTGTGCTGATAGCTCAGAGCCTGGAGCTTGCTTTGGATTCTGTGTCTCCCTTTCTTTCTGCCTCTCCCTTGCTTGCTCTCTCTCTCTCTCTCTCTCTCTCTCTCAGAAAATGAATAGACATTAAAAAAAATTTTTTTTTTTGGGGCGCCTGAGTGGCTCAGTCAGTTAAGCGTCTGACTTCAGCTCAGGTCATGATCTCACAGTTTGTGAGTTCGAGCCCCATGTCAGGCTCTGTGCTGACAGTTCAGAGCCCGGAGCCTGCTTCAGATTCTAGGTCTCCTCCTCTTTCTGCCCCTCCCCTGCTCATGCTCTGTGTCTCTCTGTCTCTCAATAATAAATAAACGTTAAAAATTAAAAAAAAAAAAATTTTTTAAAATCAGTTAACCATACAGAGGCATGGCCACTAGCCAATTTTCAAGACTTGCAAAATACGGATCTAATCATTTTTCACAACTTTTTTTTTTTTTTTTTTTTACTACAAGAAAGTTTTTTGTCATCTACCTTCTCACTGGCTTCATTTAATTTACATACAAATATTTATCTCTATTCATTAACAATATAAAAACAAAGCAACCCTGAATTCCTTTTATGAAAACCACCCTGTCAACAACACCATTGTCTAAATCTTTTTTGATTGTACACTTCTATTAGGAAGAACTTTTGAACCTATACCTTTAATACATATGTATTTGTTTACTTATAAAGTTTTTACAATATTGCTCTACTAATACATTATTTATTGTATAAAACATGCAAAAATAGATAATTCGATGGTGTGAAAAGTCAATTGACTATAGATGTGAAGGTTTATTTCTGAGTTCTCAATTTTATTCTATTCATCTATATGTCCATCCTTATGCCAACACCACACTGTCTTGATTACTGTAGCTTTATAAGAAGTTCTAAAATCAGGGAGTATGAGTCTTCTAACTTTGTTCTTTTTCAAGATTGTTTTGGCTATTTGGGGTCTCTTGTAATTCCAAATAAATTTGAGGGTTGACCTTTCCACTTCTGGAAAAAAAAATGCTATTGGGATTTGATAGAGATTGCATTGAATCTAGAGATCTCTTTGATTAGTATTGTCATCTTAACTATGTTAGGTCTTCCAATCCAAGACCTTCCAATCCAAGGATGCCTTTCTATTTATTTAGGTCTCCTTTCACCGGTATTTTGTGGTTTTCAGTGTAAAAGTTTTGTGCTTCATTGGTTAAACTTATTCCTAATTGTTTTATTCTTTTTGATACTATTGCAAATGGCATTGTTTTCTTGACTTGCTTTTCAGATTGTTCATTCCAAATGGTCAACTTTTACTGAAAGTTTACTATGTACCAAACATGGTGCTATGGTCTTTTTATGGGATTGTTTCATTTAAATCTCAAATAAAAACTACACAAGAAATAAACTCTTTATTATGAGCACTCCACTTTATAGATGAAGAAAGTAAGAGTAATTTATGAAAGTTACACATTTAATAAGTGTTGGGGCAAATATTTGAACTGAAGCAGTCTAAATCTAGATCTGTGTTTTTAACATCTGTAGTATATTGTGTCTAGAATAATATCTTGAATATATCATATAAACTTTGCTGATATCTTTCCAAGATAAATATTTAAAAAGCTATTGCCAAATATCTGTGTATATATGATATACTTTTTTTAAAGTTTATTTTTAGAGGGAGTGAGAGAGAGCAGGGGAGGGGCAGAGAGAGGTAGAGACAGAATCCCAAGAAGGCTCCTCACTGACAGTGGGGATTGAACTCACAAACTGTAAGGTCATGACCTCAGCCGAGATCAACAGTCAGATGCTTAACCAACTGAGCTACCCCGGTGCCTCAATATAAGTTATAGTTTTATATAAAATTATATATGTACACACATTTTATGTAAAAAAAAAAATATATATATATATATATTATATACACATATAGTAAAAATAGATAGTACAGGGCACAGGACCAGTCATTAACTTTAGGGGGGCAGGTGACAGTAGTAATTTTGTTTGTCCTAAAAAAGAATTTCTTTAATACTGATGTAATTTGAAAACAGCTTCTGTTTCATCAATGGCTTCAATCACCATCTATACATTGATGATTCAAAAATCCCTATCTTTAGGTCATACAGACGCCAAGTTTAAGGTTCATATTTTCAAATGTCTTCTTAAAATCCCCATTCATTCAACAAACATTTGTTGAGTGTCCCCTTGTACAATGAACTTCTAAGTTCTGGGGATCTAATGGTGTGGACAGATCTCTGGCTTCAAGAGTTCATAACATTGTCTACTCTTGGTGTCATACAGGCACCTCACTTAGTACATTTAAACTGAGCACATGGAACAACATCAGTGAGAAGGGCAGGGTAGAGACCTCTAGCAGCCCGTTCTCCCCAGAACTAGCAACAATTGTCAGAATGAACATATCAGAAGTCTGGACGATAGCAAAGGTTTACAGCAACTATGTGAATGCTTAACCAAAAGAAAGGTCACAGAAACCAGGTAGGAGAACTTTGTGGTGCTTTAACGTTAATGTTACTCCATCCCCATCCTGCATAGTGACAGTCTTGAAGATTGTGTTTCTGGTGTGGGTACCTGGTCCCAAAGGGAAGAGAATGGATCTCATTCCTAAGGAATTATATTTGTGTTTTGACCTGCCTATGGGTCCCCTGAAGGACTGATGAACTTGTTTTGTCTAATTCAGAACACTCTCAGGACAGAGAAGTGGCTATAGTGTAGGAGGACCTTCCCAGAACACAGTAAAAGCTAAATTAACAAGCCAGTGCCAACTGGGGGGAAAGATAATGGGAGAGGCAAACTATAGGTATACCAAAAGCCAGGGAGAGAAAAAAAAAAAAACAAAAAACAGGAAGTGAGACTCTTTGGAATATAGGGCTTTGAAAAGCTCCCACCTCCAGGGCTCAGAAAATAACCTGAGAAGACCATAAGTTTCACTTCTGGCTGGTCTTTAGGTTCTGCACAAGCAGTAAGTGAAGCCTGAGGCAGAGTTGTGAGTGGCCTGGCTAAGTGTTGAAGGAGTGCTCTAACACAGAGACAATCTCCAAAGACCTGGAAAGTATTTTTAATTTTATTTTGCTCTCCTCTCTTCTTCCCCTCCTCTCCTTTTCTTCTTCCTTCCCTCTCTCCACTCTCCACATCATATTTTCAAAACGTTCAGTTTTCAGAAAAAATTACAAAGCATGCAAAAAAAAAAAAAAAAAGCCCACAGTAAAATATGGCCCACTCACAGGAAAAAGAAAGTAATAGAAACTGTCCCTGAGGAAGCACAGACTTTGGATTTATTAAACAAAGACTTTAAATCAACTGTCTATAATGCATTCAATAAGCTAAAGAAAACCATGGACAAAGAACTAAAGGAAACCAGAATGATATCTCAACAATAGAGAGTATCAATAAAGAGATAGAAATTATAAAAAAGAACCAAATAGAAATTTAGTAACTGAAAAGTACAATAATTCTTAAAATTTTTTTAAGTTTATTTATTTCGAGAGAGACGGAGACAGAGAGAGTGGGGGAGGGGCAAAGAGAGAGGGAGAGAGGAAGCCCAAGCAGGCTCTGTACAGAGCCCGATGAGGGGCTCCAAGCCACAAAATCACAAGATCATGACCTGAGCTGAAACCAAGAGTCAGATGCTTAACCAACTGAGCCACCCAGGTGCCCCAATTTTTTTTTAAGTACAATGATATTTTAAAATGTACACAGAATTTGTTTTTATCAGGTATGATAAGATATTGAAATTAAAGTCATGAAGGAAGAAGTTTCTACACTCAGAGATACCTAGAAGCAGGAGGCACAGCACAATATACAGGTCAACATGGAGAAGTACCAGGACAAGTGCCTTTATTGTGGTTTTACCCATGGGAAGGAATGGGTAAGACAGGGTAAGCATGCTTAGGATTGGCTAGTTTGAATAATTTCAGTGGGCCCTGGAGTGTTGATACTGTCTCTAGTTGTATCTAGCCCTGGGGTGATTAGGGCAGGGGCATAATGGCCTGAAATGTAGGCGGTTGGTAAAGGAGGTGGTTGGGGATATGGGCTTTGGGTTGTTTGGTTTGCATATGAAAAGCACACTTGCAGATGAATCCTTTACTATTCCTAGGAATTGACTAGCCCTGGGAAGAGTGGTCTCTCTCAGGTTAGCAAGTCTCCATATATAAAAGCATCAGGAAAAACAGAAAAAAAAATTTTTTAATGATTAATAAAACAAAAAAGAAAAATTTACTAGAGGGGTTCAACAGCAGATTTGAGCAGACAGAAGAAAGAGTAAGTGAACTTGATGATAGGTCAAATAAAATGATCGCAATCTGAGGAGCAGACGGAAGGAAAATAAGAAGAGCCTGAGAAACTTGTGGGACACCATCCATTGTACCAACATAAAAATAATAGGAGTCTTAGAAGGAGAAGAGAGAGAAGGGAGAAGAAAGAATATTTGAAGAAATAATGATTGAAAACTGCCCAAATTTGATTAAAAAGAAAAAAAAAAGATATGAATCTACACATCCAAGAAGCTTGATGAACTCCACATAGGATGAACTCCAAGTAAAATAAACTGAAAGAGATCAACACTAACACATTGTAATCAAACTGTCAAAAGCAAAAGCTAAAGAGAAAATCTAGAAAGCAGCAAAAGAGAAGCCACCTGTAGTGTATGAGGGATCTTCAATAAGATTAACAGCCATTTTCTCATCGGAAAACTTGGTGGTCCGTGGAATAACATGCTTAAAGTGCAAAAAGAAAAACAATTGTCAAGCAAGAATTCTATATCTCACAAAACTGTTCTTCAAGAATGAAGGTGAAATTAAGACTCACACACAAACAAAAGCTGAGGGAGTTCATCACTGGCAGACTTGCCTTACAAGCAGTGCCAAAGAGAATCCTTCAGGCTGCAATGAAAGGACATGAAACAGTAACTTGAAGCTATCTGAAGAAATGAAGAATACTGGGAAAGGTAACTACATAGGTAAATATAAAAGTCAGTATTAGGGGCGCCTGGGTGGCTCAGTCGGTTAAGCCTCCGACTTTGGCTCAGGTCACGATCTCGCAGTCCGTGAGTTCGAGCCCCGTGTCGGGCTCTGTGCTGACAGCTCAGAGCCTGGAGCCTGTTTCAGATTCTGTGTCTCCCTCTCTCTGACCCTCCCCCGTTCATGCTCTGTCTCTCTCTGTCTCAAAAATAAATAAACGTTAAAAAAAATTTTTAATAAAAAAAATAAAAAATAAATAAAAGTCAGTATTATTGTATTTTTTATTTTGTAACTCTTATTTTTTCCTATATGGTTTAAAAGGCAAATGCATAAAACAGTAATTATAAATCTACATTAATCAACACAATGTATAAAGATAGAATCTGTGACAATAACAACATAAAAGGGAGGGGGAGAGCTGTATTGGAGCAGAGTTTTTGCACATTATTGAAGCTACATTGGTATTCACACTAGGTTGCTCTTAGTTTAAGATGCTAATTGTAATTCTGAAGGCAACCACTAAGAAAATAATCAGAAAAAAATAGAAAAGGAAGTGAGAAAGGAATCAAAATGTTACATTACTTAAAAAAATCAAATAAACTTAAAAAGAAGTTAGGAGAAGAATGAAGGAATTGAGAAACCAAAAAGATATGACATACAGTACACAAATAACAAAGTGGCACAGGTAAGTCCTTCCCTATCAGTAATTACTTTAAATGTAAATTAATTGAACTCTACAGTTAAAAGACAGAGATGGGCAGAATGAATAAAAAAAGGAAAACATCTATGTGTTATTTACAAAAGACTCACATTAGATCCAAAGACACAAAGTTGAAAGTAAAAGGATAGAAAAAGATATTCCAAGGGTGCTTGGGTGGCTCAGTTCGTTGAGCATCCAACTTTTTATTTTGGCTCAGGTCTTGATCTCACAAGCCCCACATTTGAGCTCACGTCAGGCTCTGCACTGACAACGTGGAGTCTGCTTGAGATTCTCCCTCTCTGCCACCTGCCACTCTCACTCTCTTTGTGTCTCTCAAAATAAATAAATAAATAAATGTAAAAAAAAGATATTCCATGCAAATAGTAATCAAAAGAGAGCAGGGTGGCTCTGCTAATATCAGACATAAAACTTTAAGTAAAAAATTGTTTCAAGAGACAAAGGGCATTACATATTGATGAAAGGGTCAATTCATCAAGAAGATACAACAATTACAAAGATTATACACACCTAACAACAGAGTCCCAAAATATGAGAAGCGAAAATTGATAAAATGGAAGGGAGAAAGAAACGGCGTTTAAATAATATTTGGAAATCTCTATATTTTCAATAATGGCTAGAACAAATTGAAGATCAATAAGGACATAGAGAATTTGAACAGCGTTTTAATTTAACAATTAAATCTAACACACATTGAGACTTTCTACCCAACAATAGTAGAATACATTCTCCTCAAGTGCACGTGTAAGATTCTCCAGGATAGACTGTATATTAGGTCACAAAACGAATCTCAACAAATGTAAAATATTAGGGTCATACAAAGTATATCCTCCAACCACAGTGGAATAAAACTAGAAATCAATAAAAAGAAGAAAACTGGAAAATTCGCAAATGTGTGGAAATTAAACAACACACACATAAATAACCAATGATTCAAAGAAGAAATGACAAGAGAAATTAGAATACTTTCAGATGAATGAAAATGAAAAAATATATGGAAATATATACATTCCCAAATATATATGGAAATAAATATATATATGGAAATAAATATATGGAAATAAATATATATATGGAAATATATATATGGAAATATATATATGGAAATATATATATATATATATATATATATATATATATATGTATTTCAAAATTTAAGTTTCACATCTCCCATAAGGGATGCAGAGAAAGCAGTGCTCAGAGGAAAATTTATAGTTGTAAACACCTACCTACAGTAAAAAAAAAAAAAGTTCTCAAATTAATGACCTATTTTAATACCTAAAGAAACTAGAAAAAGGAGAGCAAACCAAGCACAAATCTAAAAAAAAGAAGGAGTTAATAAATTTTAGAGTGGAGATAAAATAGAGAATAGAAAACAATAGAGAAAAACAATGAATACATAAGTTGGTTCTTTGAAAAGTTTAACAAAATTGACAAACCTTTAGCTAAATTGACTAAGGGGGAAAAAAAGAGAGACACAACTCAAATTACTAACATAAAAAATGACAGTGGGGACATTATTGGCAATCTTACAGAAAGAAAAAAGGGGCACCTGGTTGCTTGGTCAGAAGAACATGCAACTCTTGATCTTGGGGTTGTGAGTTCAAGCCCCATGTTGTGTATAGAGATCATTTAAACAAACTTTTAAAAAATAAAGAAAAAAGATTATGAGAATACTACGAACAATTGTACAGTAACAAATTAGAAAACCTAGATGAAATGGATTAATTGCTGGAAACACAAATTATCAAAATTGATGAAAAAGAAATAGAAAATCTGAACAGAACTATAACAAACAGACTGAATTGGTAATTAAAAAAAAAGTAAAACCTCCCCATGAAGAAAATCCCAGGACCAGATGGCCTCGCTGGTGAATGTTACCAAACATTTAATGAAGAATGAACACCAATCCTTCAGAAAGAGAAGAGGAGAGAACACTTCCTAACTCTTTCTGTGAGGCCAGCTTTACCCTGATACCAAACCCAGACAAAGGCATCACAAGAAAACTACAGACTAATATTACTTTTGAATAATTATGCAAATACCCTCAACAAAACACTAGCAAATCAAATCCAGCAGCATATTAAAAGGATTATATACCATAACCAATTTGGATTTATCCCAGGAATGTAAGGGTGGTTCAACATACAAAAATTGATCAATGTAATATACCACATTAAATAAATAGATACAAATATACAAATATAAAGTATAAATAGGATGGAACTAGAGTGTATTATGCTAAGCAAAATAAGTCAGTCAGAGAAAGACAAATATATGATTTCACTTATATGTGGAATTTAAGAAACAAAACAGATGAACATAGGGGAAGAGATGGAAAAATAAAATAAGATAAAAATAAAAAGGGAGGCAAACCATAAGAGACTCTTAAATACAGAGAAGAAACTAAGGGTTGCTGGAGGGGAAGTGGGTAGAGAGAGGGGCTAAATGGGTGATGGGCATTAAGGAAGGCACTTGTGATGAGCACTGGGTGTTATATGTAAGTGATGAATCATTAAATTCTCCTGAAACCAACACTACACTATATGTTAACTAGAATTTAAATTAAAAAAAAAAAAAAAGGAACGGGGCATCTGGGTAGCTCAGTTGGTTAAGCCTCCGACTTCAGCTCAGGTCATGATCTCATGCTTCATGAGTTCGAGCCCCAAGTCAGGCTCTGTGCTGACAGCTCAGATCCTGGAGCCTGCTTTGGATCCTGTGTCTCTTTCTCTTTCTGTCCTTCCCCCCGCCTCAAAAATAAATAAACATCAAAAAAATTATAAAGGTCATAGAAGAATAACCCACAGCTAACAATATGCTGAGTGGTAAAAGACTGAAAGATTTCCCCTAAGATCAGGAACAAGACAAGGATGCTTACTTTGGCCACTGCTTTTCAACACACACTGGAAGCCCTAGCCAGAGCAATTAAGCAAGAAAAAGAAGCAAAATACTTCCATGTTGGAATGTAAAAAGTAAATTTATGTCTTCCTACAGATGACTACAAAAAATTTTTAGAGCAAATAAATGAATTCAGCAAAGTTGCAGTATATAAAAACACATAAAAATCAGTTGTATTTCTACATATTTGCAACAAACAATCTGAAAAAGAAATTTTAAAAAAATGACTCCACTTGAAATAGCATCCAAAAAATTCTTAGGAATAAATTTAACCAAGGAGGTCAAAGACCATATACTGAAAACTACAAAATATTTCTGAAAGAATTTAAGGAGACCTAAGAACATCCCTGTTCATAGATTGGAAGACTTAATATTGTGAAGATGACAATATTACCCAAAGCAACCCCCAGATTCAGTCCCTACCAAATCCCAATGGCATTCTTTAGAGAAATAGAAAAACCTATCTTAAAATTCATATGGACTCTCAATGGACCCCAAATAGCCAAAACTGTCTTGAAAAAAAAAAAAAAAGGAAAGAGCAAAGTTGAAGGATTCGCTGTCCTGGTTTCCAAACATACTACAAAGGTACAGTCATCAAAACAGTGTGGTACTGGCATAAAGATAGACAGATAAACCAGCGGAATAGAATAAAGAACCCAGAAATCTTTACATACATGTTCAATTGATTTGCAACAAGGGAGCCAAGACCATTCAATGGACAAAGGACCAACCTTTGATAAGTGGGGAGAGGAAAACTTGATCTCCACATGCAAAAGAATAATGTTGGACCCTTATTTTACACCATGCGCAAAAGTTAACTCAAATGGATCAAAGATCTAAATTTAAGTGCTAAAACTATAAAAATCTCAGAAAAAAATAGGAGGGAATCTTTGTGGTATTGTATTTGTCAATGATTTCTTGAGTATAACACTAACAGCAAAGCAACACATTATTTTTTAAAGATAAATTGGCTTCATCAAAATTTGAATATTTTGTGGGGCACCTGGGTGGCTCAGTCAGTTAAACATCTGACTCTAGATTTCGGCTCAGGTCATGATCTTGTGGTTGTGGGATTGAGGCCCACATCAAGATCTGCACTGACAACATGGAAACTGCTTGGGATTTTCCCTTTCCCTCCCTCCCTCCCTCCCTCCCTCCCTCTCTCTCCCTCTCTCTGCACCTCCCCCACTCACGTGCACATGCACATGCTCTCTCTCTTTCTCAAAATAAACTTTTTTTTAATTTAAAAGTTTTGTGTATTCAAGAACACCACCAAGAGAGTGCAAAGAAAACCCACAGGAGAAAATATTTGCAAATCATGTATCTGATAAGGGGTTAATATAGGATATATAAAGAACTCCTAACAACTCAACAACAGCAAAAAACAGCCCAATTTTTAAAATGGGCAAAGGGCTTGAATAGACATTTCTCCAGAGGAGATATACAAACGACCAATAAGCATGTGAAAAGATGCTCAGCATCATTAGTCATTAGGGAGATGCAAATCAAAATCACAATGAGATAATACTTCACATTCACTAGGATGGCCATAATAATAATAATAATGATAATGATAATGATAATGATAATGATAATGATAATGATAATAATAATAATAATAATAATAATAAAAGGGAAATAACACATGTTGGTGAGGATGTAGAGATGTTGGAACCTTGTACATGGCTAGTAGGAATGTAAAACAGTGAAGCCACTGAGGAAGTTAATAAATTAAACATACAACTACCATATGACCCAGCAAATCCGCTCCTAAGCATATACCCCCCAAGGTTGAAAACGGGTGTTCAGACAAAAATCTGTACACTAATGTTCACAGTGTTTCTATTCATAATGGCCAAAAGGTGGAAATAACCCACATGTCTATCAGCAGATGAATGGATAAACAAAATATGATGGATATATAAAATGGAATACTATTTAGCCTTAAAAAGGAAGGACATTCTGACGGAGACTGCAACATGGATGCACCCTGAGAACATTATGCTAAGTGAAATGAGCTAGTCACAAAAAGACGCATACTGTATGGCTCCACGTATATGAGGTACTAGAGTAGCCAAATTCATAGAGACAGAAAGTAGAATGGTGTTGCTAGGGGCTCGAGGGAAAGGAGAATGGGGAGTCATTATTCAATGGGTACGGTTTCAGTTTGGGAAAATGAAAAAAGTTGAGGTGGACAGTGGTGGTGGTTACACAATGTGAATGTACATAATGCCACTGAACCTTGCCCTTAAAGATGGATAAAATGGTAAACTTTATGTTATATATTTTTTAACACAATAAAAAAGATGGGGAAATAAAGAATGAAGTACTGACATGTGACACAACGTGGATGAACCCTGAAAACATTATGCTGAGTGAAAGAGGCCAGACACAAAAGGTCACATACTGTATGATTCCATTTATATGAAATGTCCAGAAGAGGCAAAGCCATAGAGACAGAAAGTAGACAAGTGGTTGCCAGAGGCTAGGCAGAAGGGGTCTAGGGAATAACAGTTTAATGGATGTGGGATTTCCCCTAGGGTGATGAAAATATGTTGGAATTAGATAGAGGTAATGATTGCACAACATTGTAAATGTACTTAATGCCACAGATTATGCCCTTTAAAATGGTTAAAATTGTATGTTATATGTATTTTACCATAATTTTTAAAAAAACTGAGCTTATTACTTTTGCTTAGTATACCTCTCTTACTGTATCTTCATCTCAAGTAACAGTATCATTATCTACCCAGTCTCCAAAGCAAGAAACCTCTGAGTCAACCTTGACGCCACCCTCCCCCTCACCCCCCACACTCCATCCATCATCAAAACTGGAATCCCTCCCCTTCTCTCCATGCCTACTGCCTTTGATTTCTTGAGGCTGTCATTAGCTCTCATTGGGACTACAGCAGCCAGGTGTCTCCTCACCCTTCTCACTGCCTCCAGTCTCTCCTCCCTTCGAACAATCAGCCACATTGCCTACTGGGTTAGCTTCCTAAAAGAACAATCCCAAGATTCCACTGCTCTGCTAAAGACCTTTGCTGACTCCAGGAGAAAGTTCTAATTCCTGGTACATATAAGATCCTTTACAACCTAGCCTCAACCCTGCTTTCCAACAACGCCTTCCATTTTCCACTCCAGCCACATAAACGTCTTGCAATTCTGCTATTCCCCACCACCATACTTTTGGCTAGCACTGTTCTGTCTTCCTGGAACACACTTACTTACTTCTACCTGGTATACACTTTCTTTCTTCAAGACCAACCTCTAAGGGCACAACCTCTGTAATGTTTTTTTCCTACTCTCAAGAGTCCCCACCCTCATCATGCCTCTCTGCAACACTCCATCCATTACCATACAGAGCATCCTGCATTCCAACCTTCTTGTAGAAAGTCTATCTCCTTTGAGTTGCAAATTTCTGAAAGCAAAGACTGTTTCACATCCTCCTTATCTCTTATACCTCAACACTCATCTGGTAGCTGGCATGTGGTAGTCTCAAAATGTTGGGGAGTTCCCTCTCCCATTCTCCTCAGTAACTGTTCCAAGGCTCTCCCACTCTCCTTCAAATCCTTTACCGAACCTCTGAAACTTCCATCTGAGTTGTCAACAGGTGACCAGAAAGAAGCCATCAGCCATGAAATCCTTGGACTCCATGCCCTTGCCACACACCCACCATACCCCACAAACACACTTGCCTGCATACCCATCTAAGCTTTTCTCCCTGACTCTGTCACAGAGGAGCACGTATGTGTCCCTCATCCAGCCCAAGGCCAATCCCCTCATTGTGCTCCAGATCCCCTCTCAACTTCTCAGTGCTTTCTCCAACATCTTTCTCTCCTTTTCCACCTGCATTCATTCTACAAAAATTTACAGAGCAACCCCATGTGCCTGGATGCTAGGATTATAGTGGGGAACAAGTTCGATAATGCTCCAGACCTCATAAAGCTTCCATTGTAGTGAGAAAGATAGACCATTAGCAAGTAATTTTGAAATGGATGTGAAGGAAATGAATATGAAGATACAGGGAATAAGAGATGGGTCACTTTAAATAAGGGGGTCAGATAGGTGTTTTTTGGGGGGGGTGTTTTTTGGGGTGTGTGTGTGTGTGTGTGTGTGTGTGTGACATTTGAGCTGATACCTGAAGTTTGCTGTGTGAAAGTCTGGCAGATGATCATTCCAAGTAGAAGGAATAGCAGTGATAAACCCAGAGAGGAAAGGACTGGCTTGTAGGGAGTCAGGGTGACCAGAACATGAAGGAGGGGAGGGTGGTATGAAAAGAAGTTGGAGAGCTACTCCAGGGCTGGGGCCTTGTAAACCATTGTAAAGAGACTGGAGTTTATTATAAAGAGAAATGGGAAGCCAATGGGGATTTTAAAGGAGAATAATATGATAATATATGCATTTGTAAGTGATCACTCTGGCCTCTGGAAGGAGAATAGACTGAAAGGAGGAAATAGAGGGAAAGGGGAAATTAGGAAAAATTCCCAAAGTGCAAGGAAGATATGATGAGCTAGTACCAAGGTCATCACATGGGGTTGGAGAAAAGTGGTTGAATTGAAGATACCAGAAGCAATAGGACTTGGTGATGGAGGGAAAGAGAGAAATCTAAGACTATCCTCTACTGGTTCCCTTCCCTCACCCAAACACACTCATACCCATGGTTTTAACTATCCTTTGATAACAATTAGTTATCAAAGGGATCCAAAATCCTAAGAGCAAACCTTTTGGTTGATATATCTAACATCCAACTGTCACCTCCAACTCAACATATCTAAAAGGACTCATGATGAGCTCGTGTTCTATCTGCAACTGCTCCTCTCTACCTCCACTGTTCCCTGTCTTGATTGACACCACCACCTGTACTCTTATCAAACCCAAAATCTTGGAATCCATCCTTGCCTCTTCCTGACTCCTGAACCCTCCTATCCAATCAATCTGAAACTCTACCGCCCTATAGGTATTTCTCAAATTCACTCTTCCCTCTGCCTTTCCACTGCCACTGCCTTGGTGCCAGCCCTCAACACCTCTCTTGCCTGGTCGAAACCATTTCCAGACTTGTTCCCCAGAATCCTTTCTCTCAGATGAAGAATGATCATTCTGAAATACCAGTTTCAGAAGTTGAAGTTTAAAGAAGGTAAAGTTGGGGCGCCTGGGTGGCTCACTCGGTTAAGCGGCCGACTTCGGCTCAGGTCACGATCTGGTGGTCTGTGAGTTCGAGCCCCGCGTCGGGCTCTGTGCTGACAGCTCAGAGCCTGGAGCCTGTTTCAGATTCTGTGTCTCCCTCTCTCTGACCCTCCCCTGTTCATGCTCTGTCTCTCCCTGTCTCAAAAATAAATCAAACGTTAACAAATTTTTTTTTTAAATAAAGAAGGTAAAGTTGAAGTTTCTTGGTTTGTCCCATACCCTTGGCAGTCATGCTCCTGCTGACCTCTGCAGGGCTATCCTCTGTTGCTGTAACCCCCCTTGTACTTTAAACCCCAGTGAAAACTGAACACTTATGGTTCCCAGACATAAGTTGCTAATTCAAATATTTATGCCTGTGCTCAAGCTGTTTCTTTCACTAGATCACTCCACACCCTTATCTGCCTCAAAACCCCCTATTAATCATTTACATGTGGAATTTATATTTCTGGTCTAGACCTTTCTCTCAAAGTCCACATTCATATCATTCACTGCCTATGTGAGATCTCCACTTACATGTCTAATAGGTCTCAGAAACTTAAAATATCCAAAACTGAATACTCCATCTTACCCCCTGAAACTTCTCTTACCTTCAGCCTACATGTCTCCATTGAGGGTAACTCCATTTTTTTTTTTTTTTCAGTAGCTCAGGCCAAAACCCTGGAGGTCATTTTTAACTCCTCTCTTCCTCTCTCATGCCACTTCCAATTCTGTGGCTCCACCTTAAATACATGTCAGAATCCAACCACTTCTTAGAACCTCCACAACAATCACGTTGGTCCAAGCCTCCATCATCTCACAACTGACTTACTGGTCTCTCTGCCTCTACCTATACCCCACCACAGTCTGCTCTAAATACATCTAGAATAATCTTTTTCTTTTAATTTTTTAAAGTTTGTTTATTTAGAGAGAGAGTGTGCATGCACATGCGAGCACATACGTAGAGGAGGGGCAGAGAGAAAGAGAGACAGAATCCCAAGCAGGCTCCACACCATCAATGCAGAGCCCCATGCGGGCTCGAACCATGAAATCATGACCTTGGCGGAAATCAAGAGCTGGACGCTTAACTGACTGCACCACTCAGTCGCCCTACATCCAGAATAATCTTTAAAAAAATTATTTTAGGGGTGCCAGGGCGGCTCAGTTGATTGAGTGTCCAACTTCAGCTCAGGTCATGATCTCATGGTTGGAGTTTGAGCCCCTTATGGGGCTCCCAGCTGGCAGTGCAGAACCTGCTTGGGATTCTCTCTCTCTCCCTCTCTCTGCCCCTCCCCCAATGGTGCACTCGTGTGCACTCACTCTTCCTCTCTATCTCAAATAAAAAAATTATTTTATTTTATTTTTTCTTTTAATTTTTTATATTTCATTTATTTATTTATTTATCTTTAAGTTGGCCTCAGGCCCAGCATGGAGCCCAGTGTGGGGCCGGAACTGACAGGCCCAAGATCAAGACCTGAACTGAGGTCAAGAGTCAGGTGCTTCACTGACTGAGCCACTAAAGGGAAAAAAAAATTTTTTTAAGGAAGATCATGTTACTCTTCTGCTTAAAACCATGTAGTGACTCTCATTTTACCTAGAGGAAAAACCAAAGTTGTCTCAGTGGCCTACAAGGCCCTACAAGCTGTGAACCATATCATCTCTCTGACCTCCCTCTCCTACCATCCTTCCCCTCCCTCAGTCCACTGGCCTTATTGCTTCTTTTCAAATATGTCAGGCCCACACTCACCCGAGAGCCTTTGTGCTGGGTGTTCTGACTACCTGGAAAGCTTTTCCTTAGATATTTCCTAACCAACTCCCTTTTGACAGATCTTTGCTCAAAAATCACCTCCTTGATGGGGTGCCTGGATGGCTCAGTTAAGTGTCTGACTTCAGCTCGGGTCATGATCTCACAGCTTGTGGGTTTGAGCCCCGCATCAGGCTCTGTGCTGACAGCTCAGAGCCTGGAGCCTGCCTCAAATTCTGTGTCTCCCTCTCTCTGCCCCTCTCTGCTCACGCTCTGTCTCTCTCTCAAAAATAAATAAAAACATTAAAAAAAATCACCTCCCTGACAAGGTCTACCTGACTATCTTACTTAATGTTGCTATTCACATCCCCCTCTACCAAAGATACTCCTTATTCCCCTTACCGGATTTTGCTTTTTTATCTTTTCATAATGCGCATCACCTTGTAACGTGTGATATAATTTACTTATTTATTATATCTACTAGTTATTGACTCACTAGGATGTAAGTTTCATGAAGCAGGAATCTTTGACACTAATACAGCCTAAGAATCCAGAACAGTGCCTGGCACATAGCAGGCACTTAACACATATTTGTTAAATAAATGAATTCTTCACAAATTATCTCAGATATCTGGTTCTTCGCCAAGTTTTCCCTGACTGTGAACAAACCCCACTGTCCCTCAAACAGATGAAATTAACCTCTCCCTTTGTTGTGCTACCTTTGTACCTTGTACCGTTGTTGCATTTTCCAGATAATACTGTAGTTTGCATGTCTCAATTATGAGGGCAAAGTTCAGGACTTGTCCTTTTCATTTTTACATTCTTGTGCTCAACTCAGGGCCTGACAATAATATGCATCATTTTGATGAATAAACTAATAAAGCTGCACCAAGATCGAATGTCTGGAAATATCCTATTGGTGGGGGGATGGGAAAATAGGCCCACCTTCAGTGTAGATGGGAGTCTAAATTGATTTAAACTTTCTGCAGGACAAAGTGAAAATATCTGTCAAGATGAACATAACCTTTGACCTTTACCCTTAGGAATTTATCTGACAAACTTATTTATGTATTTCAAGAAGTATTACAAATATATTCATTGCAGCATTGTTTATACCATCAAAACAAAGAACACCACTGGAATTGTCCCCTCAGTAGGGCCATAATAGAATATGGTGCAGCTGCTGAGACATATCTACATGTACAGACCTGAAATAAGTCCCAAGTGGAGCTTATTTAGGTGAAAACAGTATAATATAAGAAAACATATAGTATGTTAATTAGTGTGTTTCACAAAAAGGAGATTAGATACACACGTGCTTATATATGTATAGTGTGTTTTGTAAAGATAAAGAAGAAACTCGAAACAGGGGCTGCCTCTAGAGAAGAGAACTAGAGGTCAGGGTCGGGGGTGGGGGAGGAAATGAATTTTATACTGCATACTCTATTACTGTTTGAATTTTTTATCATGTGTATCATATTTTCAATAGGAATTAAAAATGTCCTAATTAATAAAATAAGACCCAAAGGTGCATATTGGACAAGGATGGAGAAGAGATGTAGCCCTCCATTATGCCTTGGGTGACTGATTGATCGACTGAAAAACGACAGATCTTTTTTAGGAGCCTCTGTCCCCAACACATCTCTCTCCTCTCCTTTTCTCTCTGTCTCTGTCTTTATCTCATCTTTTTTTTTTTTTTTTTTTTTTTTGTCATCTCTTTCAAAATGAGCAGCTTGGCCAGAGAGACATCTTGTCAGTAGCATGGTTAGGGTGAGAAAGAGGACAAGACTGGGGCTGGAGACCTGGGCTGGGAACCTGGTCCTGCACAGAGCCACTCCTTGAGAGATATGGCCATGAGCCACAGGACTGTGTCCAAGGCATCTTGATTCAGGCTGTTCAGATCCATATAGTACCCGAGAGGCAGTCAAATACTCTCTGTAGTGGCTATATTCAGAATGTGGTTCTGAGTAATCAGTTTCTTACAACGAGGCTCAGCCTGACATTATGAGCATAGGAAGACGGTCTTGACTCCAAGGGCCAGCATTGGCCAGGGGAGCTAGCGCCAGTCCTGGGGAAACTGTTTTGTCATTCGGGGAAATTGAGGCAGAAACGTTGGCCCACATAGCAGAGAAAAGGGGAAAGGCAGGGGTTTTATGGGCTTAAGACTCCCAGGGCTCACCTTAGGCAGTCAAAGGAAGACATAGGTCCCTGGGCTTTTTGGAGAATAGAGTGAAGGACATATGGTGTGGGAAATGGCAAGGATACAGAAAGGGAAGTGAGTTAGTAGGAGCACTTAGCCTAAAGCTTTTTCTGTTTTCTCCCATCTTCACAAACCAAAGATGTCATAGAATTTGGTCCCTTGCTCCTATGATTCCAGTGCTGGAAGGATCCTTAAAGATTCTAGCCAATGCCCCGGGTGATGGTAGAATCCTTCTATACTCTAGGCACAATTCATACACTCAGAGATCTGGTAAAGCCCTCAGAGACCATGCTACCTGGTATACAAGCCCCTTTCTCCTTCTTTCTCCTCCGAAGAAGCATGCCCAAAGGATTTTTCCCCATAGCCTTTTTCTGCCTGCCCCAGACCTAGCTCCCAATAAGAAGCCCATACCTGAGACAGCTCCACTTTCTCTTCCTCCAAAGCCAGCTGGAAGTTAGGAGGTGGCACACTGCTGAGAAGCCCAGGAAGTCCCTCAGATTGCTCTGCAGTCAGACCAGCTTCATTCAAATGAACTTTGTTCCTCAGGGACTTGATCACGGAGATGTTATTGTGTACTTGATCACAGTTCCTATGGCTACAGGCTCACAGTGGGAAGGGAGCAGGTATACATTAGCATTTTCCTGTAAAATAGGGATTTGACCTCATTTATAGTCAAACATGCAGCAGGCGACCTTGCAAATGGCACAGCATGAATAGAATTCAGGGAGTTCTGAATGACTTATGCAGAAAAGAACATTAAATAAAACAGTACATGTGAAAGTATGTGTTCAGTCCCTTGTTCAGCTTAGGTACTTAATGGCTGTTAACTATTCATAATATTAATCTTTACATCCAGAAGGGAGATCTTCCAACAGAAAGGTTGCAAATTGGCAGCCCTCGGGCCAAATCAAGCCGTAGACCTGTTGTGTATGATTTCAGACTTCTTAAAACTTATTTTGAGTTAACTTAAAAAAAAATCAGTATCTTTCAGTGAAAACAAACAAACAAAGCCAATTTCCAGTGGCAATGTCCTCCTGTCAAAGGCAACCAAGAACACACCTATAATTGAACAAAGTTGGGTTTATTGACTCATTGCAATGAGGGAGACCACACAAGATGGGAAATTGTAGAGCATTTCAGTATAAGAAGATGTTAGAAATGACTTCGTATAGGACTTGAGCTTGGGTTAAGTTTCTGGAGAAGACCCAGGGAAAGGGGCTTTGCTCTGGTTTGAATGCTATGAGGAAATGGGGATAGTTCCATGATTGGGAATCTTAAAGTTTTTTATATAAAAGGTGGGAAGAGGGGTGCCTGGGTGGCTCAGTCGGTTAAACATCTGACTCTTTTTTTTTTTTTTTAAACATTTATTTATTTTTGAGACAGAGAGACAGAGCATGAACAGGGGAGGGGCACAGAGAGAGAGAGACACAGAATCTGAAACAGGCTCCAGGCTCTGAGCGGTCAGCACAGAACCCGACGTGGGGCTTGAACTCACGGACCGCGAGATCATGACCTGAGCCGAAGTTGGACGCTTAACCGACCGAGCCACCCAGGCGCCCCAACATCTGACTCTTGATTTGGGCTGAGGTCATCACCTTGCAGGTCACAAGATTAAGCCCTGCAGAGAGCTCTGTGCTGACAGTGCCGAGCCTGCTTGGGATTCTCTCCCTCTCTCTCTGCCCTGCCCTCGCTCTCCCTCTCTCAAAATAAATTTAAAGGTAAACTTTAAAAAATAAATTAAAGGTGGGAAGAAAGGAGCAAGACCAAAGCTATAATTGATAAAGGAGCATAATTCTCATATTAGCCAGGATGGAGAATATTTGGTCATTTCTGTTTGGATGATGCTCGTTTTTGTCGGTGTTCAGTCATGATAGAATGGCATTGTTTTTGCCTTGATCCCTCACGGTGGTAGCCTTGTCATGTTAGTGTTTTGTGAAATTGTTTATGTTTATTAAGGGAAACCCACAGTCTAGCTGTGAGTGTCATACGAATTCCGATCAACACCAAAGCCTAGATGATAGTGTCAGGCAGTCTCCAGGCTGTCAGAGGATGCTTTCTCTTTCTCAGTCTCCCTCTTGGCCAAGGGCAGATGGAATCAGGACTTAGGATTTTAGTCTACTACTCAGCTCTTTGCCATTGCCAAGATTTTTCTCATTAGGAGATTGCCAAGAGAACACCTATAGTTCAGTTTAGGTCAGTCTCACCTTCTCCTTTTGTTACAGCAAGAGTTGTTGAATCCTCTGACATGATTTTGGTTACACAGTAGCATTTAAGACTCTGAAGACAAGGGGCACCTTGGTGGCTCAGTTGGTTGGGCATCCAATTTTTTTTTTAATGTTTATTTATTTCTGAGACAAAGAGAGACAGAGCATGAGTGGGGGAGGGGCAGAGAGAGAGGGAGACACAGAATCAGAAGCAGGCTCCAGGCTCTGAGCTGTCAGCACAGAGCCCGATGCAGGGCTCGAACTCATGAAGCATGAGATCATGACCTGAGCTGAAGTGGGACGCTCAACCGACTGAGCCGCCCAGGCACCCTGGGTGTCCAACTCTTGATTCTGGCTTAGGTCATGATCTCATAGTTTGTGTGTTCGAGCCTCACGTCAGGCCCTGCACTGTCAGCACGGAGCCTGCTTGGGATTCTCTCTCTCCCTCTCTCCGCCCCTACCCCACTCACTCTTGCTCTGTCTCACAAAATAAATAAATAAATAAATATTTTTAAGAAAGACTCTGAAAATGGTACATCAGCCAACTACGTTACAGGAAATTACCAAAAACAAACTAGTTTCTATTGAACTATTACTTCTTGTAATAGGTCCTCAAGACAGTGGCCCAGGTTATCAAACCCAGGCAATGAAACCATGTCCAAAAGCCCAGCTTGTCTTTTTTAGAGATTCAAGTGACTTCTTCTTTATTTTAATGTTTATTTATTTTGAGAGAGAGAGAGAGAGAGAAGAAGAAGAAGAAGAAGAAGAAGAAGAAGAAGAAGAAGAAGAAGGAGGAGGAAGAGGAGGAGGAGGAGGAGGGGCAGAGAGAGAGGGAGAGAGAGATTCCCAAGCAGGCTCCATGCCCAGCACTGAGACCCACACAGGGCTCGATCCCACAACTGTGAGATCATGACCTGGGCCAAAATCAAGAGTCCAATGCTTAACCGACTGTGCCACCCAGGTGCCCCTCAAGTGACTTCTTTTAGCACAGTTGCAGACTGTTCTACTTGACCTGTATTTTTGCAGGTGCAGCAACAAGTGTTTACAGAAGCATAACTTTCACCTTGGTTAACAAATTCAAGTTTAAGTTGGTTGTTGAGCTTCTGAGTAGATGTATCACTTATGATGTCTGCTGAGGTTACAGACAAGTTTTGCATCCTCTTTTCCAGTAGTATTTTCCCTCTCTGGGAAGTGAAGCTCATATCACATGCATGATTAGGGAGTAGGTTATCCCTCCTGGGAATTTATCTGAGTAGCCTATTCTTGTCTCATTTCAGAGATTTCTAGGTACCATTCTCAGGAAAACATGATCCACTGGAAAGGTGGTTGTTGAAAATACCCGAAAGGCTCTAACAGTTACCCTGAATCTGTAGGATAAGTTAGTGTGTAGCAGCAAGTAAGAGCTTGATGTCTGAACAAGAAGTATGACCCCAGCAAGGCATAGGTTGTATTGGGAGATAAATATCATGTATCAAAATAAGTGTATCCAACTTTTGAACTCCTGAGGTAGACAGATTCCTTGAGTGGGATTACATAATTACTATAAGTAGGCTAGAGTGTCTGTAGCAAGAATAGCCCCAACATTAGTTCCCATTCCCGATAACCTAGGTTTTACTAGTAGGGTTATAATGACCTCAGCAAAAACATTTTGTTCAGGTCCAATTTCTACAGGACTAAATTTTGGAATTAATTATGTAAGGAGAACTCAAGACTGGAAAGGACTTGTGGAAGGAATTTTACCTTCTGGAAGTTTTTTGTTTTTGCTTTTGTTTTTTTGTCAGCAAGATTAGCTGGAGAGGCGACAGGTCCAGCAATGAGTTAAATTCAGAGCAATACAAAAAGCAAGTGTTGGTGTGGATATGAAAAAAAGGGGAATCCTCATGCACTGTGAATGGTGGGAATGTGAATTGGAAATGTGCTTTCTACTGTGGAAAGAAGGATGGCAGTTCCTCAAAAAATTAAGAATAGAAATACCATACGATCCAGTAACTCTACTGCTGGGCATTTACCCAAAAAAGATGAAAACACTGGGGCGCCTGGGTGGCTCCGTTGGTTAAGCATCCGACTTTGGCTCAGGTCATGATCTCACAGTTCATGGGTTTGAGCCCCACATCGGGCTCTGTGTTGACAGCTCAGAGCCTGGAGCCTGCTTCAGATTCTGTGTCTCCCTCCCTCTGCCCCTCCCCTGCTCATGCTCTGTCTCTCTCTGTCTCTCAAAACTAAAAACAAACAAATAAACAAATAGATAAATAAATAGATAAGTAAATAAATAAATAGAAAATGAAAATGAAAACAGTAATTCGAAAAGATATATGTACCCCTATGTTTATTGCAGCATTGCACTAGCCAAGATATAGAACCTAAATGTCCATCAATAGATGAATGGATAAAGATGTGGTATATATACATAATGAAATATTACTTAGCCATACAAAAGAATGAGATCTTGTTATTTGCAACAGCATAGATGGACCTGGAGGGTATTATACTAAGTAAAATAAGTCAGACAGAGAAATACAAATACCATATAACTTCACTTATATGTAGAATTTAAAAAGCAGAGTAAATGGACAAACAAAAAAAACAGAAGCAGATTCATAAATACAGAGAATAAGCTGGTGGAGGCAAACTAGGTGAAGGAGATTAAGAGGCACAAATTTTCCAGTTATGACATAAATAAGCCATGCAGTTGAAGAGAACAGCATAGGGAATGTAGCCAGTAATTATGCAGTTCATAATACTGTAATACTGTTGGGTGGTGACTACACCATATTATAGTGATGAGCATTGAGTAATGTATAGAATTGTCCAATCACTATGTTGTACACCTGCAACTAATGTAATAACATTGTGTGTCATTTCTATTTTAAAAATAGAAAAAAATTTTAATGGAATGTTGTACTTTACTTAGATTAGTGATAGATAACATTTAAAATGTGATTTTAATGTTTTTGTAATGTGCACATTGTAAAATAATTAAACACTGCCTACCTATCTGTGAAAGAAAATTCAGAGCAGTAGCTAAGGTCTGAGAAATATGCACCAGCATTTTTTTCCCCTTAAGTAACAAAAAGAAACCACTGGGGTTCAAAAGTAACAGAATGAAGATACAGAAGATCATATTAAGAAAATATTAGTCAATTAAAGAGGGGATGTTAAAGACAATAATAGGTAGAATTACTAGTAGAACAAAGGGTATGGAAAAGGGTACAGAAGAACCAAAAAATTAATCTTGTCTTCTGTAGAAGCTGTTCCATTAGCATCCTGTTCCATCATCTGGGACAGAAGCTGCCCACAGTCAGCAATTTCTAGAGAAATGCCAAGAATCCTCATTTTGAGGTCCCCTATTGGACTAGATGCCAGTATTCAGGAGAAAGTGATATATGTCTTTTTAGTTGGGAAATATGAGCCTCAGGGTCAACAATTTGGAGTTTATTATCGTATCAGTTATTTGTTAAGGGTCATTTGTTTAGAGGATCAAGGGCAGTTGTTGTGGTTGTTGTTTTTCATTCCTTTCCAGAAGACCAAATCTCTAGGTATCAGATCATGCAGAGCTGCTTAGGTGGATGTTTTGGAAATACTTATCAGTGGTAAGTCTGGAGGTATTATATGAGTCCCTGCAGAAATTAGTCATATAAGTTTATAACAGGATCAGTCTAGGATTAGAAGTAATTCCCAAATGCATGGGGCCGTTAACTCAGTAGGAAATAATTGTGAATCCTGGAAGGAATTGATCTTGTGGTACCAAGTGCAGTGGCAAAGCTTGGGGTTTCTGAGAGTTTTGATAATTATGAGCTTTCAAATTCCTTTAGTTCTCTTATTTTTGCTGAAGATAGTGGATGATATGGAGAGTTTATTTTCTGAGTAAAAGAAATTAAGAAAATAATGGTACCAGTGCATGTGTTTCTGTTACTAGAGAGATAAATTGAGACACCCCCCGCCCCAGCACCACCAACGTCGGGAATTTTAAAACCAAGTGATTTTTTCTCCACTAGTACGTACATAGCTCTCCAGCGAGAGAAAAACTTAATCCATCGTGAGAATAAACCACAATAACCAGAACACTCATAGTTCATCTGGAGGTGTTCACAGGGCCTGGGAGGCTTTGGTTCCTGTTCATGTCCTACCTTTATAGTCTTGCAGGGAATATGTCCTTGGCAATTAGGGCATGCATTGGAAGCATCCTCTGCAAGACCCTGGAAGTTACCCCCACACATGTTGGTTCAGTGTTGTTAATTTATCTCTGCTATATGGGCAGTATCAGGAAGCATTTATACTAAACTCCATTTTGACTATGTTTACCTCTTAGATAACAGCAAAACATCTAAAAGTTCTTTTTTTTTTTTTTAGTTTTTTTAAATGTTTATTTATTTTTGAAGGAGAGAGAGAGCATGAGCGGTGGAGGAGCAGAGAAAGAGGGAGACACAGAATCCAAAGCAGGCTCCAGGCTCTGAGCTGTCAGCACAGAGCCCAACGTGGGGGTTGAACTCAAACCGTGAGATCATGACCCAAGTCAAAGTCGGATGCTTAACCGACTGAGCCACCCAGGCACCCCAAACATCTAAAAGTTCTTAATTTGCTGTCCATTTTAGAGGGATATGTCAGGAAATCTGTTTCTTTTTTAAAATTTAATAAGTTTTTATTTGGAAATAATAACATATCCACAAGTAATTCCAGTAATTCTACTTCTGGGCATTCACCCAAAGAAATGGTAACAATCCCAATGGTAACATCTTACATAACAGTAGTGCAGTGTCACAATCAGGAAATTGATACTTGTACAATCCACAGACTATTCAGACTTCATCAGTTTTACATGCATTCATTTGTGTCTGTGTATATACAGTTCTGTGTACATACTGAATTTTATCATGTGTAGAATTATGTAACCACCACCACCATCAAGATACAGGAGCCTGCTTGAGATTCTCTCTCTCACCCTCTGCTCCCCCCGCTCAAGTTCCCCCCCCCCACACACACACAAATTTTTAAATAATTTTATGTAAGTGACCTTGAGGTCTAAGTCGTTGCATGTTTCAATAGTTTTTTCCTTTTTATTGCTGAGTAGTATGATAACCAATGGCTGAGAACCCTAACAGGAGGTGGTAAGCTTCTCCAAAAATTAACAATAGCTGAAAGCTGTTAACCACTCTTAGGATGGAGGGACAAAGTTTAGTGTTACCAGATCCTAGGGTCAGGGTCACCTGTAGAAGTTGGAATTATGGCCAGCCTCTCCCATGGGAGATGTGATAGCTACAGCCATCATAGGGTATACTATGGGAATAGGAAGTGAGGGTGGGGGAGGGTGCTGGTAGAGAAATACCCTGGCTCCTCCCTTTCTTCTGCTTTACATTCTCCCTCCATTGCCTTCCATTGCTTGAACCCAATTGGAAGCCAGCTGACATGGCTGCTTGAGATGGATAGCCTGTAGCAGTCACCCAGCCATAAAACTGAGCACAGCAGGGGACTATGAGGAGTGGCTCCAAGAGCAAATAGGCCCAGAACCTGCACAATAGCATATATGAGTGTTCAATTTTATGAGATGAAGCCACACCATTTTTCTAAGTTAGAATGTCTGTTTCCGATGCATTTTGAAGTCAGGAATTGACCTAAAAGTGTAAACCCACTGTCGGTATGAATATTTGTTTTATTATCTTTCATCAGTTTGCAGGCCTGGGTGAAGGTAATTTATTTACCATCTGAACTGATTTAACATCTGGAACAAGCTTACAAGGATAAATCCAAGATTGTGATAACATAGGCTGCTTGGATTTATTTTTTAATTTTTCTTTTTTTTTTTTTTAAGTTTATTTCTTTATTGGGGCACCTGGGTGGCTCATTGGTTGAGTGTGCAACTTCGGCTCAGGTCATAATCTCACAGTCTGTGATTCTGAGCCCTGTGTTGGGCTCTGTACTGACAGCTCAGAGCCTGGAGCCTGCTTGAGATTCTGTGTCTTCCTCGCTCTCTGCCCCTCCCCCACTCACACTTTGTCTCTCGAAAACCAATAAATCTTTAAAAAATTTTAAGTTTATTTCTTTATCATGACAGAGAGCAAGAGAGCACAAGCTGGGGAGAAGGGCAGAGAGAGAGAGAGAGAGAGGGTCCAAAGCAGGCTCCGCACCACCAGCGCCTAACCCAGCATGGAGCTCAAACCCACAAACTGTGAGATCATGACCTGAGCCAAAACCAACCGATGCCCAACCGACTGAGCCACCCAGGTGTCCCATATATTTCTCTCTTTTCTAAATTGTTAATTGTGGTAAAATACACATAAAGTAAATCTCATGGCTTAGCATCTTAGCCATTTTTAGGTGTACAGTTCAGTACATTTTTAAGGTACATTTTAAGAGTACATTCACATTGTGCAACCATCACAACTATCCATCTCCAGAACTTTTTTCATCTTGCAAAACTGAAACTCTGTTCTCGTTAAATAATGACTCCCCTTCCCCTTTTCCCCAAGCCCTGGCAACCACCATTCTACTTTCTGTCTCTATGAATTTGACCACTCTAGTACCTCATATCAGTGGAATCATACAGTATTTGTCTTTTTGTGACTGGCTTATTTCACTTAGCATAATGTCTTCAAGGTTCACCATATTAGAGCATATGTCAGAATTTCCTTCCTTTTTAAGGCTAAATAATATTTCATTGTATGCAGATACCATATTTGGTCTATTCATTCATTCATCTGTTGATGGGCCCTTAGGTTTTTTCTACTTTTTGGCTCTTGTGAATATGCTGTATACATACGGGTGTACAAATATCTCTTTGATACTCTGCTTTCAGTTCTTTTGGGTATATATCCAGAAGTGGAATTGCTGGGTCATATGGTAGATATGAAGTGGTAACTAACTGTGGTTTTGATTTGCATTCCCCTAATGATTCGTAATGTTGAGCATATTTTCATGTGTTTTTGGTCATTTGTATATGTTCTTTGGAAAAATATCTATTCAAGTGTTTTGCCCATTTTTTAGTCAGGTTAATTTTTTGTTGTTGCTGTTGTTGAATTGTAGGAGTTCTTTACGTGTTCCTGATATTAAGTCTTTAGCAGATACTGGATTGGCAAATATTTCCTCTCATTCCACAGGTTCCCTCTTCACTCTGTTGATTGTGTCCTTTGATACGCAGAATTTTAATTTTTTATGTAGTTCCCGTTTATCTATTTTCTTCTCTCTCTCTCTCTTTTTTTTTTTTTTTGTCTGTGATTTTGGTGTCTTATTTAAAAAATCATTGCCAAATCCAACATCATGAAGCTTTTCCCCTATGTTTTCTTCTAAGAGTATAATTTCAGGTCTTACATTTAGTTCTTCCATGCATTTTGAATTAATTTTTGTATATGGTGTAAGATAAAGGCCCGACTTCATTCTTTTGCATGTGGATATCCAGTTTTCTCAATACCATTTGTTGAAAAGACTAGCTTTTCCCCATTGAATGATGTTGGTATCCTTGTTGAAAATCATTTAACCATATGTTTGAGGGTTTATTTCTGGACTCTCTATTTTATTCCATTGGTCTATATTATCTATCCTTATGTCAGTGCCCCACTGTTCTAATTGCTATAGCTTTGTGGTACATTTTGAAATTAGTAACTGTGAGATCTCCAATTTTGTTACTTTTCAAAACAATTTTGGCTATTCAGGGTCCATTGGGATTCCATATGAATTTTAGGATGGATTGTCTTATTTCTGCAAAAATCACTATTGGGCTTTTGATAGGGGACTGCACATATCTGTAGATGAATTTGGGTGGTATCGACATCTTAACAATATTAAGTCTTCCAACTCATAAACTTGGATTTCTTTTTATTTATTTGGTTCTTCCATAAGCTCTTTCAGCAACATTTTATAGTTTTCAGTGTACAAGCCCTTTGTCTACTTGGTTAAGCTTATTCCTCAGTATTTCACTACTAAAAATTTGTTTTATGTTTTATTTTACATTTGAGAGAGAAAGAGAGAGAGAGAGCAAGCAGAGAAGGGGTAGAGAGACAGAGACAGAAGTAGACTCCAGGCTCCAAGCTGCCATCCCAGAGCCTGATGCAGGGCTCGAACTCACGAACAGTGAGATCATGACCTGAGCCAAAGTCAGATGGTTAATGACTGAGCCACCCAGGTGCTCCAGTATTTTATTATTTTTGATGCTATTGTAAATGGAATTGTTTTCTTAATTTCATTCTCAGATTGGTCATTGTTAGTATGTAGAAACAACTGATTTTTGAGTGTCAATTTTGTATTGCACACTTTGTTAAAATTCCTTTATTGGCTCTAGTGGGATTTGTGGAATCTTTAGGGCTTTCTACGTATAAGATCATGTCATCCTTAAATAAAGAAAAATTTACTTCTTCTTTCCAATTTGGATGACATTTTTATTCAGTTTGGATGACTTTAATTTTTCTCTTGCCTAACTGCTGTGGCTAGGACTTCCAGTACTATGTTAAATACAAATGGCAATAGTAGGCATTCTCATTATTTTTCTGATCTTAGAGGAAAAGCTTTCAGTCTTTCCTCATTAAGCTCCATTATGTCTGGTATTGGTATTTATCTTTTTAAAGTAAGATTAATCAACAAACGCAATTAAAGCAAGGGTACAAGGGAATCTCTAGAAGGTCTTTCCAGGATTTGTGAGTTCCCTAAGAGAGAAAAACAACCATGGGCTTCTCCTCCTCCATGTAAGAAAAGGAGGGTGTCTGATTTACAGGGTTGCAGTGACGGACAATGACACGTAAAGGGAAAATAATAGTATTTCATAGGGAGATAGGCCACCAGCTGAGAAGTGTTGAGTGTTTTCTGTCAGTAGAAGAGTCTTTAGAATGGGGAACCATAGTTAGCAGAGACCTTAGAACTAAATAAATCAATGGAAAGTTGTATGCATTCTGCTGTTGTTTCTATAGCTCTTAGACAAGGTAGGTATGCCGTGGCTATTGGATCTAATGAAAAACTGAAATAAGCAGTAGGCCTCTGATGACCCCCATCTGAAAGTTGACCAGTACTCCTAATGCTTGTTCAGACTTTTTTTTATTATTAAAACATTTTTTTTTACATTTATTTATTTTTGAGAGACAAAGAGAGACAGCGTGAGCAGGGGAGGGGCAGAGAGAGAGGGAGACACAGAATCCGAAGCAGGCTCCAGGTTCCAAGCTGTCAGCACAGAGCCCGACGCGGGGCTCGAATCCATGAACTGTGAGATCATGACCTGAGCCGAAGTCAGACGCTTAACCCACTGAGCCACCCAGGAGCCCCTTGTTCAGACTTTTCATGAAGATAAAGGAAAGATGCTGTGACACTAAAATCTTGGAAACTGATCTTTTTGTAGTTATCACACCAATTTTTGTGTTTAACAATGATTATGCTTGGGGCTCCTGGGTGGCTCAGTTGGTTAAGAGTCCGACTTCAGCTCAGGTCATGATCTCGCAGTTTGTGAGTTCGAGTCCCACATTGGGCTCTGCACTGGTAGTGTGGAGCCTGCTTGGGATTCTCTCTCCCTCTCCCTCTCTCTCTCTCTCTGCCTATCCCCCACTTGTACTCTCTCTTTCTCTCTCCCCTTAAATAAATAAAAACTTAAAAAAATGATTATGATTTTTTTTTTTTTTACTAAAAAGCATATAATCATTGACAGATATTTACATTAACCTACACTTTAGTCACGTGTAAATAACTTAGGAAGAAAACTCTTTGGTTTATTATTTTTTAATTATGAGTATAGAAGACAAAAGAGTTCTTATTTAATGAATTCAAACTAATAGGAGAATTTGGAGAAGAGGAGTTTGGAGAATTCCTGGTAAACCTAATGATTCCTATTGTTCTTCATTTTATAAAGTAAAGGAGAAGATCTCTGTGTTACCTAATGGCTTTTTTAGAAAATCGAAGCTAATTTAGGCATAAAAAATATCCTAATAGTGTTATTAGTCTAATTTTGAGGACTGAATCTAGGAAAGGAAAAATCAAGAATAGTTGTAGAGGAAACAATATACAGGAAACAAATATCTAAAGAAAAGAGATACTTGGTGCCTGGGTGACTCAGTTGGTTTGAGCATCTGACTCTTGATTTCAGCTCAGGTCATGATCTCATGGTTCGTGAGATTTAGCCCTGTGTCAGGCTCTGTACTGACAGTACTAAGCCTTCTTGGCATTCTCTCTCTCTCCCTCTCTGCCCTTCCCCCCAAAAAATAAATAGATAAACTTAAAAAAAATAAAGTACCAAGAGTTAATAATCGCCAAATTTTTATGGTGTCACAACAGACTCCAAGTAGCCAAAGCAATCCTGAAGAACAAAGTGGGAGGTGTCACAATTCCTGATTTCAAGTTATCCTACAAAGTTATAGTAATCAAAACAGTATGGTACTTGCACAAAAAATAGACATATAAATCAACAGAACAGAAAAGACCCTCGTAATAAACCCACACTTAACATGGTCAATTAATCTACAACAAAGGAAGCAAGAATACACGATAGGGAAAAGACAGTCTCATCAATCAACAGTTTATCCTGGGAAAACAGGACAAATGCATGCAAAACTGGATAACTTTCTTACACCAAACACAAAAATAAACTCAAAATGGATTAAAGACTTAAATGTGAGGGGCACCTGGGTGGCTCAGTCGGTTGAGCATCCGACTTCGGCTCAGGTCATGATCTCGGAATTTGTGGGTTCGAGCCCCGCGTCGGGCTCTGTGCTGACACCTCAGAGCCTGGAGCCTGCTTTGGATTCCGTGTCTCCTTCTCTTTCTGCCCCTCTCCCTATCTCTCTCTGTCTCTCAAAAATAAATAAACGTAAAATAATTTTTAAAAAAAGACTTGAATGTGAAACCTGAAATAATAAAACTTCTTAACACATAAAAGCAGTAACCTCTTGGACACCAGCCTTAACAACATTTTTCTAGATATGTTTTCTCAAGCAAGGAAAACAAAAGCAAAAATAAACTATTGAGACTACACTAAAATAAAAAGTTTTAGCACAGCAAAGGAAGCTATCAACAAAACAAAAAGGCAACCTACTAAAAGCAAGAAGATATTTGTAAATGACTATCCAATGATGGGATTAGGGTTCTGGGTGGCTCAGTCAGTTAAGTGTTTGACTTTGGTTCAGGTCATGATCTCAACAGTTCATAAGTTCAAGCCCCACATTGGGCTCTGTTGCTGACAGCTCAGAGCCTAGAGCCGGTTTTGGATTCTGTGTCTCCCTCTCTTTCTACCTCTCCCCCGCTCTCTCTCTCTTTCTCTCAAAAATAAATAAACATTAAAAAAAAAACTCCAATAATGATATTTTTACCTGAAATATATAAAGAACTTATACAACACCAAAAAAAAAAAAATCTGATTTTAAAATGGGCAGAGGACCTGAATAGACATTTTTCCGAAGAAGACATACAGATAGCCAAAAGATACATGAAAAGATTCTCAGCATCACTAATTATCAGGGAAACGCAAGTCAAAACCACAAGGAGATATCACACCACATCAGTGAGAATGGCTAATATCAAAAAGACAAGAAAAAACAAGAGTTGGCAAGGATGTGGAAAAGAGGGAACCCTCGTGCACAGTCATTGGGAATATAAATTGGTGCAACCACTGTGGAAAACAGTGTGGAGGCTCCTCAAAAAGTTAAAAATAGAAATACCATATGATCTAGTAATTCCACTACTGGGTATTTACCCAAAGAAAATGAAAATACTAATTCAAAAAGACATATGCATCCCTATGTTTATTGAAGCCAAGGGGTTATTTACAATAGCCAAGATATGGAAACAACCCACGTGTCCACTGATAGATGAATGGATAAAGAGGATGTGATTGATATGTATATTCAATGGAATACTACTCAGCCATAAAAAGGCAAGAAATTCTGCTATTTGTGACAGCATCGATGGAACTTGAAGGCACTATGATAAGTGAAATAAATTAAAGAAAGAGAAACACCATAATACCTCACTTATATGTGGAATCTAAACAACAACAAGCAAAACTAATAGAGACAGAGAACAGATTGGTGATTGAAAGAGGCAGGGGTTGGGGAAAGGGAAATGAATGAAGGTGGTCAAGAGGTACAAACTTCCAATTATATGATAAGTTCTGGGGATGTAATGTACAGCATGGTGACTATTTTATTTTATTTTTATTTGAGGGAGGGAGGGAGGGAGAGAGAGAGAGAGAGAGAGAGAGAGAGAGTGAGTGGAGGAGAGGGGCAGAGGCAGAGAGACAGAATCTTAAGCAGGTTGCATGCTGAGCACAGAGCCTGATGTGGACCTCGATCCCATGACCCTGGGATCATGACCTGAGCCAAAATCAAGAGCCAGACACTCAACTGACTGAACCACCCAGGCACCCCAACATGGTGACTATTTTTAAAAGAAAAATATTTTAAGGAAAATAGTATCTGAAAACTATGATAATTTACTTAACTTTTAAAATCAATATAAAATATAAGAAGGTTTAAATCACAAGAAGACTGACACTGATCTTATACAAACCAAAATATCGTACTGGTATTATTTTTACATGGCAAATTTAAATTTAAAGACATTGGATTATGCCAAAAGCTCTTCCTTTATCTTTGAACTGAGGCCTTTTCTTATCTTGTACTATAATAACAAAGCCTATTACATAAATATACTTTTCAGTGCACACTGAAGAAATCATATATAGTTTAACAATTAGTTTAGACATGTTTGTTTAACTAGATTAGATATTTCTAGAGTGCACACATTCAACAGAATAATTCCCTAAAGTTTTCCAAGAGAAGAAAATGGACAGCAAAAAAGGTGAGAGGTAGCTACTTAAGGCAAATATAAAATTATCACTCTAAAAGGCTAATTCATGTTTTTCCTGCAAGGAGAAGGAAAACAGTTTAAATGTTAAAAAAAAACAAAACGCATTTTGACATAATACACACACACACACACACACACACACACAGTGATATTCCAGCCTATTTAAAAAAAAAATAAATGAGGCACTTGGCAATGTAATACAGCTATACAATTAAAAAGTCAGCATTTATTAATCTCCAAAGTATGGAAATGAAATAATCACCTATGTTAAACAAAATAACCTCTCTCTCTCTCTCTCTCTCTCTGTCTCTCTCTCTGTCTCTCTCTTTCTTAGGTAGGCTCCACATCCAATACAGAGCTTGAACTCACAATCTTGAGGTCAAGAGTTGCACACTCCACTAACTGAGCCAGCCAGGCACCCCATAAGATAATCTCTCCTTTTGACAAATAAGACAAATAATCTCCTCAGGAGACTTTCTTCCTTTTTTTTGTTCTAAGGTACCTCTCAAATAAATAATCTTGTTAGGGGCCACTGCAATTCTAAATTGTCCCTAGTGAGACTGTGTCAGAGAGATAAGGGTACAAGTTAGTATAATTGTGAGAAGGAAGCAGGTATTTGGCCCAATCTTAGTTGAGACAAGGATCCATAAGGATGCTGTGCAACCTTGCATCTGCAGAACTTTGCCAAAGGCCAATTTTCATTGACAGGGACCAGAGAAAATGTCCTGATTCTGGTCAGAAGAAATGAAACAAAGAAGTTTGCAGGGACACAAACAAAACTGAGGAAGAAGACCTTATAGCAATTTAAAATGGCAATCTGCTGCAAAGTTTACCCAAAAGACACTGGTCCGAGGATACCTTTTGAATTTCATAGCCTCTAAGACTCGTTATAGTACAGACTTATTGGGCATTGGTTGATAGAGTGATTTGTCTGGTTTATCCTGGTAATAAATGACACTCCAGCATGCTAACTAGTTATATGACCCCTGAGTGGTTGGCATCTCCAGCTTCTTAAAGGGACAAGTGACGTTCAATCATTAGAGTTTGAGCAGTAACAGGTTTGTGATGCCCTTAGACATCCAGGACTGTATACCTGTCCTTTCCCTAGAAACGTTTCCTGTTATAGACAAATGGCATTCAAAACACTAGACAGGAGGTCAGACCATAACAGCAGGTATAAAAAGCCCGAAAACAATTTTACCAAGGAAAAATAAAAATCGAATTGGATAACCAAAAAACCAACGGGGACATTATACCAAGGAAAACAAAATAATCCTAACACATAAGGGTCTTAACAAAATATTAGAGCTCAATATAGTGAGAACTTGGCTCCTGGTCATGGACAGGATGGCACCTCTGAGACACAAGGGATCTCAGATGTGTACATTATTACTAGAGTGGAGGGTTCCAGTCCACGGTGGTAAGGGCTTTAGCTGAATCTCTGTGGATTCCCCATTTCTGACAATGCCCTCCAGCCAAAGATCAACGGGAACACACCTGTAGTTAAACAGGGGCAATGGCACACCACGGGGAACCCCATCATGGACATCTCAGCAAGCGTGTGTTAGGAAGGACTTATTTATTACAGGATTTAGGCTTGTGTTGGATGATTTTCAAGGAGGGTTTGAGAAACGGGAGATTTGCGCTAGGTTGGAAGTTGTCAGGAGGTAGGGGTAATTCTTTTTGGTTATCTTAATAATTCTTATCTAGAATTTAGGAGGAACGGATCAAGGATTAAAGCCGTACTTGGTAAAAAAATAAAAAGGCAGTCACTCAAACTGGGGGGGAGAAAGAGTTATGTTTGGTCATTTTTGTGGTTGGGACAATGTTCTTGTTTTTGTGTTCAGACATGATTATGCAACGGTCTTTCAATCCATCAGAGACTGCCTTTGTCTGATGTTGGGAGTTCTGTGAAATTGTTTATGCTCAAAAGGACAACACCACAGCCCGGCTGACAGTGCTAGGCCAGCTCCTGGCAATACCAAGGCTTCTAGAGGGAGAGTGCCCACCAGCTCTCAGCTGTGATGGGCTGCTTTTCTCTTTTTCACCAGCTACACTTGTAAAATCACAATCGACAATCCCTTCTGGTAAAACATGAACTCTTTAGGTCACCCCAGGCCCCATTACTCCCCAGTGCCTTACAATGGCCCACCCCACTCATTTACACTCCCGTCCCCGGGCACTGAAATCTGCACCCCTCGCTGAGCAAAAAAGGAACCAAGCCCAGAGAGAGGCGGCTTGCCTAGGATCACTCCGTGAACTGGGAGCATGGTGGAAACTACAACTCCGTTTTTCCCTGCTAGACATTAAAGGCCCATTATTAAATCTCTGAAGTAGCAGCTTCTAGAAGGAAAGTAGATTTAGTCAGATAAAACACACGCTCTTGTCAACAAGGTGTTCCGATCTTATTCCTTCTTTCTTTCAGGATTGGCTGTCTCGTGACATCAGCCGGGATTCTGAGACCCTTGGCTGGCTGCAGCAGCCACCCTTGACATTCATTCTGCTCCTCAAAACCACCAAGCGCGTTCTGGCCTGGAGTCTGTGTTTGTGCCCTTCCCACAGCCCGGAACTCTTGTCCCTCACACCTCCACGTGGCCGCCTCTTCTCTGCTTCGGCCCCGCATCACCTCCTCAGGGACGCACTCCCTCTAGACCTTACCTACTCACACCCTGCGTGCCCTAGCACTCCTGTCACCTCCCCTAGAAGGCCACCTCACAGCAGTCTCTTGTAAGAATCTCCCTTGGTGCTTTGTTCGCAGCTCTTCTCGGTTTGTCAAAAACGCGGCGATGGGAGGCGGGAAACCTTGCCCTTCACGCCCACGAAGCGCTCTGAGGGCAGAGACCCAACGACGCGGAGGAGACCTCGTTTTCCACAGCTGACTCGCGACCGGGGCGGGGGAGGAGTGGGGGGGGGGGGGGGCTCCTACACTCAGGGTCCCGGGCTCGCGGAGGGGCGCCCGCCTTGCACAAGGCCCCGCCCCGCCATAGGCGGAGCGCTGTCTCCCAACCCGGCCCAAGGCCAGCACGCATGCTCCGCCGGCCCGCGAGGTCGGGGGCGGGACCTTGAGGCGCCTGCGCAGTTGCTCGGCCCCGGCTTCCGGGCGGTATCGGCGCGATGGAGCTGAGGGCCAGTGCCGCCGAATAGCGGCGGCGTGAGGTCGCGCGGGCCGGGTGGTGTGACCCGAGGGCTTGGGTCTCCGGGTACCTGGGAGCCGCCGGAGGGTGCGGAGAGAGCCTAGGATAGCCGTCCGCCGCCACTCCCCGGCATGTCGGCCGAGGCCTCGGGCCCGGCGGCGGCCGAGGCCCCGTCCCTGGAAGCGCCTAAGCCCTCGGGTCTTGAGCCTGGCTCCGCCGCCTACGGTCTGAAACCGCTGACCCCGAACAGCAAGTACGTGAAGCTGAACGTGGGCGGCTCGCTGCACTACACCACGCTGCGCACCCTCACGGGACAGGACACCATGCTCAAGGCCATGTTCAGCGGCCGCGCAGAGGTGCTCACGGATGCGGGAGGTACGCCGCGCCGCCCTCACCTGTGTGGTCTTCCAGATCCCCGTCTGCCTTCGCCCAGTCTCCTCCTACCCCCTCTCTCGTCTCTATCGTCCACTCAACTCTTTTCACCTCCCTCCAGCCCCACATCCCGTCTTATCTCCCCTTTCTCATCCATAATCTCCCTCAGTCCTTCACCCCCTGCAAATAACCAATGTTTATGGAACATCACTCCCCCCCCCCCCCCGCAACAGGTGCTACGGTTGTGATTCAACATGTCACTTCAGAATTTTTATTATCACTTCCCTCCAATTCTCCCACCCTTTACTCCTCTGCCCAAACGACTTGGGAACCAGCCCTTCTGCCAGCAGCGCCCTTCCAGGCAACCTTCAGGTTCCTTCTAACTGCTTAGCCTTATGTTTGCCTCTCTACCTCAGCACTGCTAACCACCAGCCGGGAGGAGTTGTCTGTTAGCGTGTTCTTATAACACAGGTCCTTGTACACTCTAGGGATTCATCTGTAAATGCAGATTGTAGAAAAGGGCTGCTTTGGGTTTGCTAAGGACACCAGAATGGAGGGTGGACAGTTCTCTTTGGCAAGTGAACCTTACGTTCTTGGAGTGTTGCCTTCAGGGTTGGACACACATGCCCCGGTGGAACCTTAAAGTTTTTGTGAGGGGCCGGGGGGGGATTTAGAGGGATATAACGAGGATTGTAAGAGCAGGAGAATTAAAATTTCAGAGGTGGAGTTCAGTCTTCAAATATCTGAAATTGAAGAATGTATTTATTCAGCAATTATTTGTAAAGCGCCAGTTAGTGCCCGAGATACTTTGGTAAATGAATCAAACAAGATTAGTCTTGTGGACTTTACTTTTTTGTGGGAGCAGGAGGAAAATAATGAGCAAGTACATATGCAAAAAATACATGTAATTGCAGATAGTAATAAGTTCTATGAATAATATAAACGTTAAAATGGTAGTGAACTGGAGGATGGGGTAGACATTTTAATTAAGTAGGATGGTCAGAATTAACACCAAAGGTTAGAGTTTGTTGATACGGTAATCTGTAATAACTTTCTCACGGTGAGAGGTTTTTCAACATGGGACAGACTTGGAAGGGAGTTAATTCTCTGTGTCTGCAATATGTTGTTAAAAAGGGGCCTATGGGAGAACTCCCTGGAGATTTTTAAAAGGGATGTTCTTGGGGATGGCAGCGGTCTGAGACAGATCAGTATTCAGACTCGAAGAGGGAAAATCTGTTTTTCATAAAAGTTTAGCAGCTCCGGAGCCACCTGCAAAGCCAGCCTTCCTCCTGCCTCTCTCCACCCCACCAGGTTGGGTGCTGATTGACCGGAGCGGCCGTCACTTTGGTACAATCCTCAACTACCTGCGGGATGGGTCCGTGCCACTGCCTGAGAGTACCAGAGAGCTGGGGGAGCTACTAGGCGAAGCGCGCTACTACCTGGTACAGGGCCTGATTGAGGACTGCCAGCTAGCACTGCAGGTGAGGGTCTCTGGGTCCCACCCTATGCCCATGTCCCTGGGAGAGCTGCCCAAGCAGTTAGATACTAGGACATTAAAAAAAAGAGAGAGAGAGAAGAGGCATATGGGGTACTGTCCAGAGATGCTGCCCGTGGCCTGGCCGTGACTGGTCATGACCACAGAAAATTTGGGGGTGCTTTCCACTGTATCCCTGCTGCCTCAAGAAGGACCTCTTTCACCACCTCATGCCAGGACTAATGTAGTTGTTAAATAACTGCTCTCTTCTTGCTGTTCCTACCCGGCTAATGGAGCTCTCACACTACCACCTGAATGATGGTCCTTAAACACAATCCCAATCTCTTCTCCTCCTTGCTCAGAAATCTTAAATAACTCCATGTGCCACTAGGAAAAAACAAAAACAAAAAACTAATTTAAACTAGAATATAGTGACCTGTGTGATTTGGTTCTGTCCTGGGAGGCAGCATTCCACCTCCAACCAGGTTTGGTTTTTTTTCCTTTTCTTAACTTTTTTTTTTTTTTATAGCGTTGAAATCCTAGAAGCAGAACTGCTCCCAATACAACAGGTTGGGGGTTCCAGAGCCCCAACTGCTGGGCTTCTCTTCTATGGATCTCTTAGGATTCCGAGGAGATAGAAGGCATAGCCAGGACCTGTGGGTTAAGTGTCACCTCTCCCACAGCTCACTGAATGACCTTGATTGAATCAGTTCCTACCTCTGGCATTCTGTCCTCATGTTCCAAAAGATAGGGAAACAAGAAAAATATGTACAGTGTAGTGAGTTTTACATAAGCCTTTTATTCTGTTCTACTTTTACAATGTTAAACATGTCCTTTCTTTTATGATACAATATTAATAGGAGATAATGAGGGTTTTTTTTAATGCCCTTTATGTGTTAAAAAGTGGCAACTATTAACAACTTTCTGTTGTCTTGGTGAATACTCACTGGTTCTGGAAATCCAAAAATATAGAGTTCCTTTGGGCAATATCCATGTTGTTCAAACTGCATCCCATAGAAGAAAAAATGCATTTTATACTCACATATATATAACTTAAATAAGAGTTATATGAAATGATACTTTTAGTGAAATACACACTGATATATTCTGTTCTCTTTTTAATGCTTTTTGGGACCCATTAAACTTATTCATGACCCACTAATGAGTAACCACTTGCAGTTTGAAAACCATTGCATTAAATGATCTTGAAAGTGGGTTCCTGCTCTGTAGTTCTACATTTATCCAGTGTTACCTCACACCCACTGTGTGTCAGGAGCAATTCTGCTATCTATTTGTGTGTACATCTTGTACCTCCTGTTCCACATAAAGGAGGGAAGTTGGGGATGCCTTCGAGGTCAAAGAGCCAGTAAGCTGCAGAGCTCAGATTCCCAGGTGCAGTGCTTTTTCCTCTGTACTCCAGCTGCCTCCTTTCCAGGTTTCCCTGACACCATTCCCATCCTCACCCCACTCAGAGTTTTCTTGTTTGCCTGGAGGTTTTGTTTTTGTTAAGATTTGGGTTTAGAGAATTGAGTTCATCATACTCCTCAGTGCGTGGTACTTAATCATTATTGGTGTATACAAATCTTTTCTCTTTTTACTTTTTCCCTGTCATTCCCAGTCCCTTGCCCATTTCCCTTTGACCCATAGATAGCCCTCCAATTCTAATGTTTTGATACATATACTTGGATTATGTTTGTACCCTTGAAAAGCTAAAAGCATTGTTTTATATATGTACATGTTTTAAATATCCATAAATGGCATTGAGCTATCGATTGTGTTTTCTGTTTGAACACTTTTTTCAAGATCTATTCATGTTGCTCTATGTACATTTAGTTCTTTACTTCTGACTGCTGCACAAGAATCTATGGCTTGTATTCACCATATTTTATTTATACATTCCCCTGAGGTTGGAGACCTAGATTGCCTCCTACTTCTTCCTTCCCCTACAAACAGTGCCACCTGCCACCGTGAGTGTGGATCCTGGGCCAGGGTTTCTCATGTTTGGGAGTGGAATTGCTGGGTCACAGAACACATACAAATAAATTTCAGCAAGTATCATCAGATTACTCTCCCCATTGACTGTAGCACTTTATACTCTTGATCAGCAATGCTTAAGGGATCTCGTTTCTGCATATTCTCAACCACACACAGCATTATCCAGTGTTCTAATTTTGCAAATCTGATTCGTATGGAGTGATCTCATTTTAATTTGCATGCCTCTGATTACTAATGAATTGAGCATCTTTTCATATGCTTAACTCACTTTTTTGGTTTCCCATTCTGTGAATTGCCTATTCATATTCTTTACCAAATTTTCTACTGAGTTTCCTATCTTTTTCTTGTTGCTTTGCAGAAGAGCCTTGCATATTTTAGTTTAGTTCCTGGGGAGAATTAAGCCCTAAGGCATATATTGTACATAATAAGTTTATTCTCCTCCTGTGCAGCTAGAATGGTACTATTTGCTTATCATCCTTGGAAGAATTGAGAAAATAGTTACTCAAATTATTTATTTGCTGGGTTTGCGATTTGGGTGAGGAATCCTAGTTGAGAAAATCTGTTTCAGATAATTTCTAGTCAGTTTTAATTGTGGCCAGTATTTTCTCTTGAAATGTCACCTGTCTGTGGCACCTGTTGTTGAATAGAAATCCTTGATTTTTTTTATTATAAATAACCATTTATTATTTTTAAAGCAGTATATATATATGTATTGTAGAAATTTAGAAAACACAGATAATCAAAAAAAATAAAAGCACCAAATAGCCTTCCGGGTCTATTTGTGTGTGTGTGTGTGTGTGTGTGTGTGTGTGTGCGCGCCAAATTATGGTCGTGCTGTATGTGCTGTTTTGTAGTCTGGTTTTTTTGTTTATTTGTTAATAATTGCCATCTTTCCATGTCAATAAAATGTTTTCTTATCTAACATCCAGGGTATACAAATTTCTCCATTTGTTCCAGAAACATCTTTTATAGCTGACTCATCTAAACCAGGATCCAGTCTAGATCTTTGCATTACATCTGGTTATTATGTTCTTTAAGTCTTCTTCCAGCCGAAAACCATCCCTTTTTTGTTCATGCTGACTTGTTAAAGAGACCACCAGCTGTCTTGCACAGTGACCCACTTTCCAAATTTGTGTGGTTGTTTACCTGTGGTGTCATTTGGTTTGTTACTATACCCTATTCTGAGTTTTCTATAAACTAGACTGTAGATTTAAAGACTTGACACTAAACATTTTGGTTAGAATACATTGTAGGTAATTTTATGTATTTCATACTGTGTTATATGAAGTGACCCATAATATTGTTAATATGACCCATCATTGGTAATGCTCAGAATTGGCTCCTAGATTCAGATGATAATGGTCAGATCCCTCCATTATAGTTACACTTCCTTCGTGCCAGCTGTAAAGCAATCTGTGTAATGTTTATGCACTGTCTGAATGGCAGTTATCTATCAGCCACACACCAGTTGAGAATCCTTATGTGAATCAGTAGTTTCATTAGGGTTGTGGAGTAATTATAATTGTTATTATTCCTTCAACATTATGACCTGGGGTTATTTGTAAAGTCACGTTTTCTGTTGTTAACTGGAGAAATTCTTGATTTTTTTTAATTTTTTTTTTTTTTTTTTTTTTTTTTGAGAGAGAGAAAGAGAGAAACAGAGTGTGAGTGGGGGAGGGACAGAGAGAGAGGGAGACAGAATCCGAAGCAGGCTCCAGGCTCTGAGCTGTCAGCACAGAGCCTGATGCGGAGCTCGAGCTCATGAACCACGAGATCATGACCTGAGCCAAAGTTGGCTGCTTACTGACTGAGCCTCCCAGGCTTCCTGTGAAATTCTTGATTTTTAATGTCAAATTCCTCCCTGCTCCTTTTTTTCCCCCCTTAATGGTATATCCTTTCAGGGTCTTGCTTAAAAAGGTTTTTTGTTTGTTTTTTCCATTCTACATCTTTTATTAGCTTTATGGTTTTATCTTTCATATATGGGTCTAAATGGAATTCACTGTTATAAATGTAAATTATGAAGGGATTTAACTATTTTTTGTCCTCCATAGAGTGAACTAGTTTTCCCAGTGCCACCTACTAAATATTCTGTGGTAGCCAGTGTCTAAGATGCCCACCCGCAATTCTTACTTCCTCCTTATTCATGCTCTTGTTTAGTTCCCTTCCACGCTGAATAGGGCTGACCTATGTAATCAGTAGGATATTGCAGAAGTGATGGTGTATGACTTCTAAAGCCAAGTCATAAAAGACATTGCCATTTCTGCCTATCTCGGGTCACTCACTCTGGGGGAAGCCAGCTGCCACACGAGGACAAGGGAGGTTCACTTGGTGAGGAACTGAAGCCCCCTGCCAATAGCCAGCACAGACTCCCAGCCATATGGGTGAACTATCTCAAGCAGATTCTCTAGGCCCAGTCAAGTCTTCGGATAACTACAGCCCTGGCCAATGTCTGGACTCCAACTTCATGAGAGACCCTGGGCCAGGACCACCCAACTAAGGTGATCTCAAGTTCCCAATCCACCGAAACTGTGTCATAATAAATGTTTATTGTTGTAAGCTGCTAAATTTGTAGTAATTTGTTACCCAGCAGTAGAGAACAGATTGGGTATCTGGAGTGGGGTTCTGTGGTAACAAAACTCTAAAGTGTAGGAGTGGCTTTAGAACTGGGAAGTGGGCACAAGCTGGCATGGCTTTGAGGAGAATATTAATAAAAGCCTAAAGAGCTTGAGAGGGTCTGTTCACAGAAGTCTGATGACCTTGGAGTAGGCTGCTGGGATGAAAATGTTACTGGAAACTGGTGTAAAGGGGATCCTTGTTATGTAGTGGCAGAAGTTTAACAACACTGTCTCCTACAGTAATGTAGAAAGTGGAAAATGTACCTAATGATCTGGGTGGTGTAGCTAAAGAGATTTCCAGAAAGAATGTTGAAGGTGCCACTGGGTTTATTGTTGCTGATAGTAAAATAGAAGAGGAGAGGGTAAGCAAGAGGAAAAACAATTGAACACAAAGGAGCCAGGTATTACTGGGTTTGAAAGTCCCCAGCCTTTCCAGGTAACGCATGATGTTAAAATTAACAAATGGCTTCCAGGAAAAGATCAAATATAGGGCATTCTCAGTAAAACATGATCTAAAGATGAAACTGAGGATATGATTGTAAAATCCTTTGTTAAGACTTCAGAAATATCCAAGATGCCTCAGAGAACCTTTGAATCAAATAATAGTGCTTCTAAGAAACTTAAGGGTGTTACCCCTCAGCAGTCTCAGCACAAGCCCAAAGTAGAGGACAGCTTATCTCACGAAGATTTGTGGGTGTGGCATTCGTCTAATGAACTGAACCCCAAGACTCACAAGACACCCATTAAGTTTTTAAGAGAATTATATTGGCAGAAACACTGCCAGCTTGGACCAAAAGTGACAGACCGTGCAAGACCTTTGGACCCCCAGAGTTCTACTGGCAGGAAACCATGGAGCTGCAAGCATGGATTATCTTTCATGGAAAAGGGAGGATGACTCAGGGCAGAGCCAAGAGCCATAGAGAATCATTTCTGAATAAGAGTAGGCATCAGAGAGCTCCCAGTATTCATCCAACTGGATTACAGAATTGATACGAAACAGTGACTTCTGTGTGCCACCTACCTCCTCCCCAACCGTTTGAACAAGAGTGCCCCGGTGATTGTGCTAATGCCTGTTCCACCACTGCATAGTAGGTATATGGGAGAGATGAGTGGTCTCTTTAGTTCACAGGTCTTCAGATAGAGTGGAAATGTTTATGGAGCTATACTTAGGAACTACACCTAAGGAGCCTCATCCCAACCTACACTGACTTAGATAAGATTCTGTACTTCAAGTGACGCTGAAATGGGATGAGACTTTGGAGGATCTTGGGAGGGAGGAAGTGTGTTTTTCAATGGGAAGGAGTTGAATCAAAGGAGCCAGAAGGTGGCCTGTAGAGTTAGTTAGCCTCCAAGGCAGTCCCCGGTGATTCTTATTCCCTAGTATTCATTCTTTCATGTAGTTTCCTTCCACACTGAACAGAGCTGACAAAACTAGGTCATGAAAGACATTGAGCCCATCACCTTGGTCTCTCGGATCATCTGCTCTGGAGAAGCCAGCTGCCATTTTGTGAGGACACGCAAGCAACCCTATGGAGAGGTCCAGATGACAGGGATGAGATGTTTCCTGCCGACAGCCAGCATGAATTTGCCAGCCATATGAATAAGCTTTCTCAGACACAAACCGTCCAAATCAGGCATGTCTTCAGATTCCTGCAGCACTGGGTGACATGACTACAACCTCAAGGGAGACCCCTATGCCAAAACGACCCATCTGAGCCACTCCTGAATCCTTGACCCACAGACACTAGGATAATAAATCTTTATTGTTGATTTAAGCTGCCAGGTTTGGAGATAGTTCATTACACAGCAGTAACCAATAGATACTTCATACTTGCCCCCACTGATATGTGGTGTCCTCTTTATAAATATGTTTTCATATATATACCAGCCCATTTCCAAACTCTCTGTTGTGTTCCATTGGTTTCTTGTTTGTTCCCCCAAACCAAAACCACACTGTTTTCTTTAGTATGGCTTTGTAGGATACATTAATATATGATAGATTCAGTCTTTTCTCTTGGTTCTTTTTAAAAATTGACCTAAGTAATAGACTTTTATTTTTCCATATTAATTTTAGAAAAAGTCATATGAGTTTTTTTCTTTTAATGTTTGTTTGTTTGTTCATTTGTTTTGAGAGAGAGGAGAGGGGAGAGAAATTCCAAGCAGGCTCTGTGCTTTCAGCACGGAGCCCGATGTGGGGATCAAACACATGAACCGGGTGAGATCATGACCTGAGCCAAAACCAAGAGTCAGACGCTTCACTGACTGAGCCACCCAGGTGCCCTAATTTTTAAAAATCTTGTGGAATTTCTAGTTAAGAGATCTTCTGGTTGAGAGAGGTGAGAGGGGTTTTGGCATAAAGATTCTTAAAGACAGGAAAGAGGAAAGAAGCCCATGTATCTGGTTTTGCCTCAGACCTCATCCCACCCAACCAAGTTCATTTACTGAACAGACACTGAGCATCCACTGTATACTAGGAATTCCCTAGGTGAGAAGAGACCAGATCATAAGCAAACATACCCCAAAGTGAGAAAATGTGAAGAACTAAGAGCCATGAAGAATGAGCTGTTAATGTGAAAAGGAAGTAGAGGAGCCTACTTTACTCTAGTAGTGGTCAGGGAGCTTCAGGAATTGGACCAGCACCCTCTGGGGGGTACCGTTTGAGTTATCTTAATGGTATGAAGGGGCCAGCCATACATACAACAGTGTAGACCATTCCAGGCAGTGGGAACAGCAAAGGCCTGGGTGGGCACAAGGAACAGGCTATGGGTGGGGCTGAAGCCCAGCAAGTAGGGGAGAGTGGTAGAGATGAGATCCGAGAGGTTGAATCCTGCAGAGCCTTGTGGACCACTAAGGAGTCTGAATTTTTTTCCCAAAGGCAACAACAACTTTTGACAGCTTTTAAGTGGGGGAGTGAGTGACCTTTGGTTGTGCTGTTAACCACCTTCCGCTTCTTCTCCAGCAAAAAAGGGAGAACCTGTCCCCGCTGTGCCTCATCCCCACGGTGACATCTCCCCGGGAGGAGCAGCAGCTCCTGGCCAGCACCTCCAAGGTGAGGCCCCTGAGCCCTGTAGGGTGGAGGCCGGGGGCCTCTCCTTGCAGCCTGACCCCCACCCTTCTCCATGCTCTCTCCGCCCACAGCCCGTGGTGAAGCTCCTGCACAACCGCAGTAACAACAAGTACTCCTACACCAGGTGACCACCACGGGGCGGGAGGTGCACCGGGTGGAGTCCTGAGCTCAAGCACAGCCCAGGTCTGGGCCCAGGGGGAGGGACAGAGGGACAAAGAGAAGGCCTGCCTAGACCAGGGTTCCAGCTCTGCCACTTACCCACTGGGCACTTTGGGCAGGTCATTTTCATTCCTGAGCTTCAATGTGATCACCAGTAAACAGGCTTGAGGTGAGGATTAGATGATAATGGCTGGCATTTACTAAGTGCTTTTCCGTAACAGGCATTGCTGTCAGTGCTTCACACGTATTAACTCCCATCATCCTCACAGTCGTTTGAGGTCGGTACTATTGTGATCTCCATTTTACAGATGAGGGAACTGAGGCACCAAGAGGTGAAGTAACTTTCCTGGTGTCACTCAGTTAAAAAGCAGCTGGTCTAGGACGTTAGGTGAAGCAGCCCAGCCCCAGAGCCTGCACTGGGAGCCACTCCGCTGTGCTGGGATTTGCTCCGCAGATGCTGGTCCTCCCTGAGGCCCGCTTAGCCTGGCCCCAGGGGTGGAGGAAGCTCCCTGCTGGGCACCAAACCCCTGGGCAGGACCAGAGTGCTGGGTAGGGGGGCCCCTAGGCTAGGGGAACAGTGGGCAGGAAGCCAGTGTACTGAGGCCTCCTGGCCCCTGGTCCTCAGCACTTCAGATGACAACCTACTTAAGAACATCGAGCTGTTTGACAAACTGGCCCTGCGCTTCCATGGGCGGCTGCTTTTCCTCAAGGATGTACTGGGGGACGAGATCTGCTGCTGGTCCTTCTACGGGCAGGGCCGCAAAATCGCCGAGGTGTGCTGCACCTCCATTGTCTATGCCACGGAAAAGAAGCAGACCAAGGTCAGAAGGGGTTCAGAGTCTGATCAGGGAGGGCTGTGGTGGTGGGCAGCACCAGGACCCTGGACTGGACAAAGGCAGCTCAGCAGACCAGGCAGCGGAGAGTCCGTTACTGGGAGCTAGGGCTGCAGTTCCGAGTTCCAGGGTCTTTTGTAACCTTGGGCATGTCACCTTACTTCTGTGGGCCTGTTTCTCTGCCATGAAATGAAGGTGTTGGATTACAGTGGGATTCTTTACCTAGGCCATTTGGGTCTCCAGGCGATCTGGAAGTGGTTTGCAAGTTTGGGAGTGTGTATGCATCTTTCCATTTAGAAAGACCATAGTTGTTAGAATCTCAGAAGGGTCCATGACTCAAAATAGGCTTTTAAAACCTCAGGACCTTAGAACACACAGGTCTCTTAGAACAAGTGAGTGTATAATTCCTGAGTCATTAACATGACAGTCATCAGCAGATAACTTCCTGAGCACCTACTCTGCACTAAGCTTTGCACCAGGCTTCAAATCAAGGTGAATGAAATGTCTGGTTAAGTACCAGCGCTCTGTCATGGCATCTACTTCCTTCTGCCCTTGATATGAGGGAAGAGCCTCAGACACACCCTCTGAGCACCCAGTGCTATCTCATACCTCCCCACCTTTGCACACACTGTCCCTCTTCTTAGACTGTTTCCTCAGCCCCGTCTGCCTAATGAACTTGTGCTTAATCTTTAAGACGCAAGTCAAGCACAGCTTTCTTTGGGACACCTTCGCTCATGAACTTTCAACCCCACAACCCCAGAGTTGATCATACTTCCTTCTTAGTCTGCAGCAGGCAGAGGCGGAGATAGGGGGCTATCACACCAGCAGCAAGGGGTTAGCTTCTTGAGCGTAGGGGGTCTACCTTTTCTTCCTATCTCTCTAGTACTAGACAGGCACTTGCCACACAGCAAAGCTAGGAAACATTCATTGAATGCATGCATGAATGAATGAGTGACCAACCCACCTTCCAAGAAGTTTCCACTGTAATTGGGAAAACAAGATAAACCAGTAATGAGAATGCAGCTTGTTAAGAGTTAGTTATATCCCTCCAGGCCACACAAAGAGACCCTCCATCACCTCCTCACTTCACTCCTTTCCACTCTCTCCACTCCCTCCCTCCTTACTATACTAAGTGCACTCCTGCCCCAGAGCTCTTGCACTTGATGTTGCCTATTCCCCAGACTGCTCTTTCTCTGCTTATCCACCCGGCTCCTTCCCTCCTCCTTTGTCTCTTGGTTCAATGTCACCTTTTCCAGGAGACTTTCTCTGAACTCCCTCTCTAAAATTGTAACATTCCTGGCCATGACAATCCCGCCCCCTTTTTATTACTTGTATGTCTGTGTCCTCCCCCTAGAATGTAAACTTCCTGCAGATAGAAACTTTGTTTAGTTCACTGCTATCTTCTCAATGTCTAGAACAATACCTGGTACAGTGCAGTCACTCAGTAAAAATTTGTCAAATGAAAGAACATACCAAGAAGACTTGGCAGCAAAGGAGAGAAAACAAATAACTCTGCCTGACTTTAGAGCTGGACCTTGAAGGATAAGTAAGACTTTGCTGAGTAAAAAATTTGCAAAGAAGATAGTCCAGGCCAAAGAACCTGTGATTGCAAAGGCTCAGGGGTGTGCCAGTGCAGGGCCAGCTGGGGGAGGGGCACGTCTGTGTATCTGGATCAGAGGGTTGCAGCTGGGGGTTGCTGGCCTTTTGCAGGTGGAGTTCCCAGAGGCCCGGATCTTTGAGGAGACCTTGAACATCCTGATCTACGAGACTCCCCGGGGCCCAGACCCAGCCCTCCTGGAGGCCACAGGGGGTGCAGCTGGAGGTGGTGGGGCAGGCCGAGGGGAGGATGAGGAGAACCGAGAGCACCGTGTCCGCAGGATCCATGTCCGGCGCCACATCACCCACGACGAGCGTCCTCATGGCCAACAGATTGTCTTCAAGGACTGACCTTTGACCTTTCTCCCTGTTTTCCTCCTGCCACTGGAACCCAGTTCCTCTCTCTTTCCCTCCTTTTCCCATACCTTTGCCCCGGCTTTGCTGGCCAAGTCGTGGGCCCATCTTCTGTCCCTTCATTGCATGGTACAGTTCACTGTGGCCCTTTTCCATTCATTCCCACCTCACTGCTAACAGCACGGTACATTCCAGCCCCCTCCCTAGGTCAGAGCCCTTCAGGAGGCCTGCATTTGTTCCCTTATCCCATTCTTGTCCTGCTCTTCCCTCACCAGCTGGTTTAGAGTGATTTAGAGCTCCTTTCTCCCCTTCTCTCTCTCTCTCTCCCCACCCCGTCCCCCCCGCTTTTTCAGCACATTGTACACGCCAAAGTGTCAAGCCAGCCCTTACTGACATCCACCATGTTCTGAGCCACCTCCCCACCACCGTGCAGGGTAGTTTCCCTCCCTTGTCCTTCCCCCACCAGCCCCCCCCCCCCCCCACCTCCTTAACTTTGTACTAGGCTGGCCTGGGCTTGCACCAGCTCAGCCATCTTCTCAATCTATTTCATATTATTTATTTTAATTTTCTATTAAATTATTGGAATAAAGTTGAGTTGAGGGTCTGGTGCTGGCTCTGAGGGAGAGGATCGGGGAGATGGCTTGTGTTAAGGAGGTACTTGGCTAGTTGGATGGGACAGGCCAGGAGCTCCTGCCCAAAGCCTTGAACTGGGCTGGTAGCTAGAAAAAGGTAGTCAGGAGTTAGGAGAGGATTTAAAATCTGTATTTCAGTGTTGGCTGGTCCGTTCCCACCCGCAGCCCCACCCCACCCCCTGCAGTGGAGAGGCAGTCCTGGCTACCACTCAAGCCATCCCTGAGTGCAGCAGCCCAGATGTCTGAAGGGAGCCCCTTCCTTCAAGGGTCTGGTGCGAAGACAAAGTCAAGGGCCTGGCGCTCAGCCCCAGCCACGTTGGGGTGCCAAAGGTCCACGATGAAGACCACTCGAGGCCCATCTTCTGGGGAGCCTAGGGCACATGGGGATGGAGACAAGAGAGCAGCTGACATTATTTATATGCCAGAGCACTCGCCAGGTGCTCCTAACAGCAAACACTTTGTAAATGAGTGCCAGGCATTGTTCTAACCCCTTGTATGTGTTCACTCTTCATCATCAGAACAAACTTGAGGGTCAGTACCACAATTATTCCCGTTTTATACAAAGTAACTGAGGCACAGAGATTAAGTAACCTGCCCAAGATCACACAGCTAGTAAGTGCCAGAGGTAGGACTGGAACCCAGGTGGTTCAGGCCCAGACTCTTGTGCTGTTAACCACTTGGCTATGCACCTACATTAACTTATTTAATCCTTGCAGTCACCCAATAAAGAAGGTGATGCCCCATTTCACAGGTGTTTGGGGAAGTTATAGGACTCGTTCAAGGTCATGCAGCTGGAAAATGATGGTGCTAGGACAGGAGGCCGGTTGGGCTTGATTCTGCAGTCTCTATTCCCTTTCACTCAGTCTCTCATCCCTCCTAGCAGAACGGGAGCCCATTACCATTATGAGCCACTGTGTGCAGGAACGAGTCGTCCACCAGTAGACAGTGTCCTTCAGCCCAGCACTGGGGCTCGCCCCCGACCACCAGCTCACAGCCGGGAGGAATCTTCAGGCCTGTGGAAAGAGACCCGGGCATCCAACACCCCTGCTTCCGTCAAATGGGCCCACCGCATTTAGTCAAAATGCAGAATTGCAAGTCTTAAGCACCCCATGTAGTGTCCCTCTTTGCTGTCTGGAAGGTGACCCAAATGTAATTACGATATAGTAGCAGCTGAAGTGCTGGGAGATACAGGAAAGGCAGTGCAAAGCACAATATTTGTTTCAGAGAAAAGGGAAGGCTCCCTGGAGGAAGTGACATCTTTTCTTGGGCTTCTGTCAATTTAACTCAAGAAGCTACTTAATGTGTGCTTGGCCCTCATTAGTATAATACTGATGGATCCACTTTGGCCCCAGGACCACAACACAGTAGAGTGCTGTGAGAAAAGTGGGCACCAACTCCAATGATGGGGAATAGTTAGACCTCCCAGAGGCGGTGCGGCACTTGAAAGTGGAGTCCTGAAGGCTGAGTAGGATTTTTCCAGGAGGTGATAAGGGAGAAAGACATTCTAGACTGAGGATAGCGTGAGTGTGGCATCTGCCAGGATCAGCCAGAAAGCTCTCATGATTTAACACATGGTGGGAGGGAAGGGGAGGAAGGGAACAGGTGGGAGATGAGGAGAGAAGGAATCTGGACTTGATCCTGAGACCGGTGTGCTTCGAAGTGAAGGACACGTCAAACTGGTGGCACACAAAATGCTTTTAGGCAAAACAAGGTTTTAAGTAACAGCACATTAAATAACAAAAAAATGTTTCCTTTTCCATTTTCTTTCAGCTTTTAAAACATGAAGAAGAGACTCTCAGTTTGGTGCTACCATAACTTTAACACCCCACCAACACTGCTCCCTTCTAAAGGAACAGAGTGGAGGCTTCAGCCTCAGAGAGACTAGAGTATTTAGATGGGATTTTTAAAGCTTGCTTCTTTCTTTAAGTTTAAATTTGTTTTTATGAGTCCTTTCTATTTGGAGCAAGTAATACTGATTATCATTGTTCTCTAAAGATTCCTTTTAAATAAGCGAGACAAAATGTAGGGAGAATCGGTATCGAGAAAAACAGTACAGGTGGAAAATGACCATGGCAAAGCTTATGAAGATGGTTCGCAGGTAACTGAAGCTCAGGAAATGCTGCTGTGGGCAACAGGGAGTCATGGAAGATTTCTGAGAAGAGAGGCATGATCAGAACCATAGTGTAGAAAGCTCTGGTGGCAGAGAAGAGTCTGGAGGAGGAATCGTGAAGGCAAACAGGTTGTCTGTAGGCAGCATCTACTTACCCAGATGGCATCTGACCCGGGCATTGGTGGGCCCACAGCGACCCTCAAGCCGGGCCCCAGGCAGGAGGACAGAAAAGCCAGCATTGCCGAAGGTGTTGGCACTCATAAAGCTCCGCAGCCCCCTCAGTGCCCGATAGGCCCCCGGGCACCGGCGGCAGTTGCTGGGTTGGCACCGGCCTGCTTGGTACAGCAGGAGCTGGTAGCACCCAGGGGCCAGGGGTGGGGACCAGCCCCGAGGCAGAGGAGTTGTCCCTGAGAAGTCCCAGCTCACAGCCCCAAAGTCCCGCAAAATGGCAGGGAAGCTGCTCTCCAGGAGCTCCACATCATGCCGCTGGGCATCCCGTGGCACGAAGGGGACTGAGGGCAGGTCTGGCAGGAAAAGCAGGCCTGGGCGCTGAATGCCCAGGACCCCTGGCCCTCCCCCAGGGCCTGGACCACCTTGAGCTGCCCTCCTCACCCTACCCATGCCCGCCCAGGAGTAGCGCCTGGCATAGGCCCGCAGGCGACGGCTCACTAGGCCTTCTGTCCTGAGTCCTTCCCCAGGCTCCCCAGAGCTCCCAGGGCTTGGCCTGCCAGTCTCAGAGCATCCCCTAGGCCCTCCACTGACACCCCCAGCCCGACCCCCAGCCTCCAGGGCCTGCATGTCTTGGGAGCCCAGACGGTAACAGTACCAGAGGAAAAGGGAAGTGAGGGCTCCAAGGAGCAGGGTAAGGGCTGAGGAGGCCAGGGGCGATGGCCACGCAGGCACGATGGGCAGGGAGGCCCTGGCCAGGAGGCCTGGGGCATCTTCCAGACCCCAGTTCCCCTGTCCCCCCAGTTCTCCACCGGTTCCCTCTGTGGCTGCTCCAGGGTTACCCCCTGGGCTGTTTCCCCTCCACATTTCCCACTCTTGGTTCTATCTCCTTCTGAGGTCTTCTCTTCACCTTCTAGCTTCCTCTTTCTCACCTCCTTCAAATACCTCCAACCCTCCTTTCTCTTTCTTCCCTTCTATCTCTCTCTCCTTCTACCTCTTTTTTCTCCTTCAACACTCTCCTCTTCCTCCTCCCCAACCCCCTCTCCTTTCTCCTTCCGGCAGTTTCCTCTCTCCCCTTCAGCCTCTCCTTTCCCCACTCTCTCTGTCTCCCCCTCTCCTTTCTCCTCTCTTCCCTCCCTTCCCCGCCCCTCTTTAAGCTCTCCCTCCCTTCTAGCTTCCCCGGACAGCAGTTCCTACCCCACCTGGACCCGCAGCCCCGGGAACCCGCAACCAGTCGTCCTCCGCAGCGGCTTCTCTCTCTCCTTCCTCCCCCTTCTCCCCTCTGCCCTCGCTTCTCACTCGACCCGACCCGCGGGTCTTCTCTCCCTCTCTCTCTCCTTCTTCCTCTCTCTCTCTCTCTCTCTCTCTCTCTCCCCCCTCCCTCCCTCTCTCCTACTCGTTCCTTCCTTGGCTCCCACTCACCCTGACGTCACCCATCCCCACAGTCCTCTCAGCTTAGCTACCCCCGCCCCCACCCAGTGGCAGCCGCATCTCAGCCGGGATGGGGGGAGGGGGGGGGTCGTCTCCGGATTTGCCTCCCCGCCCCGACGGGGCGCCACGTGGGGCGCAGGGGGCACTGTGCCAACCTCCAGCCGCCCCGCAATGCGAAAAGAAGGGGCGGGGGCTGAGGAGGGGCGTGGCAAGGCAAGGGGCGGGGCGGGCGCGCGGACTGATGGACAAGGCCGGCGCTCGCGGACTGAGGACAGGGACACTGCGGCCCGTCCATAGGTCTGCAGATCCCTTGACCAGTCGGCCTGTGACTCCCCTCCCCCTCCGCCTTCACTAGAGCCGGCCCCCGGCGGGAGCCTGATTGATAGTGAGGGTGGCTTCAGCCAATCGCCGGCGGCGCGGGGGGCCGGGCCCGCTCCGGCTGGGCCGAGAAGAGCTGTCCGCTGGCTGGTGGTGCTGAAAAGGGCGCCCCAGAGGCGTGGTGACAGAGGCCAGGAGAAAAAAAATCAAAGTTGAAGCTGCCTGGCCGCTGGCCGGGGTCGTGAATGTAAGAGAAGGGGTTTCCCCTCCCCAGATCCCGGCCTGTCGCCCCTGCGACTTCTCATAAACGTGTAAACTTGCCATTCTCCTGGAAGAGGGGAGCCCATTGCACATGAATTGTAAAACAGAAAGGGAAGTCCTGTGGGGGGTGGGGGTCCTGGATGTGGGTAGGGGGCATACTGGGAAGCCGACCAAGCGTGAACCCAGCTGTGCCGCCCCTCGGCACCCTGGGAAGAGGAGATTCAGATTCCAGATGTGCTGGAAAGGCTGGGGGAAGAGGTTGTAATTACAGCTAGGACCAGAGTTTCCTTTGCCTCCCCTAGGGGCCGCGGGAGTGAGGATTACGGTCTGGCTCATGTGGTCCCTCCTTCCTCCATCTGCACTTCCTCCTTCTCCCTCCCCCCTCCCCGTCGCCCCCAAATAAATCCTGGCCCCTCCCTTCGCCCGTCCCCAGGATCTGACGTGGGTTCGACACCTTTCTCAGCTTCTCCCTCCCGCAGCTCCTGTGCCCGAGCTTCGGCTCTCCAGGTTCCGCAACCCCCTCCCCTCCCCGCCAAGCCCCGCTAGAGCACAGTAGGGACCCTCCTGATCCTCGACCCCACCCCAGACCCCCTGAAGCTGCCTTGCCTCTCCCCACTCCCCCAGCTTGGGATCCAGCCAGCTGGGGGGACCCAGGCGCCCGAGCGAGAGGGTAACCCAAGCGACCCGGCCCCTTCGGGCTTCTTGGTCCCACCCCCTGCAGCCGGAGCCGCGCCCCCTCTCCCACAGACCCGAGAGCAGAAGACAGAGGAGATTGGGCAAGGAGGGGTGGGATCCAGGCAACCTCCAGCCCAATTCTGCCCCTCCAACCCAAGGGGCAGAGAAATTGTCTTTCTTGCTCCATGCTAGCAGGGAAAAAAATAAATAAGGAAAGGGAAAGATAAAAGGAGACGGAGGAAAGGTGACAGATTATTTAGGAGAGACGCAGAGGAGAGAAATCGGTGTGAGTCGCCATGGGGACTCCCAGGGTCCAGCACCCGCCGCCTCCCCAGCTGCTGTTCTTAATTCTGCTGAGCTGTCCCTGGATTCAGGGTAAGGACATGGGAGCGTGGGGGTAGGCCCGGGGAAGGTCCTCAGCTGGGTCTTCTGCCATCCTTTCTCTGAACATCCTGGGCTTTCTGAGCTTCTGGGGGAGGGGAGGGGTACAGCTGATGGGGAAGGGGCAAGCCAGGGCTTTCTCGCTGGTGCCTGGAGCCCTAACCCCCAATACTGAAGAGGTGGGGGAATGAATGAGGGGAGCTTTTACCAGAGCCGGGGGGGGGTTGTTAAATCCAGGAAGAAGGGCTGGGGGAGTTGGGGGGATGTCTGCGGAGGCGGCATGAAGCATGCAGGGTACCTGGGTGGGACACGGAGGTGGTGGGAGAAACGCCAGGCACTGCACACACAAACGCTCTTGGACGAATGGACAAAGACAGATGAACAGAGGCAGTGCTCAGAGACCAGAGACCAAATATTCAGTTCTCTAATCTGACCCCTCGCCAGACTCCAGGGAAGCTGGCAGAGACTGCAGAGAGGGAGAGAGAGAGACAGAGAGAGAGAGAGAGAGAGAGAGAGAGAGAGAGAGAACACCACACTGCAGAGACAGAAACCCAGAAAGAAAGCTGGGCACTGCGGAAGCAAGGGCTGGGAGGTACTGCCAGACCCTCTGCAGAGCTCCAGGGTTGGGGAAGAGCACCAGTGAGGGGAAAATGAAGGTAGCACTGTGGCCACGCTGCTGGCGCTGTCCAGGGTTCACTGAAGGCCCACTCAGCCTGGGGGGTGGGGGGAGAGGGGAAGGTGCAGGAGTGTGTGAGGCAGCTGGGAGCCCCTCCTCCAATCTTGGCTCTCAGCCCAGTCTGGGACCCTCTGAGCTCCTGCAGGCCCTGCTGACTGGGGAGAGGGGAAGAGCTCTGGAAAAGATCTTTCTGGAGAAGGAAAGAGTGTGGGGCAGTGGAAGGGCTCACACAACTTCATCTCCTAGGTCTGCCCCTGAAGGAAGAAGAGGTACTGCCAGAGCCCGGAAGTGAGGCCCCCACAGTAGCCTCCGAGGCTTTGGCCGAGCTGCTCCATGGGGCCCTGCTGAGGAGGGGTCCAGAGATGGGCTACCTGCCGGGTGAGGCCCCCAGAGTGGCACGAGTGGCATACAGAGAGGGAGGGAATAAACTCAGGGAGATGGGAACCCAAGCCAGTGACGTTCAGAGAGTGATGGTTAGAGAGTGTCAAAACTGGGCATAGACAGAGACCCAGGGAAATCGAGACAGAATGATCAAGAGACAGAGCCAGACAGAAAAACAGACCATCAGAGAGAAACATAGAGGGAAACTCAGAGAACCAGACTCGGAGGAACAGGGGGGAGGGAGACACAGAAAGAGAGAAATGCAGAGAGTAGCAAATTTAGACTCATAAAGTCAGAGAGCCACGGGAATACTAAACAGAGAAGAGTTCCAGAGAGAGCGAAAGAGAGAGGAGAGAGAAAGGGGTACACAGGAAGGGGAGCCAGATCTGAAGGGGGAGGCATGGAGAGGCTCAAGGAGACTGTCAGAGTGGAAGGACTTGGGCGGAGAGGTGGTGAGGGATGGTGGGTCAGGCTGTGGACGCCTTGGGAGGAGGCTCAAAGTTCGGGTGGGGAAGGGAGACGTGGGGGGGGGCTGCACCTTGTGGGGGAGGTCTTTGGGGTTCAGTGGGGGAGCCCCCAGTTTCCCTCAGCCCTGCTCCCTACCCATGGCCCCCCGATTTGCTCCTTCTGTGCCCTGACTTCCGTTGCACTGTCCCAGGATCTGATCCAGACCCCACACTAGCCACCCCTCCAGCCGGCCAGACTCTTGCAGCGCCCTCCCTGCCACGGGCCACTGAGCCAGGGACAGGGCCTCTGACAACAGCCGTAACCTCTAAAGGGGGCAGGGGGGCAGGCCCCACCGCACCAGAGCTGCTGACCCCGCCCCCAGGAACTACGGCCCCGCCCCTTCCTGGCCCCGCCTCCCCAGGCCCACCCCTCGGGCCCGAGGGAGGAGAGGAGGAGACCACGACCACCATCATCACCACGACAACTGTTACCACCACGGTGACCAGCCCAGGTGAGGCGAGGGAAAGGGGATGGGGACAGTGTGCAGGAGTACGAATGTGGGAGAGGAGCGGGTGTGCAGGGCGAGAGGCTGCTGGGAACGTGTGGAAGAAGGGGTCTGGGCTTCCGCTCAATAATAATAAAGGCTGGCATTCATATGCCCTTGCTATGTACCAGCACCTCTCTATGTGTTTTATCTCCATTATGGTTGGGGAAGGGAGTTGTGGGCACGGGGGAGGGCGAGGGGGGAGAGGGAGCACCGGAAGGTGGTGAGGGGTGCTGGGGCCAAGACAGGTGAGGACCCCCGGAGTTGCTTGGCTGGGAGGGCAAGAATCCAGTGATTCTCCCAACTCCAGCCACTTGTATCTCTTCAGTTCTGTGTAATAACAACATCTCTGAGGGCGAAGGGCACGTGGAGTCTCCAGATTTGGGGAGCGCAGCCAGCCGCACCGTGGGGCTCCTGGACTGCACATACAGCATCCATGTCTACCCTGGCTACGGCATTGAGATCCAGGTAACTGGACTTTGAAGCCCCCAAGCCCTTTCCTCTAGGCCCAGGGGTGTGCACAGGTTTGGCCTGGGAACCAGAGAACCTGTTTCCTAACTGAAGCGGGCCTGTTTTCCGAGGATCTCAAAGACGCTCCTAGAGTTCTATGATTTGACCGATGTCACAGTGATATTTGGCTGCCACGCGCAAGGGAGGGGAAGGCGAGGGGTGGGGGACTTAGGGGTCACCCGCCCTCACTGACTTGTCCCGGGGGGTCTGGGTCTGGCTTCTTTAGGTGCAGACGCTGAACCTGTCTCGGGAGGAGGAACTCCTGGTGCTGGCTGGTGGGGGGTCCCCAGGCCTGGCCCCCCGACTCCTGGCCAACTCCTCCATGCTGGGAGAAGGACAGGTCCTTAGGAGTCCAACCAACCGACTGCTCCTGCACTTCCAGAGTCCACGGGTCCCAAGGGGCGGTGGCTTCAGGATCCACTATCAGGGTGAGGAGTCTGGGGTGCTGGTGAAAGGGGAGGGGCCACACTGGGCACAAGGGACATCACCAGGAGCCTTTCCTCCTGGCTAGGACCCTGGGGGCAGAGCCCATAGAGGAGATCTACATACACTTATTTCACACACTCACAGACCTGTGTCTGGGTGTGCACACATCCAGGTGGCAGTTCACCCATTCACTCGACAAATGTTTATTGAGCACCCGTTTCATACCGGCCCTGTGTTATCCCTGGAGGGAGAAATGAACAAGCTAGATGTAAATCATCAAGGAACTCAGAATCTAGGTAAAGAGATGGGCAAGTAATCAGGATGATTATAATTCAGTGAGATTCGGACCTATATCCCTATGATGAAGGAAACACAGGCAGAGGGAACAAATTTCAAAGGGACCTAAATTTCTCCTAAGGGATACAGGGACACCTTCTTGGAGGAGGTAACTAAGCTGGGAACTAAAAGATGAGCTGCTAGGGGAAGGTGGGAGGGGGAGAAAGAGGCAAGTGTCCTGACGGATGAAAAAGCATGGCCTCCTTGAGGAGTTGAAGTGATTCAGCATGGAAGACAGAATTGTCTTAGCTGTGTGACCTGGGGGGAGTTACTTAACCTTTCTGTGCCTCACTTCTCACCTGAAAAGTGGGGATCATAATACTTAGTTCATGGCATTATTAGGAAGATCAAATTAACTAATACATGTCAGGTGCTTAAAATAGTGTCTCGTACACAGTGAGAGCTCAGCAATGTCAGTTGTTGCTACAGAAAAACCCAGAAAGTGGTGGGCGGGAAGCAGGCTCTAAGAGACCAGACTGGGAGGTAGGTTGGATTCAGATCATGAGGGGCCTTATCAGCTTCAGTAAGGAGTACAGACGACTTTATCCTGCAAGGGGCACGGATTGAGAGGTTTTAAGCAAGATAGTGACAGCCTCAGATATGTGACCTAGAAAGATCCTGCTGGGTTTGGGGGGCGTAAGAGGCACAACTGCATTCATGAGCAACCACCCACGGACAGCCTACAAACAGGTGGACATTGGTGCTCACCCGTGTGTACGGGAACCTTCCCACAGTGCAAGGGTATGTTCTAGCATACACGTGTGTATGAGGCAACAGTCCCAGCCCACTGTCCCATTCCGGACCCTGCTGCCATCTCCAAAGTCCCTGTGTTCCTTGGAAAACAGAGAGGGCACTATGTTTGGGCCCAATGTCCCCATTTACATCACCTCATGGCCTTGCCTGCCTCTTGTGTGCCCTGCTGCCCCCCGTTTCCCTTGTGGGCTTTATCCAACTCACACACCACCCGTACCCCTTCCTCACACCCTTTTGAGTTTCTCCTGAGGCCTCTGCCCAGCCCCAGGGGCTCATGTGTGCAAGGTGGAGAGACCTATTCGCGGAGAACCCAGTGAGGTGGGGGCCATGTAACTGGTGGTCGGATCAGCAGGAAGCAAGGGCATGGCCCAGGGCCCGGGCCCAGGGCAGGACTTCCGATTTTACAAAATGGCTCCCTGCTGGCTCTCTTAAGCAGCCACTTCCCTAGGGCATTGAAAATAGGACTCTTTAGACTAAGTAGAACATTTGGGGAAGCAGGGCTATTGCATAAATTGGCCTTCATTACCTGCCTCGGTCTTCCCTGCTTTGCAGCTTCTCAGGGCACCTTTGGGACCGAGGCCCTGTTTAAGCGCTCCCCAGTCTGCACTAGCCGGGGCCTCTGGTCCAAAGTGGCCTCATTAGCTTCTCTGAAAGGCCAAAGGCTCCATCACTGCTCGCCCCAAGCCCAGCGAGCGTTCCCATTTACAAAACCCCTGCGCCAACTGTGGTTTCCTTTGCATCTCCCAGCACCCCCGAGAGTGACCCCCAGCTCTGAGAGGATGAAAGGTCAGATGGATGCTAAACCACCTGTAAGTTCATTGCAGAGTCAGCAGTCAGTCCCCAGCCCTGACTCTGAGGCATTCATTAATTGAGGTGGAGTGGCAAGTGATTAAGCTTTTCTGAGTACTTTCTATGTGTCAGGTGCTTTGCGTGTTTCTTTCCTTTAACCTGAAGGCCAGTTGTCAATGATAGCGGTTATTACTGCCATTTACAGGTGACAGGCCCTAGAGGTGACATCACCTGTTCAAGGTCATACAGCTAATAAGTCTTGGAGCTGGACCCAGAACTCAGGTCTGCCCGGTTCCAAATCCAGTGCTCTTGTGTATTGTTCCAAAAATCCTCTTTGCCGCTGCATCAGTGGACCAGTTAGGCTAGGCTTTTGGGAGACAAAATAAATAAGGCGTGGTTCTGTCTCATCATGGCAATAGACAGCAGTCAATGTGATGATAAGATTATGCAGGTGCATGTGGAGAGGCAAGAAAGAAACGAACTCAATTGGAAAGGGGAGGGGTGAGGAAGACTTCCTGGAAGAGGTGGTTCTTAAGTTACTCCTTGAGAAATGAAAAAGGGCGAGAAGAGGGCCTTGCAGGTGGGGGAAATGGTGTGAAAAGATACGGAAGTCACAAAATTACATTGGGTAGGATATACGGATTGCGGGTGCTAAGACCTGACGCTGGGAGTGTTGCGCTGGACACAGCTATGGAAGGCACTTGAATGTCAACCCAAAGCATTTGGACTTGATTCTGCTAACTGTGGAGAGTCATCAAGAGGCTAATATGTACTTAAAGCACTGTATTCTGGAAGGTTTTTGTGTTTATCTTCATAGACTGTGAACTCCCGAAGGGCAAAGCCTGGGGGCCCTTTTTGCCTCTCTGTGCCCAGCGCCCAGCCAAGGAAATGCTTATTGAATTTTGAAGTAGGGAGAGACCAGGTCTCTGACAGAATCACTTAGGGCTGGAGAGTTAGCAAAAACAAAGGCCCAGGCAAACTGGTACCTTCCAAGCACGGTTACCCAGAGCCTACCCCTGCTACAGAGACCCAGCTTTGGTGCACCTCCGCCTGGCAGCCCTTCTTGATGGACTGTGACTGGTCTGAAACAGACACACAGAACTGTGTCAGGACCAAATTTAGAGTCCATTGTTTACTACCAAGTCTCTTCCTTTCTTTTTCTTTGTTCCTTCCTTCTTTCCTTCCTTCTTTCCTTCCTTCCTTCCTTCCTTCCTTCCTTCCTTCTTTCCTCCTTCCTTCTTTTCCTTCCTATTTTCTTTCTTTCTTTCGTTCTTTCTTTCTCTTATTTAATTAATCTCTACACCCAACATGGGGCTCAAACTAATGACCCTGAGATCAAGAGTCGCATGCTCGTCTGACTAAGCCAGCCAGGCATCCCCAAAGTCACTTTCTATTTATTTCTCTCATAGGATTCCACAAGGTTTTCAGGAGGCTTTCAAAAAAGAACACAGCAAAATTAAATAAAATAAGAAGAAAATTGGTGCCAGGAAGTGCGTATTAAAGATGAAAAAATAGACGTGGATGGACAGGCCCTTGTTGCTAGGGACAAGCCTCGATCTGGTTCCGAGCGTCTTAGCAGCCAGCACAAAAAGAGAGATTGGATAGTTCTCACTGCAAGAGAGGAGGAGAGAAACAAAGGAAAGCAAAGCTTTCCCTAGCACTTCACTTTCACTGGAGGATTCATTTAGGGGGCACTGAGTATGAAGGTCTTTAATGACAAGATGGTCAAAGTTCCTAAAGGAGTTTCATGTGGCTCCTCTGGATGAAAGCTGAGGGAATCCTACTACCACGCACCTCCGTGGAAGAGAGTCTGTATGTGTAGAAGGGAGAAAGCATAGGGGCGCCTGGGTGGCTCACTTGGTTAAGCCTCTGACTTTGGCTCAGGTCATGATCTCACAGTTCGTGGGTTTGAGCCCCGTGTCAGCATGGAGCCTGACGCCTGCTTCAGATTCTGTGTCCCCTTCTCTCTCTGCCCCTCCCCCACTCGTGCTCTCTCTGTCTCAAAAATAAATAAAACATTTAAAAAAATGCTTTTAAAGGAGGGAGAAAACATGATGAGGCACTTAGTAGCCAATTTCTACATCTGGAAAACGTATCGCAGTCTTACTCTGGCTACCTCAAAAGTGCTGCATAAACTCACCTTAGCAGCTGAACAGGCTCTGGAAATACTATTTGTTATTATTAGAGCTGGATGGGTTCAGAGTGGTCAACTGATTTGCCTGAGGTCACACACCAAATATGTACCACAGTCAGAATGTCTTTGAATCTCAGATACTTCATCTGTAAAATGGAAGCCAAAGTGGGTAGATTACAAAGATTAGGGGAGATAAGAGATATTGAAGTTATCTCTTCATTAGACCAAGTAGCCATGTGAAAACTCCAGTAAGGAGCCAGTCTGTGCCTCCAGGGGGATGTGGAAAGGGGGAAGGAAGTGCTGGGTGATTGGTGAGAGTGGCCTGGAGAAAAGAGTCCTTCTCCCTGCTCTGCCTTATCCAGCCTATCTCCTGAGCTGTGGCTTCCCTCCCCGGCCGACCCATGGGGATGTGAGCGTGACAGACCTGCACCCTGGGGGTACTGCCACCTTCCACTGTGATTCGGGCTACCAGCTGCAGGGTGAGGAGACCCTTATCTGCCTCAATGGCACCCGGCCAGCCTGGAGTGGTGAACCCCCCAGCTGTATGGGTGAGTCTCCTGCATGCTAAATGGGGCCTGTCCTGGGAGCCCCATTGGGAGGGTACTATCTTGGGCATCTCCATCTTTGGGGAACATCCATCTTGAAGTGGTTTCTGCCTAGAAGAGTCCCTATCCTGGTGTCTCCATCTGGAGCTCCTTACACTGAATGTCCCTATCCTCTGAGAATCTCCATTCTTGGGGGTCTCTATCTGGGGATGTCCTGCCTACAGGCTTTCCATTTGGGGAGTCACCATTCTGGCTGCCTCTTCTCTTAGGGACTCCTCATCCTCAAGGAAACCATTCTTGAGGTCCATATCTAGAGGGTCTCTATCCTGGAGAGTCTTCATCCTGGTGATCCCGTCTGGAAGATTTTCCATTTGAGGGCTTCAATTTGGGGGATCCCCCATAACTCCAGATGCCAGGGTATCCACATCTGGAGAGTGTTCATATTAGCAGGATTTCCATCCTAGGAGGTGTCCATTCTGGGGTTTCCTATTTTAGGGCTGGTTCCCTACCTGAATGGTGGCCTGGAAATGTCCTGTCCTCTGCCGTGAGCCTGTAGGGCACCCTGAGGCCAGGTCCCAACCAAAGGTGTGGATGTAACAGCTCTGAAGACAGGAGGACAAGTCACCTTAACATATCCCCCCCCCCCCACAGCATCCTGTGGTGGCACCATCCACAATGCTACACTGGGCCGCATCGTGTCCCCTGAGCCTGGGGGAGCGGCAGGGCCCAACCTCACCTGCCGTTGGGTCATTGAAGCAGCTGAGGGACGCCGGCTTCACCTGCACTTCGAGAGGGTCTCACTGGATGAGGACAATGACCGGTGAGGATCTGCGCCTTGAGTCAGAGGTCCCCACCTCTGGGAAACAGGGAGGCTGCAGGGGGTGGTCAGACAGGTCTGGGGTGGATCCCAGTTAAAATTTGTGTCAAATACAGATCGGTCCTTCCCCTTCTTAGGCAGTATAGCTGTGTCAACTTAGATGAATCACTGAACTTCTCTGTGCCTCAGTTTCCTCTCCTGTAGAGTGGCAATAATAGGACCTCCTTTTGAAGGTTTCTGCGAGGATACATGTTAAGACACATGAAATACTTAGAAGGGTGCCTGGCCCACAGAGAGCACTGTAAATGTGCTTGGCATCCTCATCATCATTGGTGCCCCCTCTATCTAACTGCTATCGCAGCTCTGCCACGAGTTGCTGTGTGATGTTGGGCAGGTTATTTACTCTTTCTGGGCCTCCGTGTCCTCATCTCTAAAGTAAGGAGTAATAAAGAGTACCCACTCAAGGGCTCTTGTGAAAATTAAATGAGAGGGGCGCCTGGGTGGCTCAGTCGGTTGAGCCTCCGACTTCAGCCCAGGTCACGATCTCACGGTCTGTGAGTTCGAGCCCCACGTCGGGCTCTGGGCTGATGGCTCAGAGCCTGGAGCCTGCTTCTGATTCTGTGTCTCCCTCTCTCTCTGCCCCTCCCCCGTTCATGCTCTGTCTGTCTCTGTCTCAAAAATAAATAAACGTTAAAAAAAAATTTAAAAAAAAAAAGAAAAGAAAATGAGACGAAATGTGTAAAGGCTTAGAATACTTGGCATGTAGTCGACCTTTGAAAACAATAGCTTGAAAATGAGTGAGGAGAGCCTGGCAAGAAGTGGGGCAGCTTCTGAGGGGAAACTGAGCTCCTGACGACCCTTCTGTCCATCTCAGGCTAATGGTGCGCTCAGGGGGCAGTCCCCTCTCCCCAGTCATCTATGACTCAGACATGGATGATGTCCCAGAGCGGGGTCTCATCAGTGATGCCCAGTCCCTGTATGTGGAGCTGCTCTCAGAGACACCTGCCAATCCCCTGCTGCTAAGCCTCCGATTTGAAGGTAACCGCCCTCCTCTCGGGGCCCCAACTCCTGCACTCTCCCCTCTTCCTGATGGCCAGGTACAGTCACAAGCACAAACACTGTCCCTGTTCATCTCTGTGTTTGGATCCCTGGAACCTAACTTGCTTTACCACCCCAAAACTCTAAAAATCCCCTCTGATGGACCCCTTCTAATTCCTGAAGTGGCTTTTTCTCTTTAAGTTTCATATATGGCTGGCTCTAGATACACAGCCAGAGTCCAATTACCTTAATCTCTCAGTTCTTTGCTCTGTGTTGGCTTCATTGTCAGGCTCTCATATGTGGTGGACCTAGCAGTTCTGACTGATAAACCACCAACTTAGTAAGTCAACCAGAAAGAGAAAGTATAGCACTTTCTCAGCAGAAATGCCAAGAAGGGCTCTCATTTCCCTGGCTTAGGTCATGTGCCTACACCCGAGCCTCATTAAAGCTAGGGTCAAGTGGTGTTAGGATTGGCAGATCCACATCACATAACCATCCAGAGTTGGCCCCAACCGGACCTCATTGACCGGGGAGGCATGTATCCCAAAATGAAAAAAGGAGTGCTGTAAACAGAAGAAGGGGGACCGGATGCTGGACAGGTAGAAACAAGGAGGTCAGCCGACCATGGGAGAAGAGGTGTTTGAACACCTTTACAGGATAGAGAGAATTTTGAGAGTCTCATACTCTACCTACTGGCCAGGCTCTGGGATAGAGAGAATTTTAAAAGTGGGAGATTAGGGGCACCTGGGTGGCTCAGTCGGTTAAGGGTCTGACTTGGTTTCCACTCTGGTCATGATCTCATGGTTCGTGAGTTGGAGCATTGAGTGGGGTTCTGTGCTGACAGTGTGGAACCTGCTTGGGATTCTCTCTCTCCCTTACTCTGCCTCTCCCCCACTCATTCTCTCTCAAAATAAATAAATAAACTTAAAAAAATAAATAAATAAAAGAGGGAGATTAGGGATGAGCATCTCAGGTGAAAGGAACAGTGTGAGCAATAGTAAAGAGTCATAGAAAGGCCTGGTATGTTTGGGAAACAGGAAATTTCAGTGTGACTGGAGCAGAGGATTTGTGCAAACAGTAGCAGGAGAGAGATAAAGAAAATGAAATGCTCAGAGATGGGAGGGGCTGGTTTCTGGTATGAATCAAGGGAGAAATGGAATTGGCACTGGGCCCTGATGGGTGCATAGGATTTGGACATGACACTTAACCTCATCGGGTTAAATAACAGTAAACTACAACAGTGGATCTAAAAAATAATTTGCATTTTGTCTTTGAAAATGTGAAAAGAGTTCCAGGTTTAAGGCCTGCCTCCCTAGTTGTGGGTCATTGCTGTTCCATGAGCTTCAGATTCCTCTTCACGTATAGTTTTGCAGCTAAGATATGATCACGTGGGCCAAAACTAAAATGCTCTCCAAATGTTTATTTTTGCTGACTTAGTCCAAAATCAAAATTGAGTAGCTTCTGCATTCACTGCACTTTTGGATTCTAGCCACAGCATGGATGATCAGGGGTAATCAGAATCTGTTATTTTTGAGGGGAGAACACACTTACATGAGCCAGTTCTCCAAAGGCACCCTTTCCTCTCCCTCCTCTGCAGTTTCTAAAACCAAGTGTCTCTAGCTGGGAATCAAGCCATGTGAGTCTGAGACCTGATTCTGCCACTGCCCTAGTGTATGACACTGGGCAAGTGACTTTTTGTCCTTGGACCTCAGTTTCCTCATCTGTAGAATGGGAGCTGGGATTTGACTAGCCTAGCAGTTTTCCTCCAGAGGCCAGGAAGGTAACAGAAATGTGTAAATGAGAAGTGTTAGGGTTTGGAGGAGTCTGGAGAGTGAAAGTTAAGCCCTAAGCATTCCATTGTAAACAGACCACGGAATGGCCAAACGACACTTGAATTCAGCCTAAGTCCCCCCAGTCTGAGACCCCTGAGACCTATCTTAATGCTTAATTTCTGTGACTGACTCCTCTCTAGCCTTTGAAGAAGATCGCTGTTTTGCCCCCTTCCTGGCACATGGCAATGTCACCACCACGGACCCTGAGTACCGCCCAGGGGCACTGGCCACCTTCTCGTGCCTCCCAGGATATGCCCTAGAGCCCCCGGGCCCCCCCAATGCCATCGAGTGTGTGGATCCCACAGAGCCCCACTGGAACGACACAGAGCCAGCCTGCAAGGGTGAGCCCTCGACATCGCCAGGAGGTCCTTCAGTCTACAGACTCCCCCCGGGGCTGGGAATCTTAGGAAGGCCATTCAGGGAGGAGACTTGCCTCTTCAAACCTAATAAACCCAGGCCTTGGGCAAATCCCTGTCCCTTTCAGAAATAGTTTTCTTAACTAAATAACTGGTGGGTTTGTTACAAAACTTAGGGGTCACAACCCAAATGTCTTGAAGAGCTAGAAATAGAACTAAGTTATGGGTTGGCGGGGGGGGGGGGGGGGGGGGGGCGGTAATGCATAGGCTGGAGCATGGGCAGGGCTAATTGACAGCAGGGCTGGGGATTGGGTACAACAGGACTGGGTACATCAAGAAACAGGTGTCTTAATAGATAACAGGAAACCTGTGAGGTGGTCTAGTGCATGCAGTTGGGAGAGGTGAGGTCTATGGTGAACTGGAGACCGCCCTCCCACCTGGGTTCTGAATCTGACCCCCCCCTTCCACCCTAGCCATGTGTGGAGGGGAGCTGTCAGAGGCAGCTGGTGTGGTCCTCTCTCCTGACTGGCCCCAGAGCTATAGCCCCGGCCAGGACTGCGTGTGGGGCCTACATGTCCAAGAGGAGAAGCGCATCTTGCTCCAAGTGGAGATGTACGTTTGGGTGCTGCAGGGGTGCGGCGGGCGTGGGTCGGTGAAGTGTGGTATGACAACAGCCTAGCCTGCATTCTGAGCCTGGCCGGCTTGCACGTCTACACGAGATTTGGTGAATATACGACCTAATGAAAGAGGCAACTAAGGGTTCAGGATGGGGGAGTGCGTTGTCGGGTAGACCTAGGTACAAATTATTAGCCAGGCGATTTTGGACAAGGAAATGGGCTAATGCAGTCTTCTGCGGCGGGGGGGGGGGGGGGGGGGGGTATAGTGAACAGGGGGCTCTGGCCTGGAGTCTCCCACTCTTTGGCTGTTTCTGAGGCCGCCCCTGGAGTAACTTCCAGGGGCCCAGGCCCAAGCTATTGTGTCACCACCAGCACCCAAGGGGCGTGTGGGTGTGGGGAGAATCCAGTGAGCTGATTTGGTGTGAGGTGGTCACGTGACGAACCAGAAGCGGGCCTGCAGATACTCAGGTGGGGCCTGGAGTTGGGCTGGTGGTAAATGAACATGGCCTGTGATTGGTCAGGGCGGGGCTTGTGCGAGACTGTGGCTCACCGCGTGATGGAAGAGGGACCAATGAGTGCGAGCTCGCAAGGAGTTGGACTGGGAATGGGGAAGCAGGAACTGGGAAGAGCCACAGAACAGGTGGAACCTGGAGTGGTTAGCACAGAGAAGCCCAAAATTGGTCAAAAGGCGGGGCCGGGCCTTGGATGGAAGAATGTGGGCAGGGCTGGAGAGTAGGTAGGGTTACTAATGAACTGAGTTAGGGATTGGGCAGAACCGGATAGGAGGGGCCGATCATAATCCAGCCCCCTTATCTGGTCCCACTCCCCGCAGCCTGAATGTGCGCGAAGGGGACATGCTGACACTGTTCGACGGGGACGGTCCCAGCGCCCGAGTCCTGGCCCAGCTGCGGGGACCCCAACCGCGCCGCCGCCTCCTCTCCTCTGGGCCCGACCTCACGCTGCAGTTCCAGGCACCGCCAGGGCCCCCAAACCCGGGCCTGGGGCAGGGTTTCGTGTTGCACTTCAAAGGTACCGAGGTCTAAGGTCCTGAAATGGGGAGGGGTCCGGTAGGCCAGAGATCGCGGGAGGAGCGCGAGGTCCCCGAGGCTGGAAGGGCTCCCCGAGTCATTCGCAGGGTAGCATCCAAACTCTCTGTCTTTCCCCTGCAGAGGTCCCGAGGAACGACACGTGCCCCGAGCTGCCACCCCCGGAGTGGGGCTGGAGGACGGCCTCCCACGGGGACCTGATCCGGGGCACCGTGCTTACTTACCAGTGCGAGCCTGGCTACGAGCTCCTCGGCTCCGACATTCTCACCTGCCAGTGGGACCTGTCCTGGAGCGCAGCGCCGCCCGCCTGCCAAAAGAGTGAGCTCGGGCCCCGCCCACATCTCTCATGGCCCCGCCCCTCCCCATCTGGGTTTCGCGGCTCAGCTTGGGCGCCGCCAGACCCCTCTGCGTCCCGCTTCGGTCCCTTTGTGTCCCCGCCCCTATCCCGGCCACGTTTCATCCCTTCGTTCTGGATTCTGCCCAGATCTTGCTCAGGCCCCGTCCCCCTTTCCCTTTGGGGTCCATTCCTCCGATCCTCGGTGTCCCAAAACTGTCCCCTCTGGACCCACTCTCATCTCCGGGCGGCATCCCTCAAGTGCACTGTTCTGGGCTCTGACCCCGCGTGCCCTGGGTCCAGCTTCACCTTTTCGCGGCCCCGCCCCACAGCCTACTGGCCCCGCCTCTGCTGAGGCCGAGTTCCACCCCTCCCGGCCTTCCGGGTCAGCTCTCAGCTCCCGCTCGCTCTTTTCGTTCTAGACCCTGCTCCAGTCTCTCAGTCCCTAACCTTTGACCTTACGGGGAGTCACTGTACTAGGGCCGAGGCTGGTCAGAGAATTCGGTTTATTTCAATGCAGGCTTTGAAGCCCCATGCGGGGTTAGGGTTATGCAGAGGGTCTGGGGTCCCTCCCGACCCTGGCGGAGCTCACAGTCCAGAAGGGGGACAGACGCTTAAACAACTCAGAATATTGCACAGTGGTAACTGCGGGATGATTTGGGGCAAAGTGCTTAACATCTCTGAGCCTTGGCTGCCTCATCCGTGAGATAGGAAAAGGGGCTGTGAAGAGCAAATCAAGTTCACACAGCGCGCGTGTCAGCAGCAGTAAGTAGTAGCTGCTATAAATATGAAGAAGGGAAGGGAAGGGGGGGTCGTTGTTCCAGGGATGGGACAGGAGATTTCGCAGAGGAGGTGACATTGAAAGGAGCTGGGAGTGTTTATCTCTTAGAATAGCAGAAAGGGGTGGTTGCTGTCATTTTCTTCAAATTTGGGGAAGCCGGCCGCGAGGACGTGGGATGGGAGGTCTTCTACCTGGTCCTTGGGGGCAACGGTGGGCCCGATGAGGTTAAGCTCAGGAAGGCAGATTTGGGCTGCGCACAAGGAAAACGTTCTGGAGGACGCAGCTCCCCATCTCTGGAAGGATTCACAGGATGTCCAGTCTGAAACCCAGACAGGACAGGACAGGGACAGAGACAGGAAGGGACGGAGGCAGGACCCAGAGGGGATAGGGGACAGGGGATAGGGCCTGGCCAAGGGCCTGGCAGCACATTGAGCCTGAAGCTGAGCTGAGACTCAAGTCTCCGAATCTCAGCCCAGTGTTATGGGGCTGTGACCTGGCTGAGTGGCCGTGGACCAGTTATTTGACCGCCTTGAGCCCTAGGAGACACGTTGGCCTTTCGGGACCATCAGGGTGTAGGATACCGTGGATGTAAAACATTTAACAGGGTGCCTTGTGCAGGTCTAAGTACAAGAAATGGCTATGATTGTTACTTCTTGCAAGTAAGTAAGCACCTGCAGGGCGGGCTGTAGGAGCACACAAGGGGCTGGGAAGGACAGTGATGAGCTGAGCAGGAGGGCTCTAAAGAGGACAGCTACTGGGCCACCTGGGTGGCTCAGTCGGTTAAGCGTCCGACTTTGGCTCAGGTCATGATCTCACAGTTTGTGAGTTCGAGCCCCACACTGGCTTCTCTGCTGTCAGCACAGAGCCTGCTTTGGACCCTCTGTTCGTCTCTCTCTCTGCCTGCTCCTCCCCGGCTCATGCTCCCCCTCTCTCCCCCCTTTCCCTGCCCCCCTGTCTCTCTCTCTCCCTCTCTCTCTCAAAAATAAAATTAAAGAGAGCAGCTGCTGTCCCGCCCAAGATCCACCATGCAGGGCTGGCAGTGCTGGGATGTAGCTGGTCTGCTCTGGTACAGGGGCCACCATATTTCAAATTTCACCCTAGGGTGAGGGCCTGGGTTGCCTCCACCACTCTTTTCTGGAAGAAGCCTGAAACCTAAAATGCATGGGGGTTTAGGGTTTTCCAGCTTCTGATCTCCTCATTCAGAGGAAATAGGGGGAGAGGGGGGCTTGCCTAGAGGGAAGACGGCCCACGGCTCAGCCCTAAGCTTTCTGGGAGATCCTTTAAGGGCCGAGTTCCCCCTGACCTTGCCCTCCTGCCAACAGTCATGACCTGTGCCGACCCTGGTGAGATCACCAATGGGCACCGTACCACCTCGGACGCTGGCTTCCCTGTTGGCTCCCACGTCCAGTACCGCTGTCTGCCCGGGTACAGCCTGGAGGGGGCGGCCGTACTCACCTGCTACAGCCGGGACACAGGCACACCCAAGTGGAGCGACCGGGTCCCCAAGTGTGCCTGTGAGTCTGGGGACACCCTGGGAAGGGTGGCTGGGTGGCCTGCTCAGCAGCGAGCTGGCCTGTGACTGACATGTGCCCTGCAGTGAAGTATGAGCCGTGCCTGAACCCAGGGGTGCCAGAGAATGGCTATCAGACGTTGTATAAACATCACTACCAGGCGGGCGAGTCTCTGCGCTTCTTCTGCTACGAGGGCTTTGAGCTCATCGGCGAGGTCACCATCACCTGTGTGCCCGGCCACCCCTCCCAGTGGACCAGCCAGCCCCCACTCTGCAAAGGTGCCTGGGCAGACAGGGCCGGAGGGGGCGCAGCAGTATCTGGGGAGTGACAGGGCTGGGAAAGTCAGGAAGCGAATTTGAGACCAGCGGTTAACCCTGCCGAGCTCCCCCTTCACCTACGGAGGGCTCTGATCCTCACGGGTATTACAGAATTGTCCTGAAGGATGATGGAGCAGAGGGGGCTTTGGCTTGGAAGTCCCGTGCCCTCTGGAGCAGTCTCCACTTCCCTACTTTTGACAAATTCCACAGACCCGATTCATTTAGACTGCCCCAGAAGGCTGAACTTTTAGGGGTCTGGAGAAGGAGGAAGAAGGCCCTGCCCTGACTACTCCTGCCACGCCCCCGCCAAGGGAAGGATAAAGTTTAGGGTGAGCAGAGGGCAGAGAGACCCAGGCTGTCCAGCCCAGCCCCCCTGGGCTCCCGGCCTCTACCCAGCCTCCTCCCCTCCCTGGCTCAGACCCCGTCCCCTCCCCCTCCTCTCCCTGCAGTGGCCTATGAGGAGCTCCTGGACAACCGAAAACTGGAAGGTCAGTGAGGGCACAGGTGGAGAACCAGGCCTGGCCGAGTCGGGGGGGCAAGGCAGAGGCCGGGGGCAGGAGGCCAGGCCCCGGAGGGGTGAGGCCCAGGGTTCGAGGCCCAGGGCAGGAGGCTGGGAGAGCCCAGGGCTGGGCCCAGCCCCAGCTCACTGGCCTCTCCTCTCCCCAGTGACCCAGACCACAGATCCGTCGCGTCAGCTGGAGGGCGGGAACCTGGCTTTGGCTATCCTGCTGCCCCTGGGTTTGGTCATTGTCCTCGGCAGCGGCGTCTACATATACTACACCAAGTAAGTACCCTACTCGGGAAGCTTCGAGCCAGGGCAGACGTCCTGCCTGCCTGGCACAGACGCCTGGGTGAGGGGGGGTTGGGGGCTCACCTCTCGATAAGCCCCTCTATCTCCTCCCTTTCCCAGGCTACAGGGAAAATCCCTCTTCGGCTTCTCGGGCTCCCATTCCTACAGCCCCATCACTGTGGAGTCAGACTTCAGCAATCCACTGTACGAAGCTGGGGTGAGCCCTTCCCCTGCCCCCCGGAGCGCCACACCTCTCAGCTCCCCCAGGACTCCATAACCTTCTCTCAAAGTCTCTGTAATACCTGTCTGGGGAATTTCAACCTCATCTGCCTACCAAGGCCACGCCAATGAACAAAGCAAGTCAGGTGTGAACAATAGAGGGTGGTGAGGACTGTGGCTAAATGGAGACCTTGCACCCCATCGGGTCCGTAGTGGAGACTCGGGCGCAGTTGCCAGATCTTCCAGTTGGTCGAGACAATCCAGAAACTCTGATTTTGTATGTGATTTTAAGATACTATAAGATAAACCGAACATCCCCTGGCTGTTCCCACCCCCTGGCTCCCAAACCTCGCGATCCATGTTATTTTTAAAAAGCCCACGGTCTCTCCCCTTCCTTGTGGGTGCCTCCTCTCACTTTGTTCCCTCCTCCATCCCCCTCCCACTCCAGCAACTGATCCCACCTCTCTGTCTCCAGGATACACGGGAGTATGAAGTTTCCATCTGAACCCCAAGACTAAGGCCGCAGGACCCAGGACGCCCTTCCCCTCTCCCTCCTGGGCAGGGAGGAGTACAGGACCTTGCCTCTGGCTCCCTTTCTCCCTGATGTGTAAATAGTCTCCTGGTCCCACGAGGGGGCTTTGATGGCCCTTGGGGACCCTACAGTAAATAAACCAGCATCCTGCCGCCCAAGCCTCCTCTTCTCAGTTGCCAAACAAGGGGCCTGCCCCTCCCCTCTGGCCCTACTGGCTTTTGGACCCTGGGAGGGGAACTCGGCCCCCCCGCAACTCCTGGGACCCCTCCAGCCCAGGGCAACCCCCCCCCCCCACCGCCCCCTGCCAAAGGACTGCCTGAGAGCTCTGCATTCCCTTGGCCATGAAGCCTCTTCCCAGACGCTCTGGCCCCAGGCCTAACCCCTGGGCTCTGGAGAGTCACAGGAAGAGAGATGTAGGAGGAAAACAGGGACAAGGCCCCTACCCACTTCATGCCGTCTCCCAGCCCACAATCTCCCCGCCTTTGCTTATGGATTTTTGTTTTTGAGCAATAAACAGAAAACCACCATTTGTAACTGGGCTGGTGGGGCGTGGGAAGGTGGGTCACAGAGTGCTGGACACAGTGACGGTGGCCCATCTGGAGAGAGGCCTGGGGAAAGGGGAACAATTTGGAAAAAAGATGGCATTCCAAGACTGGGCACAGGGCAATGTCAAGGCGGGCTGGCTAGGGGTCAAAAAGCCTGGCTTTCGTCTCACCCTCTGTGGAAGCTGAGCCCCCTCTGGGCCTCAGCTGTCTCTCCGCCAGGGCTTGGTGCTTCTAGGCTCGTATAGAAGCACCTAGTCAGGAGATGGCGGACAGTAGGCAGGAGGCAAACAGCTTTCCATTTGTTTCATAACCAGTGTACCTAAAATGCAAGCTCCTTTTGAGAACTTTTGTATCCATCCAAGTATACCATTCTTTTGTCCCCTCATCTGCTCTTACACATCTACTAAGGAAGGGTCAAATTTGTAGCATTTCACAAAGAATGAGCTTGTTTTTTACCCTGTGGGCTTCCTTTTCCGGCATATCCACTTTTGAACATTATAAGGAATTTGTAGCCCATTTGTCTAAAGAATCTCCGAATTAATTGAATTTCACTTAATTCAGATTTTTATATTTAAATATAAACACTCTTAGGACACTCGAAAGGACACTGAAATACTCAAAAGGAGGTTGAATTTAGGAGAACATGATGCAAGCTGATCTTACTAGTAATAACAGCCTGCATTTCTGGGCGTTTATTCTGTGCCAGGCATTGTGCTAAGCACTTTCTATGCATTATGTTTTTAACCCCTACAAGGACCCTGTGAGACAGGGACAACTATTCCCATTCTTCTCACAAGAAAACTGAGGCTCAGAGATATGAATGGACTTCCTCATGAGGCTCCAATAAGTGGCCGGACCAGATTTATTTTGTTTAAGTTTCTATTTATTTATTTATTTATTTTATTTTATTTTATTTAGAGATACAGAGACAGCACGAGTGGGAGAGGGGCAGAGAGAGAGAGAGAGAGAGAGAGAGAGAGAGAGAGAATCTCAAGCAGACTCCACGGTGGCAGTGCAGAGCCTGACATAGGGCTCGATCTCATGAAACCGTGAGACCATGACCTGAGCTGAAACCAAGAGTCAGATGCGGAACCAACTGAGCCACCCAGGTGCACCCCAACCCCCTCCCCCCTCAGATTTAAATGCAAACTCTACAAAGCTGGCTATAATGGGTGTGACCTGTTCCCCCAGGCATGAGGCCCCAGAGCTTGGAGGGGAGGCCTCAGCACTGCCATTAGTGGCAGAGAAGCTCCTCAGATGCCAGAAGCAAGGGTGTATCTTCTCAGATGCCAGAGGCCTAGACCTTAAGCTGTTGGAGTTTGGCTAGGAGGCCGGGTTTGGATCCATGAACTCATCTCTGCCAACAGGTTGACTGATAACAGTTTGTTAACTGCCTATATTAAAGCCATTCCAATAATATGGAATATTCCTGTCCACCAATATGCCCACACATCTGGCAAAACAAAAAAAGGAGCAGGAGGAGGGGGGAGGAGACAAAGGAAGGAAGGAGGGAAGGAAGGAAGGCAGGGGGGGAGACAGGGCCACCCTCTCATATCCCCACCCCAGAGAAGTCACTCCAGAGCATGACCTGGGTTGGGAGGAGGGAAGGACCTCTGTCTTTTTATTAAAGCCTTTGATTTCTGGTGATGTTCTTGCCAGTTGAGGGGGAGAGGTGTGTGATGGTTCCTGAACACCTAGGAAGCTTCCAGGGGTATGTTGCTCATGACCAGAAGTCCCAGCAAAGTGAAGTGTTAATGACTCATGAAAGAGGAGCTCTGATGCACGTTCTAGAAGGACAGAATAGGGGAGGACTTGAGAGGCCAAGAGCAGTACCGAAGAGGGTTGGGGTCATCCTTCAGATGTTAAGAATCCTTCTGATTCTTTGGACCCAAGGCTCATGTCTTCTTATCCTTCTATCCTTCACCTATCCATCTAACCCATATACCCCACTCACCTATTTATGCAACCACTATTCCCTATTTACCCACTCATCCATCCATCCATCCACCCACCCACCCACCCACCATCCATCCATCCACGTATTTATCCACATATCAACCCATCATTCTTCATCAATCTTTCTGCTCATCTGTCTGCCCATCCACCTATCCCTCATTCATCCATCCACTCACTCACCTCTCTTCCACCTAATCACTCCACCCTCATTTAAACTTCTCAAAAGCAGGGACTCTATCTTGCCCACTTCTAGCCTCCAGCCCCTATGGCACTGCTGGCACATAGAAAGTGTCCAATGAACATTCAGTGAATTTACCTAACCATTTATCCATTCATCCATTTGCCTACCCTCTCCATCCACTCACCCATCCCCCCACTCAACATTTCGATCACCTACAATGACCTATATTTCAAGGGGCAATTCAAAGGTCTGTAGGCTTCCACGTTCTTTCTTGAGGAAGGAAAAAATCCGTTGGGACCATGGGGTGCTGCCCAGGGGGATGAGAGGGTATTGGCTCAGGATGAAATTCTCAATCAAGTGCCATTTGGGAAGAAGCAGGAAACCACTGTACCGGCAGGTAGGGCCCTTACAGAGCATCTTGTCCAAGGCTCCCATTTGACACATGGGGAGGAAGAAAGCAACTTGCTTCCTATCTAAGCTAACTATTAGGTTGACACCAGATTAACCCAGGGTTTTTCTGCTACTTCAAGCTGCTTCTAACACCAAAGCCCAATTGGGAGACCTCAAGTGTCCCAAAGGCACTAGGAAGCCAGCTCCCTGAGGATAAGAACAGTGGATTGTTCTCAGCTCTCTTGTGCTTCTGGTCTTGGTCATGAACATTTGAAGCAGCAGCCCTGGAGAAATGACTATCCCTCAGACCTGGTGGACCGGGCACGAACAAGACACTCAATAAATATTTGCTGTCAGTTCCTTTTCATGACCCCTGTCTCCTCCTCCACCAACTCCTTACATGGAGACACTCTTCAGGGCTCTGCCCTCAGGGTCCTCTTTTTTCTTACTCTGCATAACCCCCACCTCTGGGGGCAACCACACATCCTTCAACTGCCAACTCCCTCCGAAATCCAATTTCTGTCGCCAGCCCAGATGTCTCCAGTGAGTTTTGAAGCCGTATTTCCAACTATCTACACTACGTTTCCACACGGAGTGGGATCTGTCCAAAGGCGGGAGCATGGCTGCCATACTCCAAGAAGAGTGAGAAGGCTGGCATGACTGGAACAGGGGCAAACAAGGGGAAGGACAGAGATCATGTAGGGCCTTATAAGCTATGATGGGCTATGGCTTTTACTCTGAAACGGGGAACTAGTGTGGAGTTTGGAGCAGAAGCATGAGGTCATCAGACTTGTTACCTAAGTCAGAAACCTGGGGGGAGGGAGGGGTCATCTGATTCCCTCTTTTATTTGTTCCCCTATCATTTCTAATCAATTACCAAACTCAGTCTTCCTGGTCTTTATTTCTCATATCTGCTCCTCTTCTCATCGACACTATCACTGTGACAATTCGAGACCTAATCATCACCGACTCAGTCTCTTGGCACAATTCCTAACTGGCCTCCACCTCCGGTCTTCCCTTTCCAGGTCATTCTCCCCACTGACCACCAGAGTGACTGATCTAAAATTGCAGCCTCTCTTGCTCAAATCTCTTCAGTGACTTCTGATCTTAATAAGCACACATAAGGTCTCTGAATAGTCCCTGGCTACCCTGCCTGAGTCCTCCCGTGGTTAAACTGCCTCTGGCCCCACCCTCTCCCCTGCCCTAAGCATCTAGTGAGACTCGCCTTTGTGTCTTCGCCCAAGCAAGCCCTACCACTTGGAATACACTGACCAATCCATTTTTTTTTTTCCCCCTGGAAGATTCTTTCTTTCGGTGTCACCCCCTCCAGGAAGTCCCATGATTCCTTTCCTTGCTGTTCCAACTGCAGCTGGGATAAGGGCTCTTCTCACTGTTTCCACTTCTATTACACTTCTATTACAGGGCTCTTATACATATTATGCTGTAACTGACCATCTACTTGACCGGTCCCACACGACACCGTGAACTCTTCAGGGGCAGAGACCGTATCGTTCGTTTCTGGGTCCCAACCTCCTGAAACGGGGACTCGCATAGCCTGTGAACTCCACACGTTCGGTTAATACTGAATGGCGTTGTCATTCATGGACTCGGTACAAACCTTGTCACGAGGGGATGGCAGGAGGTGGGTCTTGGTGCGGGTACGGTTTCTGTCAGAACTAGAGATGGCGGACGGAAAGGGGAGGGCTGAGAAGTCTGAATTTGAGGATCAGACCAGAAGAGAATCGGACTTCCCGGTTTAAAAATCCCGCTGCCCCGCTAGGATGTTGTCAAACCCTCCCTCTCTCCCCTCCAGGCTCCTTATCCTTTTCCCAGGACAAAGGGCATCTCCATTGAAGATTTACTCACGGGGTGTCGGTGCCTCGGGTCTTGAAGAACACTAGAAGTAGAAGCCCCAGTCAGAGAATTTCCTACCCCTGTAGCCAGAAAGAGATGTGGCTAGAGAGGAAGGGGCTGAGGTGATTCCTGGCCAGCAGTGGGGAGTGGGTACTGGGTGAGTTGTGCGGGGGAAGCACTAAGCAGTCCCAGGGAGGGCTGTGAGACGTGAGATTGCTGGAGAGCTCAGCTGTGGTTGGGAGGGGTCAGGGATTGGAACTAGGGGTATGGTGGGGTCTCTGGACACAGTGGTCCTGGAGGTGGGGTCACCGTGTTTGGATATCTGAGTCCCTCGGTCTTGGGTCTGTTTTTCCTTGGTGGGCACAGGGTTCGTGCCGTAGCCAGCGGTAAACAAGGCCTCATCAGTAAGTTCTGTGCTGATCTGGGTCAGGAATTCCTCAGAACGGGATAATGAAACCTGCAAAAGGGGAAATCAGAGAGACTCAGCCTAGGAGTCCCCACATGGGAGTCCTGGGTCTGGGGGCTCCCAGGCTGGGGCTCTGGGTCTAAGGAGTCTGGTACTGGAGGGCTGAGTCTTGAGATTTGACAAAGGCGGCCCTGGAAGTAGGGGGGCGTTGTTTTTTTTTTGGGGGGGGGGAGTTTCTTTGAGGACCTGAGGGCCTAGTGCTGGGGGCTATGGGCTCAGGGTTGAAGCTAGCCTCTCAAGGCTGGAGACTCTAACCCCTGGCCTAGGAGCTCTCCACTCCATCTCACCCCCATGCTCACTGGACCTCCACCCAAGGAGGTTGCAGCTTGGGACATCCTGCTGCCCTTTTCCTCCTCATTCCTGGTAGGTGTGGACGCCATCCTCCTGGGAACAGGTGGAGCCTGTGTTAGGCTGAGAAACCAGCCCACTTCCCCCAGACCCATCCCACCACCATTCCTCGGGGCCAGATTTAAATAAGGCCTTTAGGTGAACCATCCTGCTGTCTCAGTTCTCTCCCTGGGTGGGGGAAATCCTTGCCTTAAATCTTCCTGGGGGGAGGGAGTGGAATAGGGACGCTCACAACAATCCTCTCCCCACCCCCACTTCTCCCAGGGACACTCTCCTTCCTCCCACCTAAGGCCCTTCCCAAATCAAGGCAGCTGGCTTGCCGGCCCAGACCTGGCAGGAGTTGAAGTCTCGGGAAGAGGTAAACGGAGAGGGCTAAGGAGCTCCTATTTAGGTCTCAGGGGACGGGGAGTAGGCGCTGGGGAGGAAGGTTGGAAAGAGGGGGGGACCGGGGTGGTGCGGCTACCGTCGCTATAAAACCCTTGGTGTCTGCGGACGTTCTGCAGCCCGGTTGCCAGGATATTAGGGATTCTAGAACCAAAGGCGGGGGCCGGGGACGGGGAGCATTTTCCCAGCATGTCGCGTTCGCTCCTCTGGTCTCCACTCCACCTCCTTCTGGGTCCCTCCTTGGGGATGCTGGGCCCAGCACCAGAAGTCTGAAAAACTTTGGAAGATCACAGGTAGTGCCTGGGACCCAGTCCTCCTACCACTAGGGGCACGCAAGAAACAACCCCGCCCTCGGCCGCCTTCCAACCTCTCTAGCCATTCTCTCGCTCCCTGGAGCCTGCGAGAGCAAGGGCGAGACAGGGGCGGGGAAGAAACCATGTGGGCTGTACTAAATAACCTTGTATCTCAGGGACGCGTAGGTCTAGGAGGGCGGAATATTTTCTCCGTGTCTTCGTCTCCAGGAAGCTATACCCTCCGGAGAGGGAAGAGTGGAAGCAGTTCCCCTGGGCCTCCTTTTCTTTTGACCTCTCCTTCTCGGTTCCCTCCTCGGCGTCATGGGTTCCTTGCCCCCTCCTCCCTCTGCGTTTTGGTACGCGCCGATGGAAAGGGGCGGAGGGAGGAAAGGGAAGAGGAAGCGGGCAGGTCTTAAAGGGGCCGCAGCCATTTTTAAGCTTTTTATTTCTTTTTTCTTTTTTCTTCCAATTTTGCCCAGTGGGGCTCAGCTGGGGTGGCGAGGGCGGCCGCTGGAGGCGCGAGGGCCTGCCCCCCCGGGGAGGGCGGCGTGTGCGCGCCCCGGCGCCCGACGCACATCTGGGCCGGCCGGTGCTCCGGCGGGCTGCGAGCTCTAACACCTGGGGCCGGGCGGGGACAGCGGGGAGCTGCGCGCTCTTGGCGCTGCGGGTGCGCCGGGCCGGAGGGGGAGGCCGCGCGGCGGGGCTGGGACTCAGTTGCCACCTCCAGATCGGGCCCGGGGCTGCAAGGGGGTCGCCGCGATGCCAGGCGAAAATATCTTCCTGTTTGTGCCTAACCTCATCGGTGAGTGCTGCCCGCGGCTCCGGGCCGAACGGGAGGGTGAGGGGCCTCGGGCGGGGTTTCTGATTCCACCCTCTCTGCCCCCGTCCATCCCAAGGTTATGCCCGGATTGTCTTTGCCATCGTTTCTTTCTACTTCATGCCCTGTTGCCCCCTCACGGCCTCCTCCTTCTACTTGCTCAGCGGACTTCTGGACGCTTTCGATGGACACGCTGCTCGAGCCCTTAATCAAGGTGACTGACACCTTCCTCCCAACCAGCCTTGGGGCCCGACAACCCTCGGTCCCCTTTTCCTGCTTCCTGAGACCTTAGGGCGGGCGGGTACTCGGAACCAGAGGGCTCCGTCATTCCCATCTCTAGAAGGCAGAACAGAATGGCCTGGTTTTGTAACCGAAGGGATTTTAGCGGGCTCTGAAGAAGAACTCACTGATAGGGTGTGGGGTAAGCAAGACGAGGTGGCAGTGGCAGTGCTGAAGGTCTCTCTGAATAAAAATCCACTCGACAGGTGTTTGCTGGGGGGTCTCCTGTGTGCCAGGCACAAGGAATAGGGGTTCCAGAAGGCATGTTTAGAGGGAGAATGGAGAAGGAAGACGGATGGTTTCTGGAGGGTTGATTTTTTTTATTCTGTTCTCCAAACCCACCAGCAAGACTTTCCCTAAGACTTTAAGTCTGCTTGTCTTGAGTCCCGGACCATTGATTCTGGGATTGATGAGCTGTAGACCTAGCCTTCTCAGGCCCTGCTACTCGCTCCTGTGTCTCTGCATTTCCTGCATGGTGACCCTTGTCCATTGACCTCACACCGCACAGATAGCAGCAGCCTGTTTTCCTCCCCAGGCAAGTAGGTGCTGACATTTTCAGGCTTCTTTTAGACTCTGCATCAGAAAGACACAGCAAACCTGGTCCCTGCCCCTGATGGCCCCTTCCCACCTAACAGCCCCCGTTTTTCAGGGACCCGGTTTGGGGCCATGCTGGACATGCTGACGGACCGCTGCTCCACCATGTGTCTGCTGGTCAACCTGGCCCTGCTGTACCCACGGGCCACCCTTCTCTTCCAGCTCAGCATGAGCTTGGATGTGGCCAGCCACTGGCTGCACCTCCACAGGTCTGTGATTCTGGGGGTGCCGGCCAGCTGAAGAAGAAACTAGAGTGGGGAGGGGGGGAGGCTGTCTGGGAGGGTGTTTGGGACGGCTTCCGGCTTCCTGGGAGGTCTCCCTTTCAGCTCTCCTTTGTTGAAGGACCCTGGGCAAATCCTCTGTCGGTAAGCTCTTGGTCCTGTTCACAGTTGAATTAAGCAATCCCTAAAACTCTTCAGACCGGATGGTCCCAGAATTCCAAATAGATAACAGCTGGGGGCTTTTGAAACAGCCTTCGAATCCTGACTCTGCTAGGTAATTACCAACGAGGTAATTGTGTGGCTTCAGGCAAGACTGTGGTCCTCAGCTGTGCCCCACTTCCTCTGTAGGGCAGGGACGATCCCAGCACCTACGTCGTGAGGGTGGATAGGAGGATTAGATGGGCGTTAGTGGTCAGGAGTGCTCATGGATTCCCCTTGCTTTCTCCCCAAGTTCTGTGGTCCGAGGCAGTGAGAGTCACAAGATGATCGACCTGTCTGGAAATCCCGTGCTTCGCATCTACTACACCTCCAGGGTGAGCATTTCCTGCCCCTCCCTTATTCCCCCAGCTCCCTCAGCTCCTGCGGGGGCCCAGCCCTAGTCCTACCTTAGGGGTCGGGAGGGAGGAACCAACCCAGAGTTTTCTCCGGAGGGGGCAGGGGAGGCCTGTAAGCTGAGGCACGAAGGGGAGGGCAGGATTGGTGAGGAGGACTTGTGCAGGCAGCAGGTGGGCTGGAGGCCCGGTGCACCCAGAGAGGGGCAGGTGCATCCAGAGAGGGGGAACCTTCCCCGGGAGGGAAGGAGAGAGAGCGAAGCCAGATTGGCCTGTGGAGCCAGTGCGCAAGGAGTCTTAGGCCGTCAAGTGTGGGCTTTTTTCTGGAAGCGGAGGTCGTGTCTGAAAGGATGTTTCAAGAGAGAAGCAATAAAGAGAGAGCTGAGATTGCTCTTTCCTCTCACCCTTGCCCCACCCTGCACACCCATTTCCCGGGTCTGGTTCTTCCCGGCGGCTACCCATCCGCAGAGGGTTCTGGTCCCCCCTCCCTTCGCAGGGGGAGGGGTGGCACTACCCTTGCTGAAGCAGCCGATCTGCTGTTTGTGCAGCCCGCTCTGTTTACCCTGTGTGCTGGAAACGAGCTCTTCTACTGTCTCCTCTACCTGTTCAATTTCTCCGAGGGACCTTTAGGTAGGAGGCGAGGGGCTGGGCAGGAGCGTGGGAGGGGGGCCTGGCCTGCCCCGGGGTGACGAAGGCCTGAAGGCCGCCAGCTCCCAGGCCTCTCCCTCACCTGCCTCCCATTTTCTTTGTATCCCCCCCGTGCTCCCTTCTGCAGTTGGCTCTGTGGGTCTTTTCCGAGTGGGCCTCTGGGTCACCGCCCCTATCGCGGTGCTCAAGTCTCTCATCAGTGTCGTCCACCTGATCACAGCCGCCCGCAACATGGCTGCCCTGGACGCCGCGGACCGTGCCAGGAAGAAGTGACCCCGGAACCTCCAGCCCCTGGCTGCCCACCTGCCCTGGGAGTCTCGCTGTGCCATGCGGCTCCCCCTCTCACTCCCGCGAGGTCCCAGGCTCACGTCTTCCTAATGTGTTGTCCGGCCTGCTGGGAAGGGCGTCGGCCTCTTTGGTGATGCCATGTTCTCTGAAATCCTGAGGACCAGTCCCACCAGTAGGATTCCCCAGGACCTGGACTTCAAATCAGGAAGGATGCTCAGGAGGCCCCGCCCATACGGGCAGTGCTCCTAGGGCACCAAGAGACCTGTCTGAGAGCCGGGCATTGTCGCACCTGCTGGCTCAGCTCTGGGGTCTGGCTTGGCCTGAGGCTTCAGAGACACCTGAATGAGGGAGATGGGGTAGGGGCCAGGTTTCTCGACAGGCAGGGAGTCAGGCCTGTGCCCCTGGCCAGAGGAAGCCTGCGGTCCCACGGCCAAGAGAGAAGGAGCCGAGTAGATCCTTTCCCATCCCAGCCTCCTGTGTCTGGTCTATCCCAGCTCTGAAAACCTCTGTAATAAAGGGGGAGGGGGACGTCACCCTCCAGGATTTGGTTTCCTTTGAGATACAGTTGGACCAAGGCCTGGGTTGAGGGGAGCTTGGGGAAAAAGAAGATTCATCTGGATGCTTTCCCCTAGTTGCTTACTGTCTGGCTCTGTCCTGTCGTTCCACAGTGACCTCAGACAGAGGCCCTCCCTGCCACCCAAGCTCGTACCCTGTCTCTGCCTAGTTTCTTGATGACCTCGTCACTGGCTGTCTCCATTTATTTGTATACCTCATATTTTCTATCCCCACCAGAATGTAAACTCCCTGAGGGCACAGACTTTTCTTGTTCTTCCTCTGTCCCCGCAATGAAGATTAACCTGAACCTGGCATATCATAGCCACTTAATAAATATTCACGAACAGATCAGTTGGTTTCTCGAGAGTTGGTTTAAAATTCAGCTGCTCGGACCTTGTGCCAGACCTTTGGAGTTGGAATCTCTAGGGATGGGCCCAGAGGTCCGCAAGTTTAATACACTGCGGGTGACCGATTCTTCCCCATAATGTTGAGAATCACTGTTCCTTCGTAAACAGTTCTGGGCACCTGCTGTAGTAGACATTGTTCTGGGCATCTGTCCCTAATAGCTACCTAGCCCTGCCATTTGAGCTTTCTCTGCTGTCTGGCACCAGCTTGCTTTTTAAGGCTATATTGAGCCTACCATATGCCAGATCCTGTGCTGGGGGGTTGCGGATGCCACTCATTTCATCCTTATAATAGCTTGGCCAGGAGGCCTTCGTGTCCCGGAGAGCTGAAATTTAGCAGATGGGTATTGAGCCTCAACGCCTGTGCTAGGCCCAGGGGATTAGGTCAGCCCTCTTGGAGGTCACAGGCGAGCATGTGAGCGGCGGCTGGGGGCAGGGGGGGGGTGGTCTGGTGGTGCTTGGAGGAGGGGACAGGAGAAGGAAGTCCAGAAGTCCCGGAGCGCTTAGGTGTGGCTGAAGCGGGTGGGTGTCTAGACCGCTGCCAGGGATTGGGGTGGGAAGGGTTAATGTATCAGAGAGGGTGGATTCGCAGGGAGCCTGGAGAGGCCAGAGAGCACACTGAGCAGTTGCAGAAAGGGAAATGGAAACAGATCGATGTGCCTGGAACACTCAGCGCTGGGGGCTGGGGGCTGGGGGCTGGGGGCTGGGGGGCGGGTAAGAGATGCCCTCAAGCCAGCGGGGCAGCCCGAGGAGTCCCGTAGGGCGTTTGGGTTTTGTCCTGAGGGCCACATGGAGCCACCGAGGAAATCTTTCCAAATAATAGGTAAAATATTCGCGCGGCAAAGATACTAAATCGTGACCAAGTCTGCCTCCTTAAGCCCCCTCTCCTCCCCAGAGGTGACCAGGGCTACTCAGAGCTCAGATGTCTGTCTCGGTAAATTCTCCACGTCTGCACGCACACATCCCCATATCGTAAACCTCATCCTGCGGGTGTGCTGTTCCACTGTCCCAAGCCACCCTCGTGCCAAGTGCTTTTTGTGTGCGTCTGTTCCCTCACTTCGCCCCACGCCTACGCTGTCCTGTGTACTAGACAGCACGACAAGCCTTTTATTGTGCCCATTTTCCAGGGAGTAGGTCGAGGCCCTCAGAGGCGTCCATCTTGCTTGGCCTGGCTCCAGAGCCTGCACCCTTAACGTTTACCGCCAGCAGCCGTCCACGTCGGCAGCCTGCTTAATGGTGGCACAGAATTCCATTATTTGTTTCACCAGGTCCTGCCACCAAAACAAATGAGGCTGTGGCAAATCGCCTGTGCCCTCTTTTGGAGGGCACTTGTCTAGGCAGGGACAGATTTATACTTGAAGCTAGTATACATTACTCAGCTGCCATTCCAATGCTTCAGGGGTCCCCCTGCCTGGCCTGCTCCCAGATTCCCATCTGTCTGCCCACTGTCCTTCATCCCTCGTGAACCAGCTGTCCCCTCCAGAGGGATGCATCCTTTCAGCACTCAAGATGGCTCCCTCCACCGCCGGCCCTGCCTCCTTGGCTCTTCGACCCTCACCATTTACAGCAACACCAGGAGTCTCTAACTTACGTAAACCCAGCAAACCATGGCCTAAAAAAGAGGGAGAGGTGGGCAGGGGAGTGTGAGTGTCTCCACTCAGAAGAATACACCCCTGAGGCCCCAGCATCAAAGACTCGTGAGTCCCCTCCCCTGGTAGGGCCTGGAGGTCAGCCTGTGCCTTTGGTCCCATGTCCAGTGGCTGGACTGAGCCCAGCAGAGTGGCCTGCAGGAGGCCAGCGGGGAAAGTCTAGGCTGAATTTGATCTAAGGAACGTGGTGGAGGAGCGCCTGGGTGGCTCAGTCGGTTGAGCATCCAAATTCGGCTCAGGTCATGATCTTGCAGTCTGTGAGTTCGAGCCCCGCATCGGGCTCTGTGCTGACAGCTCGGAGCCTGGAGCCTGCTTCACATTCTGTGTCTCCCTCTCTCTCTGCCCCTCCCCTGCTCATGCTCTGTCTCTCTCTGTCTCAAAAATAAATAAAAACATTAAGAAAAAAAAATTTTAAGGAACGTGGTGGAGCCATATGTTACCATGGCTGTTTGTATGCTCCTAAAATTCATGTTGAAACCTAATGCTTGACGTGATGGCGTTTGGAGATGGGGCCCTTAGGAGGTGATAAGGTCTTGAGCCTTCATGAATGGGATTAGGGATCTCACAAAAGAGGCCCCAGAGAGCTCTCTTGCCCCTTCCACCAAGTGAGGACAAAGTGAAAGGTGCCGGCAGGAAGAAGCAGGAAGAGAATTCTCACCAGAACTTGACTGTGCCGGTGGTGCCTCGATCTTGGACTTCCAGCCTCCAGAACTGTGAGAAATGCATGACTGTGGTTTACAAGCCCCCCAGTCTGTGGTATCTTGCAGCCCGAATGGACTAAGACATCATATGTGCAGTAAGAACTTTCTGGATTTCAAGTATATGCTTTCAGAATAAACGAATAACCACCATGCAAGACATTCCATTTGCTCATTCCACTCAACGGGCTCAAGCCTCCGGGAGGGCACGGCCCGGGCACCGTGAATCTGTTCTTCCCTCCGGTAAGCCTCACCGCTGTAACAACCTCAAGATGCACAGTGGCTCAATCACAACAGAAGTTGATTTCTGACTCCTGTTAAGTCCTCATCAGGAGCTCCCGACTGGGAAGCAGCTCTCCTGAAGCTGAGACTCAGGGAAGCCGCCATTTTCAACACAGGACTTCCAAGAACATTCCACCCTCGCGTTAGCTAGGCGGGGGAGGTGGGCCTGGAGGATTGTCTGAGGATGGCTTTTACGGGAAGCCAGGGAATTGGCACGTCTATTTCCCTTCACTTTCCATTGGCTACAACTCAGTCATGCAGCCACATCTCTATGCAAGGGAGGTTGGGAAATAGAGATTAGTTGTGGGCTTAGGAGGAAAAGAAAATAGACTGGGTAAACATTTTACCACGCTGAGTGTGATTTCACTGTTTAAAGATGCAGATTTTTGGGGCGCCTGGGTGGCGCAGTCGGTTAAGCGTCCGACTTCAGCCAGGTCACGATCTCGCGGCCCGTGAGTTCGAGCCCCGCGTCAGGCTCTGGGCTGATGGCTCGGAGCCTGGAGCCTGTTTCCGATTCTGTGTCTCCCTCTCTCTCTGCCCCTCCCCCGTTCATGCTCTGTCTCTCTCTGTCCCAAAAATAAATAAAAAACGTTGAAAAAAAAAAAAATTTAAAGATGCAGATTTTTCTTTCTTTTTAAATTAAAAAAAAATTTTTTTTTAGCATTTATTTTTGAGAGACAGAGAAAGACTGAGGGCGAGCAGGGGAAGGGGCAGAGGGGGAGACACAGAATCCAAAGCAGGCTCCAGGCTCTGAAGCTTGTGGGCTTGAACCCACAGACCACGACATCATGACCTGAACTGAAGTTGGGAGGGAGCTTAACCAAATGAGCCACCCCAGGTGCTCCATTTTTCTTTTTAAACTTTTAGAGGAAACCAATTTGACAATAAATTTCATATATTGAAAAAAAAATAAAAAACCATGTCCTTAAAAAATAAATAAATAAATAAATAAATAAAATAAAATAAACTTGGCGGGGGGGGAGAGGGGCAGAGGAACGAGAGGAGTGAGAAAATCTAAAGCAGGCTCCATGCTCAGTGCAAAGCCCAGTGCTGGGCTCAATCCCATGACTCTGGGATCATGACCAGAACTGACATCCAGACAGACAACCAACTGAGCCACCCAGGCGCCCAGACACAGATCTTTCCTACTCAAAGGGTCCTTAAGTCAATTACTTTATCGGTATTCAAGCAAAGAAAAGCCAATTGCTCGACTGCTGGAGGAAAACAGGTTGTGTTGAACTTCATCAGAGGTCACAGTGTTCTGTATTTTATGGGCAATTTAAGGGACTCTCAAGGGTAAATTTAGTCCAATTTAGTCCAAAGGGACTGGCTTAGAATCAGGCTCACATCCGGCTCACGCCAGATAATGTGAACTCCACATTATCTCCAGTGAAGCCCCTTTTCCTGTCATTGGGGTATATCCGGTCTCCCTCACCCTACAATCAGTACTGGGCCCGTCTTCCTGCGTACATTTATTTATTTATTTATTTATTTTTTAATTTATTTTTGAGAGAGAGAGAGAACATGAGCCGGGGAGGGGCAGAGAGAGAGAGGGAGACACAGAATCCAAAGCAGGCTCCAGGCTCTGAGCTGTCAGCACAGAGCCCGACACGGGGCTCGAACTCAAGGGCCGTGAGATCACGACCTGAGCTGAAGTCGGACACTTAACCGACTGAGCCACCCGGGCGCCCCATGTGTACAATTTAAAGAACAGCTTCCCCCATTACCTTACCAGACTTTACAACTTTGTGAGGTACACAGAAGTGGTCAGGATAGGCTAGGTTACTCTATGGTAGCACCCCCCACCCCCGACCCCGCAACTTCGGTTCCCTAACACAGCAAACATTTCCTGTCCCTGTGGCAGGTCTACTGTGGGTCAGCTGTGACTCTGCCTCATGCCATTTCTCTCTCGGGAACCCACACTGACAGAACAGCCTCTGTTTGGAATATTGCCTGTCACCACGGAAAAGGGAAAGGAGAGGACAGTGATGCCACTTCCCCTTGCATTTCACTGGCCAGAACAAGTCATACAGCCAAGCCCAATGGCCATCAGAGAGCCATGTGGAGACATCAACTCAGTTGGAAAGGAGTCCAGAGTTCAGGGGTGAGGTCAGGGATAGAGGACTACATTTGAAGTCCGGGGGATAGAGATGCTCTAAAGCCATGGGACTGGCCAAGGTTGTCACTAAGAATGGGGTTCAGGGCAACCTGTGACTGAGATGGAGCAGAGGGAGTGGAGCTGGCCAGGGAAACAGGAGTGGCCCCTGAGGTGGAGGCCATGTCATGGGAGCCCAGTGTGGAAGAGGGATGGCCCTTGTCCCGAATGACAGGAGAGGCTGAACAAAGAGAATCTAACTGAGGGGTCTAGCAACAGGGATGTCATTGGTGATGCCAATAAGAGCAGTTTCCATGAAGGAAGGGGTGGAGACAGCAGCTGATGGGAGTGACATGAGGAGATAATGAGAGGTGAGGATGGAAACTAAGAAATGTGGCTGCGAAGGGAAAATAGAGGAGGGGGTGCAGCGGGAGGGAGGGGAGGGCCCAGGGGGAGCTCACTCATTGAGTCTGTGTGGCAAAAAGTAGAGCACACCTGCTGGTGACAGGGAGCCGGGAGAGGGAGAGATTGACAGTGCGGGACAGAAAGGTGATCCGTGGAGGAGTGGACTCAGGGACTTGAGATTGGTGGGTTGTAGAGCTCAAGGGGAGGAGTGGGGCTCAGGGGGACACATCCCCAGTGGGAATGGGGGGGGGCGGTTGGAGTCCAGGTGCTGGTAGTTTGCTAGATTTGCTGCTGGGAAGCGGGGGTGGGGGGGGGGCTTCCTGCCCAAAGTGCTTCTATTTTCTCTCAGAGGTGAGAGAAAGTGGGTGGGGATGTGGGAAGCTGAGGGGAGAGGTGTGAGTGGTAGTTCTGAAGGAGATCTTGCACAAGCAGGAGAAGCGGAGTCAGAGGCCCTAGGTCTCCCTTGAGATGTGTTGCCAGGAATTTAAAATGAGATCAGTCAGCATGTGGGCTGTACCTCCCCCAGCAACATGCAGCTGGGCAGGGGCGGGCAGGGAGGGCGGTGGATGGTTTAAGGAGGGACAGGGCTAAGTAGCCCAGGGGATGGGGAGGGTGGAGTTAAGGAGGGAGGTTTCTAGTGAGTGAATTACCCAGACATGCAAAGGGTGAGTGTCAATGTTGAGGGGGTGGTCAAGGTCACTGAAAGAATGGTTTTTGGAAGGTGAGAGTGAGGCAGCAGTTGTTGGTGGCAGAAGTGGGATGGTCATTAGTAAAGACAAGCAGAGGGACGGCCATAGGAGCCGGTTGCTGAGGGGTAGGAACGTACCCACCTCGCCTGCTGTCACCCATCCCCAGAGGCCCTTGGCCATAAGCTGTGCTAACATAGCATGTAAAGCTCTTCGGCTGGTACCAGGCACATGTTAAGTTCATTACCTCTCTCAAGGGACAATATAGGACAGTTAGAAGGAAGCTGGGCTGGAGGGGCCAATTCACTTGCCTGTCCCATCAACTCTGAGCCAGCTCCACCAAGTGCTGTGGGCTCAACAGTCAGCCCCTGGCCTCAAGCTCAGACTTGAGTGGAGCCACTGGCCACACAAATGCACCTCAACTCGGAAAGAGACCAGGCTCGTAGGGTCAGGCCTCAGTGCACGAAGAGGAAGAAGGCCCTAACCAAGCATCAGCCCCGTTCAGGAGGAGAATTCCTGGCCTCTTTCACGGACAGAGGAGATCAGAGAAGTTGCCTTCCTCAGTTATACCGAAAGTAAACCCAAGCTTCTCTCTCCCCAGGATCTTTTTACTTAGTTATCAACCTAGTACCTACGGCTCTACCTGGGCAAAGGGCTGGTGCAGCCTCCTGTGTGCAGCCAAATTCGATCACGCCTGATCTTTCCTTCAGAAAGGGCTCTGCACTGGTTGCAAATTTGATCATGCCTGGATCCTTCCCCCAGAAAGAGCTCTGCACTGGTTGCGGGGGAGGGTGGAAAGAGGGAACTCCTCCCTCGATGCTTGGGAAGAGCCCATATCAGAAGCCCAGAAAGGCACTCCAGTTCCTGTGGCCCCTGGGCAGGATCCTGACATCCCATCTGAGAGGGACAAGTGCACAGGCCTGCCGGCTATGCGGTGGGACCAGCAGGTGGTGCCAGAGAGAGAGAGTCTCCCAAGTGCTGGGAGGCGGGGGAGGGGATGCAGGGGTGGGTGCACCTGCAGCCTGAGGGCTAGATTCCAAAACCCGCCCAGCCTGCAGTTTCCTGGAGGAATTACCAGTGAGGAAAGACCTAGCTAGTGCAGGAGCCATCCCAGGGAGGCTGCCTAGGCGGGGCCCCATTCTCTCCCCTGTGGTATCAGCTCCCCCACCTGGGGTCTAAGGGAGCTGACCACCAAAGACAGTCCGACTAGTTGACTGGCCATGGCGCCTGGGTGGCTCGGTCGGAGAAGCCTCCGACTTCAGCTCAGATCATATCAGATCATATCACATCACGGGTTCGAGCCCCACGTCGGGCTCCGTGCTGACAGCTCAAAGCCTGGAGCCCGCTTGGTTTCTGTGTCTCCCTCTCTCTCTGCCCCTCCCCTGCTCGTGCTCTGTCTCTCTCACTCTCAAAGACAAACATCAAAAAAAAAAAAAAAAGTGCGACTAGTAAGACTTTGGGGTCACATTCCCATCAGCGTGACTGTTCCCTGCCTCAGTTTCCTCTCCACCTCACAGGTGAGGATAGTCTCTAGTAGCTACCTTGAGATTTCAGGGGTATCCACAGTGCTCCCTTGTGACAGAGACTTGAGGCCCAAGGTTAGAATGCCCAGAAATGTTTAATTTGTCGGTTGCAGCACGGCGCTAAGGAACAACATGGTTGTCTCCAAGAGACTGAGGGGCAGGAGGGGACCGGAGAAGCAAGCCCTCCTGGGGGCTGGGCATGCCGGCTGCCTTTTTGGTTGGGGGCTGGGCCTCCGACCCCAGCCCCAGGAGACCCAAGGCTGTGTTGAAGAGGTTGATGGGGGTGGAACCATCGGTGATGAGCGTTGATTTCAGGCCCAGGCTCTGGAGCAGTTTCACCTTGAGGAGCAAGAGGGAAGAGTCAGTCCCCTGTTCCTTTTCTTGTCTCCTTGGCCACCACCCACACTTATCGCACTCTGCAGCTGTCACCCGAGCCATCCTCCTAGGATTAGTCGCGGACAATAAGCGAGGTGTATCAGGGGAGACTGAAGGTTTCACCGGGGCTTAGAAGGCCTGAAAGACCCGGCCCCACTGTAGCTGCTTCCAGAAGCTCACCATTCCACCCTCGGTCGCGGCCATTCAGTCCTTTCTGTTCCTTAAACGCACTGAGTTCTGTCGTCCTTGTGTCTTTGCACATGGAGCCTCTCCCAGGAAGCTCCCGTCAACTCTACATCGGCCTCAAGTATCCCCTCTTCCGAGGGACTCTCCCTAAACCAGCCAGCATCCCTGGCTCGACTTCCTTCAAAGCACGTGCCATGGACTGGGGTTCCACTTGATGACCATCCGCCCCAGGGGCTGCAGCTCCCTGCCGAAGCTAGCACAGTGCCTGGCAGAGGCCACCGTGCACAAGTGCTACAGGCCGGGACACGGGGACAGTTTCACCTCCTCTCCCCTCCGCCCCCAGCATCATCTTTCCAGATATGTCTGCCCCAGCTCTGCCTTCTTGGTTTCAGATATGGTCCCAACACACACATACACACACACACACACACACACACACACACACACACACACACACACGCACCAGCCCCCTCCCCACTCTGACCTGCATCTCTGGCCCAGCCACAGCAAGGTCCCTGATGGTGCTGGGGCCCAAGGCCTCCGTCATCTGCTTGAACTTCTTCACCTCCACCTCCGCCAGCTGCTGGGCCTTGCTCACCTCCAGCTCCAGCTGGGCCCGGGCATAGACCAGTTCTAGTTCTCGCACTTTCCGTACCCGCTGGAGCTCAGCCTCCTGGAAGGGGGTGGGGGGAGAGAACGCAGCATTGTGTGGCCCCTGGGAACTGTCCCAGCAAGCCAGAGAGAACAGAGGCCAAAGGGATGGAACCGTAAATGGACAGTCAATTTGCCAGGTGACTCCTGGCCAGGCTGCCTTGTAGCTGGCGACTGGTGGGAGTCCTCAATCCAAGCCTTGGTTCTGCCATCTGTAAAATGGAGACAGTACCTGCCGCCTGAATGGAACTTCAGGCATTAAATAAGACCGTGCGTGTAAGACACGTGCAGCACTTTGCACAAAGCTGGCCAACGTGTGAGTGCACATTACACAGAAGACAGAGGTCATCATGCCCGGAGGGGAAAGGTGGTTAAGCGAATAGACACAGGGCAAAGGACTTTATGAACCACGGAGTGTTTAAATAGGGCTTTACATCGGGACACCTGGTCTCCCACTCCTCTCCAGGGCTGCAGTGATGGGGCCTCTTCCAGACCCCCTTCCACAGGCATCGCCCCCACTCACCGTCTCAATGGCCAAGGCCTCGGCTTTCAACTTGGCCTGTAGCACGGAGCCTTCTCCCTCGATGCGCAGGGCCTCAGCGCGGGACTCGGCCTCCGCCTTGGCGGTCCCCGTGCTTTCCACGGCAGTGCTGGAGGGGCGGCGGGGGTCAGGGGACGCCAGGAGGAAGCCCAGCCCTGCCCTCCTCCACCCTCACTTCTGGGCAGCAGAAGTCACACTCGTCTCAGTCCCTCCACCAGCTGCTTTCCAAGACCGGGCCCTCTTTTCCTCTGGTTCTCAACCCACCTCAGAGCCTCCAGCTCCAAGAGTTCGCGGCGAGCCTTTTCAGCTTCGGATTGGTCCAAGATCTTCTGCCTCTCAAGCCGGCCGCGGGCTTCTTGCTCAAGTCTCTGAGCCTCGTGCCTGGACGGGAGAGGGGACTGGGAAGATGCTGGCCATCTTCCAAGATGCGAGCCAGCTCTCCAAGGGCAGGGACCGCCAGTCTGCTGGGGGTGCCCGCGGGAAGCACTCAACGTGCCAACGGAAGCACGGCGTGCGCGCTAACAGCCTGGCACGATTGCAGGCGCAGGGGAAGGGACGGACTTGTGACCCGAGGCCCCCGCTTCCACACAGCCCACCCTCCAGTGGGGAGAAACAAAGGGACGTGGTTGATTTCGGACAATGACAAGTTCCCTGAAAGTGGGTGACGGGACACCAAGCAGAGCGGGTGCTGCTTCAGTTGGGGCAGAAAGAACTGGGCTCTGCGAGGAGGCGAGCTTCGGGCTGAGGCCCGAGGAGGAGGCCGGCTGAAGCGCTCTAGGCGAAGAGCATTCTGGCCGGAGGGAACAGCCAGCGCAGAGGGCCCGAAGCGGGGAGCACGGCTGTGCATCTGAGGGGCAGAAAGGAGCTGGTGGGATTGGAGCACGTGAGCCTGGGAGAGGCTGGAAGGTGAGGTGGGGTAGGTAGGCCTGGATCCCCGGTGCCCGGAAGGACCACGGAACAAGTTTGCGTTCTAGCACAAGCAAGGTGAGAAGCCACAGGAGGGGGATGGCACCTAGTGGTACGTTTTTTTTTTTACTTTTTTTTTTTTTTTTTTTTTTGAGAGAGAGAGAGAGAGAGAGAGAGAGAGAGAGAGAGAAGTCAGGAAGGGGCAGAGAGAGGAGACACGGAATCCAAAGCAGGCTCCAGGCTCCGAGCTGTCAGCACAGAGCCTGATGCGGGGCTCGAACTCACAGACCGTGAGATCATGACCTGAGCCGAAGTCGGACGCTTAACCAGCTGAGCCACCTGGGCGCCCTGTCCTAGTCGTATTCTTCAGTGGGCCATGCCATCTGCTAAGGGTGATCGCAGGCCGTCCGTAGGCGGGGGCGGGGGGAGGGCACCTTGTTACCCAGGTCGTGGCAGTGGGCCGAGGGAAGGACTCGGGAGAGGTCTGGCCCGCAGTGGGCACTGTGGGCAGTGGGGAAGCCCTGCCCCCAGGCCTCACTCACTTGGCAGCTGCCTCCTGGGAGTTGGTGGTGATCTCAATGGCCAGTTGGACGCTGCGCTGTAAGGCGTCCCGGGTCCTCTGGTCCACGGGCTCCACTGACTGCACGTCCACGCTGCTGACCACCAACCCGTTTTGGGGGAAGACGGCCCGGTCCCGGGGCTGGGGCAGAGCCCTGCCGTCGAGCCCCTTGGTTTCTGGGGTCTCAAAGCCAAAGACAGCAGTGCGAATAATGCGGGCAGAATTCTTATGGAAGTCATCGAAGGTGACGGAGGCCACGGCCCCCCGCACCCGGGACGCGATGGCCTTGCAGGCGTCACCCACGAAGTCAGGCACTGAGAAGAGCTTGGCTGTCTCCTGTGGGTCCTTCCGGTCCCTCAGCTCAAAGTGCCTGTGAACAGAGAGGCCCAGAACAGGGAAGCCATCTTCCTCCAGGAAACGGCAACTCTCGTCTTTGAAAAGGACTCCGGCCCCCACCCCCCGTCACTGGCCAGGGTCTCCCACGACAGAGAACGAGAATTGCTACCCACCATGGGCCCAGGTGAGAGACCATCTTATTCTCCCAGCCACCCTAGGAGGTGGGGATGAGCACTATCCCCTTTTACAGATGAGGAAAGAGAGGCCCAGAGAGGTTAAGTGACAGGCCCAAAGTCACATCATATGTGGCAAGCCAGAAAGGTGAACTCAGGCAGCGTGGCTCCAGGGTCTATGCTCTTAGCGACCATGCTGCAGTGCCCCCCCGCCCCAGAGAGGTCAGCGCCCCCATCTGCCCCTGTCACAGTCCTGGCCACTCCGCCCAGAGGTGGGTGTGGTGGGGCACAGCCGCCGTATGGGACTCCCCTCCCCCCTCTCCGGTCACCGCCATTTGAGCTCTAACTACGTACAGGGCACTGTTCCAATTCTCACCGCATCCCTTCGACCGCCCCGTGAGGCTGACGGTTGTCACTCTCATTTTACAGATTGGGAGATGGAGGAAAGCACCGAGTCACTGGCCTAGGTCCACAGCTAGCAAACGGCAGGGCCGGGACCCAGGCAGCGAGCCCCAGAGCCTGTGCTTGGGGACATCTGCCCACTCGCACTGGGTGTGTCCAACCGACATTTTCACGACCTTGCAGTTATGTGGTTGGCTGAACGTGAGCCCAGCGCTGCGGGACCCAGGGCTCTTCCTCCTGGCTCCCCCACCCCCCGGGCCCTCCCCACCCCTCACCAGTTGTAGGCGAGCTGCAGCTGCAGCCTGGCATGGTCTGCTGTTTCGATGGTGATGACGTCTGTGAAGAAGTCAGGCCCGAGCAGCAGGCAGAGAGCGCGGCGGGCGTGGGGACGCTTGGGCCTCCCGGCCGAAAGGGACAACACGGTGAACTGCTCCTCGGGACCCAGCGACACCAGCTCGGGCCCAAAGACCACACTGCAGAGGGAGCCGGGAGTCAGACACACGGAGAACCCCTCCCGCCTCGTCCCCCTCACCCCCGGTGGCCCTTCCCGCCTCCCCCCTCCCCCCCAGTAGCCTCCCCAACTGCCCCCCCCCCCGAATGGCCCCTCACCGAGCTCTCTTCTCTCTGTAGTCATACACCTGCACAGCAGCGTTGTGAGGGACCCGGTAGCTGACCACGCGGGTCTTGTTCCGGAGAGGGGAGGGCTGGGGGGTCTTGGGCATCTCCTTCACACCCCTGTCTGCCAGCGGGTCCTGCCCCTTGTTCAGCAGATCCTCCACCCCAGGAGGTAGCTCTTTCTCCCACAGGACTTCGTCCTGGGTCAGCATGTAGGTGCTTCCAATCACAGCTCGTACCTTGAGAGAGAACGGGGAGGGACGTCACCCGGGAAGGGAAGGGGGAAGGACCCAGCCGGCAGCCCGGTGGTGGGGGAGGGTAGCTTGGCGCTGTGGCCAAACATGGTCTCTGGAACGAGGCTGTATTCAGATGCACCGGCTGCTAGCTCGGTCGTCTTGGGCGCACCCCTGCTTTGGTTCCTCATCCGCACAGGGTTGAGGAATGAATGACATCTCAGATGTCTAGTGCTGAGAACTTGGCACGTGGTAAGGGCTTCAGAGGATTTCTTCTGGAACTTTCCTTCTGGGGGCAGCTTGGAGGGCATCGGAGGGACAGATGCCATCAATCCTAGGACCTAGGTAACATTCGCTAACACTTCCTAGGATTCTGAGCTCTACTTTCAGGTTGGCGTCTTAGAGAAAGAGGTTGGAGATGTGGTCCTAGGTCAGACCAAGGTCAAGGCTTCAGATTAGGGCGGGGGGGGGGCGGGGGTTGGCAAAGAGGAAAAATTCCACCTGGATAAGGGGATGGGGGAGGAATTTGGTTCTTGCTGTTCCCAGGCCACTCCCCAGTTAGATCTTTATGCTGGGGCCAGTTCTGCAGTGGAGACAGAGTCCCTGTCCTTAAACCTGGCTCATCTTCTCCCTGGGGAGCTTCTCAAGTTTGCACTTCGCTATTTACGACAAAGGGAAGGCAGATACTCCACGGGATGCCGGCCTGCTCGGATGCCACCACCAAGGCTGTCGAAGTCTCCTCCCCCATCTCCACCACGCACCTGTCCCCGTCAGCCCCGAGCAGACCACCACCGTGGCCGCACAACAGTAAGGGTGCCCATCCCTCAGCTGTTACCCTTCCAGTCTTGATATCCTGCACGTAGATGCCCTCATTCTCGTCCAGAGGGATGGCCTGACGTTCTTCTACCACCTCTACCTTGGCAGAGGGCACGTACTCCAGGGGCCCGCGGATGAGCCAGTTGTCCCCAGCCTGGTGGGAGACCTTCTCCTCCTCTTCTCCCTCCTCCAGGGGTTGCAGGGCCCTCAGCAGCAGCCCCTGCTGCTCTGACAGCACATATATATCCTGGATGCCTCGCTCCAGCCTCTCTCCAGGCTGGAGGAAAAAAGACTTCTCGCCCTAGTGGAAAGACATGGGGTTAGAAGCGGTTGCCACCCAGAGTCGTGACTGCCTCTGATAGCGCCTCTTTTGGTTCCTGTGGCCACAGGCTTGTGATGAGGACAGGAGCCCCAAAAGACCCTCCTGACGTTCCCACCGTAATACAGCGAAGCATTATCGGGACCATGAGGCTCTCGACAAATGCCCACAGATCTCATCCGGTCAAACCGCCCTTGATAAATCCTGTAAACCGTCAGGACCTGGACCCTCACAAGCTCAACCGTTAAGAATAAACCTCTTGGAGGGCCTGGGTGGCTCAGTCGCTAAAGCGTCCAACGCCCCCCCCCCCCTTTTTTTTTTAATTCATTTTTGGGAGAGACAGAGCATGAGTGGGGGAGGGGCAGAGAGAGAGGGAGACACAGAATCCGAAGCAGGCTCCAGGCTCCGAGCTGTCAGCACAGAGCCCGACACGGGGCTCAAACTCACTAACTGCGAGATCGTGACCTGAGCTAAAATCAGACGCCCAACTGACTGAGCCACCCAGGTAAGTGTCCAACCCTTGATTTCAGGGCAGGTCGTGATCTCATGGTTTGGGAGTTTTGAGCCCCGCATCTGGCTCTGTGCTGACAGTGTGGAGCCTGCTTGGGATTCTCTCTCTCTCCCTCCATCCCTCCCTCCCTCCTCACCACCCCCGTCCCTCCCATGCACTCTCTCTCTCTCTTTTTCAAAACTAAACATTAAAAAAAAAAGCTTAAAAAAAAATAAGAATGACCCTCTTGTTGCTCATTTCTCCCATGCGTTGTTTTCTTGGGATGGTGTCGTCCAGACATTGGCAAACTCAGTTTCTGGGCCAAATCTGGCCACTGTTATTATTTTTTAACAATCTATTTGAGATATAATCTATATACCATACAATTTTTCCGGTTAAAGTCTACAATTCAGTTGTTTTGGCATATCCACAGAGTTGTCCGATCATCTCTAGGATCTAATCCCAGGGTTTTCATCACCCTGAAAAACTCATTAGCGGTTCCTCTCTGTCCATCCCTACCCCCTCTAACCACTAATCTATTTTCTATCACTACGGATTTACCCATTTGGGACATTTTGTATAAACGGAACCACACAGGGGTGCGTGGCTGCCGCAGTCAGTTGAGTATCCAGCTCTTGATTTCAGCTCAGGTCGTGATCTCAAGGTCATGGGATCAAGCCCCACATCGGGCTCCGCACTAAGCGTGGAGGCTGCTTGGGATCCTCTCTCTCTCCTCTCTCTCTCTGCCCCTCCCCCACCCAAAAACTACATTTTAAAAATTAAAATAAATGGAATTAAACAATTCCAAGTACTAGCTGAAATACTAATGTAGTTTTTTTTAATGTTTATTTGTTTTTGAGAGAGAGAGAGACAGAACGTGAGTGAGGGAGGGGCAGAGAGAGGGAGACACAGAATCCGAAGCAGGCTCCAGGCTCTGAGCTGTCAGCACAGAGCCCGATGTGGGGCTCAAACTCACGAGCTCTGAGATCACGACCTGAGCTGAAGTCGGACGCTCAGCCGACTGAGACACCCAGACGCCCTGAATGCTGATCATTAGCACACGAGCATCTGTACGTGCTTATTTCCTTTTATAGCTGAAGGATATTCCATTGTGTGGATATGCCTCAATTTGTGATCTGTTCATCCACTGCTAGACATTTGGGCTATTTCGGGAAGTAAAATGTTACAGGAACACAGAGGCACTCGTTCATTTACAAGCTGTCTATGCTTTTGCTCCAACAGTACAGTGGAATGTGCTCCCAAAGCCCAAAGTATCTACGATCTGGCCCTTTACAGAAAAGTATGTCGATCCCTGGTAGTCCCATGTATAGTTAAGAGAGGGGTGAGGTGGGGTGGGAAGAAGCATAAACCAAGAGGTTTGTTTTATGCATGATGACAAGGTTTCCAGAACAGCGGGTACGGATGGGACCCGGGAGGTGCTCCCAGAAGAAACTGTGTGGAAACTGAGGTTGGGGGCCACCAGGGAGATCAGGGGGACTCTGTCTCAAAAGATAGAACTAGACGTGCAAGGACACAGAGGGAGCCAGAACGAGCTTGGTGCTTCTAGAACATGTACCTGGGGTGGGAGGAGGGAAGGAAGAGGTCCGAGGGCCTCCACTCAAGGGCATTCACCCTCCCAGAGCAGAGCTCCAGGTGAAATGGAGGCACTCACCTTGACCACACGCTTCTGCCCCAGCTGGTTCTTGCCATCCGGGCCCACTGGGTCGAGAATCACACAGTAGTTGCGGGGGCCCAAGGTGGTGATGGGCACGACCCCCAGCACCTCCTCGTAGACATCTGGCACATGGGCCTCCGTGTCCTGCACGGTCACCAGCCACTCCTCCCCCGTGCGACGGGTCACTCCTCTCAAGTCTCGGAAGTTCTGCCGAGCCCGGAGGTGCAGGGCCGTCTGTAGGACAAGAGGTCGGGGCGTTTGGGGAAACCGATCTCCAAGTTCCTCAGGGGACCTGGGAGCCCCACTGGCCACTAAGTGCTCCCAGGCCTGACCGCCAGTCTCCACCAACCCAGGAGGGCATTTTAACCCTCTCAGAGGACTCAGGATACCCCTCAGGTAACTGACCTCTGCAGTTTTCTTTTAGTGGCCTTAGAAATATTGCTTCTCTTTCACGTTCATGTCCTCTGCCACTATTCTCTGCCACTCAGAGTGATCCCTACCCCAGGGTCCCTTAACCCCCCAGAGCACAGACCTTTTCTGTGAGGATCACGGCGTCCACCAAATCCAGAACCTCCTCAAACACTCCCGGGAGATATGCCCCCACGGAACGCACCAGCCATTCTTCCCCTGGGTCGGGTGAAGGGTGGGGGTTGGGGGGAGGGAGAAGCCATGTCAACATGACAGCAGGGTCAGGGGAGAGCCCGCACAGGGCGGGGTTAGGGAAAGCAGCAGTGGGCAGCCCCCAAAAGCTTATAAGAGAGATCCCAGGGAAGTACTTCCTCCCAGGCTGCTAGTGGCCATCCCCAACCCTGTGGGCAGAGCACGGCCTGTCCACCCCCATCAGCACCCCTTATCGACCCCACCTGTCACCCTCTCCTTGCCGTCCCGGTCCCAGCACTCCTTGCGGGCCCTCAGCCGCAGGGCCTGGTTCTGCCTGATGACTGTGGCCTGGATAATCTCCAGGACCTCCACCTCCTTCTGGGGGATATATGTGCCTGGGGAGGGGAGAAGAGGCTGGAGGTGAGCAGGTATCAGAGCTATAGTGGAAAGGCCAGGAGCCTCTGACCCGGACTCCGGCCAACGGAAGGAACTTACCAGGTCCTTCAAATAGCCACTCATCTCCTGCCACCACCTTCTCTCCATTCTTATCCTCAAAATCCAGCAACGCCTTAAGATGGAGGGCAGTGTTGGGCATAACCACCTGCAGTGGAGTGATGTCCTGACAAGGGAAGAAGGGAGGTCATGGGACATCCAGTACTGTGACTCCAGGAGTCATGCCCAATACCTTGGAGGTCAGAGTCCGCAGCATCCATCTTTATAGGTCCCCCCAAAAGCTGCCAAGTGGAATGCACAAGGTAGGGGTAGTCCCAAAGCCATGTGACCTGAAGAACTAAAACAGCTGACCGAGCAAGAGGAAGCCACTACCAATGAGCCAAGAACACACGATCCTCTGTAGGAAGTGCTTAGAAGCGGTTCTGAATTAGAAACCTAGGTTGGGAAACTGGGACACACCTCAAGGCCTAGTATGCCCCGGGGAAGTGCGGAAAGTAAGGAAGTGGGAAGCCTGGACGGCTGTAACAGGCATGCTTTGGCACGTGGCTTTGTCATCAGGGTCGCTTCATGGTCACAAGATGGCCACCGTGCTCCAGCCATCACGTCTCTTTTCATCAGGAAGGGGGACCTGGCAATAAGCATCCAAACCTTTTAGAAGTTTGTAGGAAGGTTTCTAAGAGTAGAACTTCACTTGGTCTTTGATCTGAGGGAGGCAGGAAAGGAGAGAAAGAGGCTCAGAGAGGCTGGAAGAGATATGCCCAAGGTCACACAACTAGTGATGAACGGGATCCGGACTTGAACCTCAGTCTTTAGTGAAGCTTAGCTGCCTGCCGCTCCTTTCTCTGACCAGAGTGACCCAGTGCGGAAAGGTCGAGCAGCTCTACTCTCTCCCCACTGACCACACACTGGGTTGGAGGCAGGCGAGCCCTTCCTTGTGCATCTTCAATGGGCACAGCACCTGGCTGATTGTGGTAGGGGCAGGCTACACACACACACACACACACACACACCCATCTTCCTGGATTGGAAGTGTCCAGCAGGTGATAAGACAGATACAGACCCCTGTCTCCAAGTACACCATGGACAGTGTCAAGGGACAGAGGTTGCAAAAACCTAGGGCACATCAGGAAAAGCCCTCTGGGAGTGGCTTTTGAGCAGGGGCTCAAAGGAAGAGCTGGCTTTTGATACAAAGGTGCAGGAAGAGGAGAAAGTGAGATTTCTGGAAGGATCGTGGGGGTTTTTCACCTCCCACATCTACTCTATCATCATTTTCTCCCTGTTCCGCTGAAAGCTACATCTACCTTTATCGCTGCCATTCCCCTCACCTAAGTCACCATCTCTTGCCTGGATAATGGAAAGATCTTCCTAATCTGTCTCCTGGCGGCCACCCTGGTCTCCTTCCTGTCTGTCCCCCACGCCACTGCAGGCTTCCAGCTCAGGTGACTAGGTACCCAGTAGTATCGCCACATAAGATTGGGAATGCGGGAGAAGAGCAGATTTGGGGGGAAGGGAAAGTGTCGGGTTTGGACGTCCAGTAGGAACTGGCAGCGGGACATCCAGGAGAGAGCCTCCCACAGGCAGCTAGGGGCTCACAGGTCAGCAGCTCCCAGCGATGGTACAGGGGTGGATGTCTAACATAGACGAAGTGGTCAAGGCCACGGGAGCATGAGAGGGCTCACAGGAGGTTCAGGACAGAATCTGAAGGCAGAGGGCAGGAGAGGAGAGGGAGACATCGAAGAAGATGGAAAGAGATATCCACAGAGTAAAACAGGAAGATAAGTTTTAGTGGGGGGTCGGGTGGAGGGGAAAAAAAGACAAGTTTTTTTTTTTTAAGTGTTTATTTTGAGAGAGAGAGAGAGAGAGAGAGTGAGCAGGGGAGGGGCAGAGAGAGATGGAGACAGAGAATCTCAAGCAGAATCCACGCCCTTAGCGCAGAGCCCAGTGCGGGATTTGAACTAATGAACCTTGAGATGGTGAGCTGAGCCAAAATAAAAAATCAGGCACTCAACCAAGGGAGCCACTCCAAAAAGACAAGTTTTAATAACAGGGCAGGTCAACAATGGCTGTGGCTAAGAAGACCCGTGAGACACAGAATGTCCACCCAGGTTAGGAATTAGGAGTTGGGAGGCCTTGGAGCCTTGTGAAAGCAAGTTCAGTGGAGGTGGGGGGCGGGGGCAGGGGCCAGATGTAGGGGCTTGTGAGGAAATGGGGCAGAGGACATCAAGCAGTTATCAAAGGGTAAGTATGAAAGGAAAGCAGCAGCAGTAAATAGCTAGAAACTGGATTTATATATAGGGCCCTCATAAAAGTTCCTACTTTTAAATTTAAATTTCAGGGGCGCCTGGGTGGCTGAGTCGGTTGAGCGTCCGACTTCAGCTCAGGTCATGATCCCGCGGTTTGTGCGTTCGAGCCCCGCGTCGGGCTCTGCGCTGACAGCTCGGAGCCTGGAGCCTGCTTCGGATTCTGTGTCTCCTTCCCTCTCTGCCCCTCCCCCACTTGTGCTCTGTCTCTCAAAAATAAATAAATGTAAAAAAATTTCACGTGCGTATCCTGGGACCCAGCAATTCTTAATAGTTTCTACTCTTAAAGAACAGCAAACACTATACGTGCCTGGTTGGCTTAAGTTGGTAGAACATGGAACTCAATCTCAAGGTTGTAAGTTCAAGCCCCAGGTTGGGTGCAGAGATTACTTAAAATCTTTCTTTCTTTTTTTTTGTTTTTTTTTTTTACATTTATTTATTTATTTTTGAGAGAAAGAGCACAAGTGGGGAGGGGCACAGAGAGAAGGAGACAGAATTCAAAGCAGGCTCCGGACTCTGAGCTGTCAGCACAGAGCCCAACATGGGGCTCGAACTCAGAAACTGTGAGATCATGACCTGAGCCGAAGTTGGACGCTTAACTGACTGAGCCACTCAGGCGCCCCTAAAAATAAAATCTTGAGAGGCCCTGATGGCCGGTTAAGCGTCCGACTTTGGCTCAGGTCATGATCTCACGGCTCCTGGGTTCGAGCCCCACATCGGGCTCTGTGCTGACAGCTCAGAGCCCAGGGCCTGCTTTGGATTCTGTGTCTCCCTCTCTTTCTCTGCTCCTCCCCCACTCACACTCTGTCTCTCAAGAATGAACTAACATTAAAAAAATTTTTAATTAAAAAAAATCTTGAAAAAATGTTTTTAAGCACACACACACACACACACACACACACACACACACAAACAGCAAACAGAAACATGAACAAGGACACACAGACAAGGATACTCGTCGCAACACTGTTTTTCCTTATAAATCGGAAACACCATGAATGATACTCAACAGGAAAATGGCTGAGCTTTTAGCATCATCTGGAATTACATAGAACAAATGAGACTTACATAACAATATGCAGAAGCTCATTCAAAATACACTGGCAAGTGACAATGTGATAGCTTTATGCAAATAGGTTATAGTTGATATGATTTTTTTTTTTTTTACACATACTTATGTTAATGCATAAACATATCTGGAAGCACAGACCCTGAATGGATGACAGTAGAGGGCTCTGGCGAATGGTGAGTAGAGATTGGGGGCAGAAGTCACGAAGGACCTTACAGCCTTCTGGATGTATTCTTTAGAATGAAAGCTTCTGCAAGTAAGCCTTTAAGGGCAGAGAAGGATGGAAGAGACAGAGCATATTTATTGGCCAAGAGAAAGGCAGCAGTAGTGGGGAAATTAAAGACAGAGGAAAGAGAAGCTCCAGGTGGGGTTACAGGTTAAGTGTTGGACTTCGGCTCAGGTCATGACCTCATTCATGTTCAGGACTTCGAGCCCCCCATCGGGTTCCACGCTGATGATGCGGCACCTGCTTGGGATTCTCTCTCTCCCTCTCTCAAAATAAATAAATAAACTTAAAAAAGATAGAAGTATATAAACTTACCCAAGGAGGTGAAAGACCTGTACCCTGAAACTACAAGACATTGATGAAAGAAATTAAAGGAGACACAAATGGAAAGACATTTTACTCTCATGGATTAGAAGAATATTGTTAAAACGTCCATACTGCCCAAAGCAATCTACAGATTTCATGAAATCCCTATCAAAATACCAACAGCATTTTTCAGAGAACTAGAACAATCCCAAAATCTGTATGGAACCACAAAAGACCCAGAATAACCAAAGCCATCTTGAAAAAGAAAAACAAAGCTGGAGGTAGCACTATTCCAGATTTCAAGTTCTATTACAAAGCTGTAGTGATCATGACAATATGGTCCTGGGGCAAAAATAAACATAGATCAATGGAACAGAATAGAAAGCTACAATTACAGGGTCAATTAATCTTTGGTAAAGGAGGCAAGAGAATGCAATGAGAAAAAGTCTTTTCAACAAACCGTGCTGGGAAAACTGGACAGTTACATGCAAAAAAAAAAAAAAAAAAAAAAAAAAAAAAAAAAAAATGCAAGGGTACCGCTTTCTTACACCATACCCAAAAAATTAACTGAAAATGGATTAAGGACCTGAATGTGAGACCTGAAACCATAAAAATCCTAGAAAAGAGCACAGACAGTAATGTCTCTGACATTGACCATAGCAACATATTTCTAGGTATGGTCTCCTGAGCAAGAGAGATAAAGCAAGAACAACCTATTGGGACTACATCAAAATAAAAAGCTTCTGCACAGCCAAGGAAATAACCGACAAAACTAAGACAACCTACAGAATGGGAGAGACATATCCAAAAGGGTTAGAGTATCCAAAATATATAAAGAACTTACACAACTCAACATCAAAAAATAATCTAAATTAAAACAGACAGAAGACATGAATAGACACTTCCCCAAAGACATCCAGATGGCCAAAAGATACATGAAAAGATGCTCAACAGGACTCATTATCAGGGAAATGCAAATCAAAACCACAAGAAGATATCCCCTCATACCTGTCAGAATGGCTCAAATAAAAAACACATGAAACAATAAGTGTTGGCGAGGGTGTGGAGAAAAAAAGGAATCCTTGTGTACTGTTGGTGGGAATGCAAACTGGTACAGCCACTGTGGAAAACAGGATGGAGGTTTTGCAAAAAATTCAAAATAGATTTACTGTATGATCCAGTCATCACCCTAAGGGGTATTTACCCAAAGAATGTGAAAACACTAATTCGAAAGGATATATGCACCCCTTTGTTTATTTCGGCGTTATTTACAATAGCCAAATGGTGGAAGCCCAAGTGTCCATCAACAGAAGAAAGGATAAAGAAGATGTGGCATATACACACAATGGAATATTACGCAGCCATAACAATAATGAAATCTCGCCATTTGCAACAACATGGATGGAGCTGGAGAGCATAATGGGAAGCGAAGTAAGTTAAAGACATACCGTATGATTTCACTCATATGTGGAATTTAAGAAACAAGTGAATAAAGGGAAAAATAGACAAACCAAGAAACAGACTCTTAACTACAGAGAACAAACAAACTCTGTTACCAGAGGGGAGGTGGAGGGGGATGGGTGAACTAGGTGAAGGGGGTAAAGAGTACACTTATCCTGATGAGCACTGAGTAAGCATATGGCATTCTATGGCACACCCAAGCCTAATACTGTAGGTTAATTACACTGGGATTAAAATAAAATAAAATTAAAAAGAGACACAGAAGGATAAGCCAGGTTCCCGGGGCCACCTGATGGAGGCCCCAACAGGCCTCATCAAAGGAGATGAGCACAGATATAAAATAAGGGAAGGGAATGCAGACCCAGATCCTGCCAGATGGCCTGGACTTCTAAGTATGTGGCAAAGTTGTTTAAGAATGAGTGGGGCACCCAGGTGGCTCAGTCAGTCAAGCATCTTACTCTTGATTTCGGCTCAGGTCATGATCTCATGTTTCGTGGGTTTGAGCCGAGCCCTGAGTCGGGCTCAGGGCTGACATCGTGAAGCCTACTTGGGATTCCCTCTCTCCCTCGCTCTCCGCTCCTCCCCCACTCGTATGTGCTCTCCCTCAAAATAAATAAACTTTAAAGGGCTTCTTAAAGGGGCACCTCGGTGGCGCAATTGGTTGAGTGTCTAACTTTGGCTCAGGTCAGGATCTTGCCGTTCGTGAGTTCAAGCCCCACATTGGGCTGTCAGCACAGAGCTGGCTTCGGGTCCTCTTTCCCTTTCTGTCTCCGCTCCTCCCCAACTCATGCACACGCAGGCGCTCTCAACATTAAAAAAATTAAGATAAAATGTTGGTGGCTCAGTCGGTTGAGCGTCCGACTTCGGCTCAGGTCATGATCTCACAGTTTGTGAGTTTGAGCCCCGCGTCGGGCTCTGTGCAGACAGCTTGGAGCCTGGAGCCTGCTTCAGATTCTGTGTCTCTCTCTCTGCCCCTGCCGAGCTTGCACTCTGTCTTTCCCTCTCTCAGGAATAAATAAACATTAAAAAAAATTAAAATAAAATAAAATAAAATGCTACTAAAAAATAGGATAGAAAATAGGAAGGGAGTGGAAAATGATAAATATTTAGAGGCATGCAGAAAAAAAGTGGAGAGAAAGCTGGTTAGGAAGGAAGAGAACCACTGAACAGAGCTGGCCTGGAAATGAGCCACTTGACCCATCAGCTACTTGTAATACTGTCATCTTTGTGGATCTGTCCCCATGGCCAGGAAGCCCCTCCTGGGTATGAGGACAGGAAGGACAGGTTGGGGTCACAGCAATCCAGGACCGGCTTTGGCCACAGGTCCTGCACATAAGAGACTGTTAAGATGACAACCTCCAGTTGGTGTAGGAAAGAGACCAGGAAGAGAATCTGAGGGACAGAAGACAAAGCCCTGAGGGGTCATGACAACTGAGGAGGCGGGGATTGAGTTTCCAAGGTGGGGGAGGTGGGAGAATAACCAGGTCCCGAGTGGACTGGCACCAGGAGGGGCTGCAGCAGAACAGAAGAATTGAGGTCAAGAAGGCCAAGTCATTGACAAGGTCATCACAAGGACATTAGTGAGGCTCCCATGAGTCAGAAGGGGAGGGAGAGGGAGGCCTGAGGCAGGCACCTTCTCAGTGGAGACCAGAAGGGAAGAGGTGTGGGCAGAGAGGGAGGAAAAGGAACGGCTCCATGACATTGGGCTCCAAAGAGGGAGAGGCCCTGTCCTCCTGGCCTGGAGGATGTGGGGTTTGAGAGAAAGAGCTGCTGTGGGCTGGGGAACCTAGGGAGCTTTCAACACTGCCCCCCCCCTGCCCCCCCAACCACTCCCCACCCAGAGAGGGACTGAGCTGATCCGAGGTAGGACCTGGGTATGGGGGATTTTCAGGCCAGGGCCTGAGGGCCACGTAAACGAGGGCCAGGCCACAAGCGCAGGCCTGTGATGCCTTCCTGAGGAACGGTCACCAGTCTCCAAGCCCAAACTCATCTCGTCCACCATTGCGGTCACTGCCCACCAGACTGCCCAACAGTCTGGCACCGTTTGAGTGGATGAAATGCTCACACTTGGCATAATTGTTTAGCACCAGAGTGGTCGGGAGCTTCTAGCAGGCTCCAGAGCCTGGAAGGTCAGGAGGGGAGATGGGCTGACATCTCTCAAAGGAGGGGCGGGTCTGCTGTGGGCATGCGAGGAGGAAGGAAGGAAGCAGTAATTCTGTCCTTGGGGAGAACCTGCAAATGTTGCCCCCACCCGCTCCCACAGCCCCAGTTTGTTTTCCCTCCAGAAGGCAGCGCAGAGCCCTAGGACAAGGCGGCAGAACAGGCAGAATGATTATAGAGGAAGCAAGCCAAGTACCTTTTCCAGCACCTCCCCTGGGTACAGGGGGAAGGGGTCCTGGGCCAGCCGGATCTCTAGGTCAGCGTGGCGGAGCCGTACTTGCCCTGTGACGTCGAACAGCACCAAGCCCTGGGGATCCCGGGACACCGGGTTGGCCACTGTGCAGTAGTGGCGTGGGGGGACAGTCACCATGCGCATGGGGGCAAACAGGACCCTGTAGGAGGGTGAGAAGCAGTGTGAGGACCTGGGGGACCCTGTTCTCATTTCTGAAGGAGACAGTGAATGGGAGAGAAAGCGTCACCCAACCCAGGGCCAATCCTGCCTGGGAACAGGAAGGAGATGGACGGTCACGCCAGCCAGACTAACAGGCACCCCACGGCACGGTCCCAACACCAACCTCTCATTGTCCTGCCGGATGTAAGTCTTTGGCCCGACCTCCACGCGGGACACGTTGCTGTTCATGTCCAGCACATGGATGTAGTGGTATGGGGGGATGCGGATGATGGACTCTTCGGTTGCCATGGTGACTCCTGAGCCCAGGGCAGCAGGGGGATAGACAGGTGGGGAGAAGATCCAACAAGATGAGCACAGGGGGCCGGCACGGGGCCAGCACGAGCCGGAGGACTGGCTGGAGATGGGGGAGTGGGCCTGTCCTCCTCCAGCTCGGATTATTTCACCCTTTTGAGCCCCACGCCAGCCGCTTCCTCTGTTCTCCCCACCCAGGGCACGCAGCCCATCCAGACCTCATCCCTGCCGAGACCTGCTTGACACAATTAACCGCGGAAGCCCAGGTTGTTCTCTGCCTATTCCTTTCCCTCCCCAAGCTGCCTGCAGCACCGGAAGGGGCTTTAGATGAAAACTCTGGAGGTGCCGGAGGTGGCCTTCACCAGCAGAGCAGGAGCAGTGACTGGGTGGCTCCCCGGGTCCTCCAGACACAGGCTTGTTTATTTCAGGGGATCCCGGGACCCAGCTGTATTGCAATGGTAGCCCACAGCCTAAGAATATTTACACTATCTTTGCACCCATGCCCCCCACACACATTTTCAGCAATCTGGGATGAACTGTTCAGACACGGGCCACCTCTCAAGGAAGGGATCCCTGGCGGAACTGGTGCTCCCATAGAGTCAGCTGGGTTGCAAACCCCAACCAAATTAGTCCTTTTCTCCCCAGTTCTCTCTGGTCTGTGGTCACTCTTGGTTTCCTGTGTTTGCAGGTAGGGGTGGGTGGGAAGGGAAAGGGAATGAACAAGTGCGTCTCTCACCCACCCCCATCCTACCTGCTTCTGAATCCTGGGTGGTTCAGGAAGGTCATGCCTCCTGCCTGAACCCCCGTCCCTGCCTCCAGCAGGCCTTGGACTTTGGACGATACATCCCTTGGGGTCACACAGAGGGAACCAAGTTTATTAGACAATTCAAAGCCCTGCCCTCTGAGACTTTGGTCAGGCCATTTTGAAGCCACCAGCAGAAAAGGAGGGACACTTCATCTGCCCCACCATTCAACTAACTTCTAACCTGAGAAGCGGGAGCGAGGACGGAGTGGCTTAGCGCAGGAGAAAGAGGCTGAAGCCCCAAAATTGCAGAAGCCAGGGAAAGGCACAAAAATTCTACTTAACCTACACACTCTGTAAAATTTTTATTTATTTTTTTGCTTAGCAATTGTGAGTTTCCACAACCTCCTGATTCCTGCTTCTCTTGAAGAATTAGGAGCTACACCCTGCATTTCCACCTAGCAAAACTGGCTAGAGTCAAGTCATAGCTGCTGCCTATAGATGTGACACCCCCCCACCGCCCAGGCCCGCCTGCCCCCTCCCCGCCAATCGTGCACTTACCACAATCCCCACGTGCTGTTCCTGTTGTCTTCTACCTAGGCTGCTGCACTCAACGACACCTGCCTGGCTCCTGCTTAAGTCTCTAACTCAGCGTCATCTAGTAGAACCTTCTGTAATGATGGACATATTCTAAATCTGGATTCTTTGGACTGGTCACAGGCGGCTACTGAATACTTGCAATGTGACCAGGGGAACTGAGGAACTAAATATTAAATTTCCATCAAGGTGGCCAAATAAGGTTGGTGAGTCCCACATTACAGTGTACCTCCAAGTAGCTGAGTCCCAGGTAGGGACTATGGATCATTAGAGGCCACGCAGCGAATCAGTGGGATGAGAATCCCCATGGAATGCTTGGTCCTGTCCTTCTCTGGTGGCAGCCATGGGACAGTGGTTAGGGGCACAGATTCAGCCAGACTGCCCGGTCTTACGGTTCTGATTCCCTGCCTTGTACTGTTTCCTTAACATCTTACCTCATTTTGAAAGGTTACAGTTTTCACCTGTCTTCCTGGTACACTTTCCACATCAAAAGAATGTTCTGCTCTCTATCTTGCAACTTTGTATGGGATTTGACCTCGATACTTTTTTGTTGCTCTGGTTTATGTGAAGTTAATTCCCCGGGACTTGTAGGAGTGGCTTTTCTGACGTCAGGGCTCCCTCTTCTGTTGTTTTTAGGCAGTGTTTGAAAATACAGGGGCTGCCTTTCTGCTTTCCTTGATCTGTTCTCCTCCCCACTCTTATCTTGACCTTCTCTTTCCTTCCTCCCTACTGCCCAGTCTCTCTCTGCTGTGCTTCCAAAGTGGCTTCCTGAGGAAGCCCCCAAAGAGCCCCCAGGAGCCGGAAGTACCTGCATCCCTTACTGGATGGGGTAACTTCAGACGAGTCCATTGCCCTCCCTATACCCGTTTCCCGGCCTGTAAACTGTGAACGGATAGGGCATCTACCCGAGTTATGAGGACTGAGGTAATCATAAAGTACTTGGAACAGAGCCCGACTCTTCAGAAGCACTATGCTACTTATTGCTGAGGCAGGAATAGCCTGAGGCCCAGCTCCCTTAATCAGTTAGGGGATGTGGCCTAGCACCAGAGACCCCCTAACCCACCCGGCCTTAACCCCCCTTGCTGAGTGGTCAGAAAGCTGGCAAGTCTTGTGTCGCCCCAGCTGTGGGGCTAGAATGGCAGCAAAGAAGGGGCATCTGAAGGCTAAGTGAAGCCTTTGCCAGGTTCTCTGCAGGGTAGAAGCCTGGCCAGGAAGCCAGATGGGGGAGAGGAAGGGCTAGGGCTATAAGCGGAGGTGTGGACAGGGCTCCGTGAGGCACCCCCTAGGGAAGATCTGAACTCTAGAAGGCCATGCAAGGGCTGGGAAGCAGGCCCCAGGAACAGCCTCCAATGACTCCTTTTTGGACAATCCCCCACTCCCTATGGCTGAGGCCTCTCCACCATCTGTCATCCCAGCTGGGCCCAGTCAGGGGGGCTGAGAGCCTCACCCAGCTCAGTGACTCAGCTGAGAATCATCCTTATAGCTGATCTGGCTGGGCTTCTGCCTTGTTCCAAAGCCAAGCCCTTGTTTCAGTACTGGGACCCTATCTTATCCCCCCTGACTGCCCACTACCATACCCTAAAGCTGTGCCTTCCACCTAGACCACCTGCTGTTCACCCCAGAACAGACTTTGCTCTTATCCTCTTGCTATCTGTAAAAAGAAGCCTCCACGTATGACCTCTCCAGGGAGCCAGGGAAACCACTTGACTCAGGCAGCTTGTTTGTGACAAGTCCCAGATTTACACTTTTGGGGTGTACCAGATGACATGGATAGTCAGAACATTGTCTTTCCAGTAAGGCAGGCCCCTCAAAAAACAATGGTTAAGGATGATGTTGGCCTTTGGAAGGTCCTGCCTAGACCTTGGGGCTGGCCCCGGCACTCCAAATCCACTCATCCCCTCCCCTTCGGGGCCTGCTTCCAGGATCTGCCCCCTAGTCTGCTCTCTGCATACATGCCCAGCTTGGTCTGATCACACTTCCCCCAGATGTCATGAGCTTCCTGCAGGAATCCGTCAGCTGTTGCCCAAAGTCTCAGACACTGCACCACACCCACGAAGAAGGGGGGCGGGTAGTGGGTGGAAGGGCAGAGAACAAAACCTGTAGGCAGAAGCTGCTTCATCCGCTAGTTAAGACGCAGCTATAGACCAGTGTCTTGGCTCCAAAGGAAACTTACAAAAAGGAAACTTACACTACAGCAAAACTCAATGAGCCTCTCTGGTCACTACCTGTCAGAAATCTTCAGGGTCAACTGTGAGTGCCTGGCACAGTGACTCAAACAGATGTCTGAGTGACCAGCTTTATGGTGTACTGGTCTGTAGTGAGCGACATCGGCATCACCTGAAGCTTGTTAGTAAGGGGGCTTCTCAGGCCCCACTCAAGAGCTGCTGAATCAGCCGGCATTTTAACCAGATCCCTCGTGATTTGGGCACATATTAAAGTACCAGCAACTCCAGCCTCAAGCAGCCACTCTCAGTCCTGGCTGTACTTGAGAGTCACCTGGAAGTCTTCGAAAAGCACTGATCTCTGGGGATTCTGACCTCAGTGGCCTGAGGTGGGGTGCAGACATGGCTAGATTTAAAATCTCTCCCACTGACCCTGATACACAGCAAAGATTGAGCTCTGTCAGTCTGGGGCCACTTGCTAGCTCTGAGCCTTAGTCTCCTAGACCGAGAAATGGAAAGGAAGGACTATTTCCTGGGCCTAAAGAGATTAGTGACTACAGGATGGCTCTAGGGCACAGGAGCTCAGAGGGTGGCTGGGAGGAGGGAGAATAAAATGAGCTCAGATTACAGACTGCTCAAGGGCAGGGCATTTCGTTCAGCCTGGTCCATGGCAGGTCCAAGGAGCCCCCAAGCAGACCTGAAGCTGGAGGGGAAGTCAGTGACTCAGCCTGCCACCATCCTCCCGATCAAGCTCAGGTTTAGGGAAATGTACAGGACGCTCAACATACACAGGGGCTCATCGTTGCCGTTTCCCTGTGTAAACATTCTAGTCTTTGGAGAATGCAAGAGTCACATTACTCAGGGACTGCTCAGAGGCTGTTTATTTACCAGCTTCCCAGTTTAGGGAGATTATTTCCTACTATAGGGGGACTAGAGTGGAAATTCAAGAATTTGTCTCCCACCAATCAGGTTTAAGAGCAGCTTTTTGGGAACTTTTCTTCCTAGGAAAGTGTTCTCTGAGCTCCAGCTCAACTACCTTGTGGGAGGAGGAGCAGCTTGGTGGCCTCACTGGGGACAGAACAGTTCTGCCAGCTCAGGATGCTCCTCGCCCTATCTTCACCCTACTTCCTGGATGCTGCCAATTAATGCCACTCATTGAAGATGAAGGTTGTCCAGTTGAGAAGTGACCCAGGAACCAGGCTTCAGAACCCCTGATCTAGATCAATGTTTTCTAAACTTGCTCCATCACAGGAACCAGCTGAGAGTGTTGCTCCTGTTCATGCTGATTCCCAGGCCTCATCCAGCCCCACCACACCAAAGTTTCCAGGAGACTCTAGAATGTGTGTCTTTGGCAAGAGTCCCCCAAATAACAGCTCCCACTTATTAGGAACTTAAACTGTGCCAGGCATTGTGTTAAGGACCTTTAATTCATTCATTTAATCCTCACAAGAACCTAGATTAGTTAGCAACATCACTCAGGATCACGCAATGATCAAAGGACAGAGCCAGAACTCAGCCTGGGATCGCTGCTGCAGAGCTCCCAAACCAGGAAGCACAGAACAAGAACTTAGGACCCGGGTGGGGCAGATTATTCTCTGGGAGACAGGGTCAATGGCACTTCACAGCCGAGCATTTTCTGCAAGGGGAGGGGGGCTGGGGGGGAGGGAACTCCTCCATCCAACAAGGAGGCCAGAGTCACTTTGGAGCCCTCAGGCTGTCCCTGGGCCATCCACTCAGGGTGGCTGCTCTATCGGCTGGCTACTCCAGAGAGCTGCCCCACCCAGAAAGCTTCACCCGGGGTCAGGCTGGGTGCCCTGTTTGCCAAGGGCAGAAACAGGCAGAAGTTTCCAGGGAGCCCACTGACTGGCACCCCATGTAACAGCCAGCTTTCCCCCCTCACAACCCAGGGGACCACCCAGGCGGAAAACAGACAACACAGGGGACATCTGCCTCAGTTATCATCTCCCACCCCCATACTTCACTCCTGAGAGCCAGCTCTAAGATCCCCATAATCACAGACTGGCGGGTCCAAATGAGTTTCCTGTTTCTTGATTTCAGCCCCCCCCCCCCCAAAAGAGAAAATGAGAGAGCCTTGCTCAGCAACCCCCAAGCCTTCTAGAAGTCAAGCTACCTTGAGATCACTTTGCTAACCACCTCCCAAATGGCCTGCTAGGATCACGGTCAGCATAGCCTTAAGTGAGGCTGTGGGAAATCCTCAACATTTGGCATAGATGAAGGATCTCAGTGTGTGGGGGGCGGGAATCACATTCTAAAAGCTCAGAGAGGACAGGCCAGAGCCGAAGTCCTTAGGAGGAGGAGGCAGAGGCCTACAGCAGGGACCCAGGAGAGAGTGCGAATGGACCCAACTTGCCTCTGCCCTAACTTCTGATGTGGGAGCCTGAAGTCAAGAGGCCTTCGATTTGGGGGGTGGGGGAGTGTTCGCAAGATAACAAGTTGATCTACGTTTACTTCAAAAGACAAAAAAAAAAAAAAAAAAAAAAAAAATCCAGCAAGGAAAGCAAAACCTCCCACGGCCAAGCCTCTACCCACCTTCTTCCTCCTCCGGTTCAGAGATGTCTTACCTGCCCTGGCAGAAGCAAGGCCTTAGAAGGCAGGACGGGGCTAGGCGAGCCTTAAGGGACACAAGGTCCCACCAACTGTTTGGGGGCTTTGGGACCTGTACGAAGTACACCCAGAAGGAGTGCTGCCTGCCCCAGACCCCTCAGAGGGGGAAACTCCCAGGCCCAGCCCTAGGGATCACTTCCCGGCAGGGCAGGCACTCAGGGGTGGGGCCTGGCCATTTAAAGGGCCCTCGCAGCTGGTTCTCTCTTCCTCCTCTGGGCGGCTTCTACTGCAGCTGAAGGCACTGCAGCCTCTTGGCTCTCTCGCTGAGGTCCCACCTCAGAGCCAGCTGGCAGTGCTGGAATGAGACCGGGAAGGGTCAGAGGGGCAGGTGCCGAGTTCACCTCTGCCCCACGTGACTTTCATTTCCCAATCTGGCTGAATATGTTTCTGCCACCCCACAACTGTTTGGGCTCCTGCTGCAGCCCAGCCCCTAAGAGAAGATAACTTTGTGTTTTTTATTTTAGATTCAGAAAAGTCAACCCAGGTTCTCCAAAGAGATGTTCACCAGAAAACGTAAATACACACATGTCCTCCTTCTGGCAAGGTGCGGTGTTGGGAGCTTGGGAGTCTCTGTCCTCTTCCCCAGTGCCCTGGGTTAGGGAGGGAGGGCCCAGGTCCCAGGACGTGTACACCCTGCATCCTAAAGGTGGCGGAAGGAGCGGCAGTCAGTATTTCCGCTGCCGCGGGAAGAGAGTACTCCCTGAGGACCGGAGTGGGGGGCTGGCGGGGCTGGGGTCCTCGGAGTCCAGGCTGAAGAGGTCCCTGCCAGTGCGAAGGATCTGTTCCTCCAGCTTTTTGTGCCGCTTCATGTCTGAGAGGACCTTGTCCAGGCGAGCCTCCCGTTTCTGGCTCCGGGCTGAGCTCCCTAGAGAAAAGTAAGGTAAGAAATGTGGATGGGAAACAGTGTGCACCAGACCTGTCCGGATGCTAATTAATTACTTGCGGAGCTCATTAAACATAGAGAATTCCAGGCCTCTGTCATGGAGGTTCTGAGGTTTAGGGCTCGGCCTCAGATGGGGTAAGCAGTGAAGGTCTGAACCATGAGAAGGGGCCAGTAACGTGCGGACCAGGGAAGGGTATCCAGGCAGGGGAAGGACAAGTACAAAGGCCCCAGGCAGGAGCAGGGAGGCCTGTTCAAAGAAGAGGATAGAAAGCTGGGGGAGGAGACTGAAAGATGTGCCCAAAGAATCGACTCACAGGCCAAAGTCATGAGGAGTGGCTTGGATCTCTCCGTTTAAGTGGAAATGTCCTTGGAAGCCTTGGTGACCCAGGGAGTGGCAGAGTTGGGGGGAGGGGGACAGGGGAGGGGAGTTGCAGTGTATGGATTCTCTCTTGACATGCTCTTTCCTCCAGTGATGGGATCCTTTGGAGAATTTTAAACAGAGTAGTGATGTGATTTATATTTTAATAGGATTGTTCTAGTTGCTGAGAATGGAAGCAGGGAGACCAGTTAGGAGCCACTGCAAATATCCAGGCAAGAGAAATAATGGCTTGGATGTGGGTGTGGTATTGGAGGCGGAGAGTAGCAGATGAACTTGGAAACATGGAGGTAGAGAGCTAACAGAACTTGCTGCTGGCTTGAATGTTGGGGTAAGAGAAAGAAAATCAAGAATGGTTCTAAGGGTAAATTCTAGGAAGGCACATGGGGTGTTAAATTGGGTCAGATTAGGAGATGTACGCGGTAGTAGAGGGATGAGGATCTAGATAATAATGAATTACCAGAAAGACCTGAACTTTTAGGGAGACAGATAAAAGGAATGGGGACCATTATAGAATTATTCGTGAAAGTTTCGTAAAGGAAGATAAGGTATCTATCCAAGCCGGAAGGAGGTCACCACTGGGTGAAATGCTCGTTCCTGCAGCTACAAGTTGTGTAGCAACCAAGGCACCAAGCATAAGCCTCTTTTAGGCAGTCACTTTTTAGGTCAGTGGGAGTAGAGGCTCTTCACCCCCCCCCCCCCGCCCCCCTTGTCTGTACCTGGGGTGCGTCTCCGGTCAATCAGGGAGTCCTTTGGTGTCATTGGCTCATCATCAAAGTCAAATTCTGTAGGCATGTGTGGTCTGGGAGAGGTGGACAGAGGGTGAAGGGTGAGGGTGGTCTCCCCAAATACCCCACCCTGACGGTCTTCCCACCACCCCCCCCTTCTGTGCCAACACTTTCCATGCTCCAGGGTCCCACCTCCCCTCCCAATTTCCTCCGGGCATCAAAGGAAGCAAGCCCCAGGAACAAGGTGTAAGGGTGTGCCCTCACTTTTCCTCTTCCTCCTCTTTGGGCTCAGGCTCCTCATCGGATCTCTCCTCTTCACTCTGGGCCTCAGGCGTCGGTGGCCGGCGGGGCAGGATCTCAGCCCGAAGCTCCAGGGTACCGTGGGCAGCCAGAAGTTCATAGAGCCGCTGGATTTCGGAGGGGGGAGGCATCCAGGCCTGCCCATCCGCGGGCAGCTCCACCTCCTCATCACTGCAGGGCACGTACCAGTCTTCGGATTCTCCCTTGGTCTGCTCTTCCCCGTCAGCACTGGGGGCTTCTCCCTGCACCTCCTCAGCCCCGGACCCCTCATGCTCCGTCTCCTCCCGGCCTCCTTCCCCCTCTTCTTCGGCTTTATTGGCCGAAGCAGAGGGGCCTCCGGTATCCTCCACGGCCAGAGCTTGGAGGCCAGAGGTCACTTCCCCTTCTTCAGACAGAGGCGCCGCCGTGGTGGCCGAAATGTCGCCATGACCCCGAACAAGGGACATAGGCTACTAGGGGAGGGGCCTTGCGATGATAGGGGATGCAGGAGTAGTAAGCCGGGAGGGGGGAGGGGGGGCTGGGGGGGGGCCTCCCGTCCCCCTCCCCCAAGGGATTGGGCTGCCCAGGAGTTTAGGGATTGTCTCTGCAACCAATCAGGCTCCAACAACGGTCCCTGCGACGAGGCCGCCGGTTCCCAGGAGGGGGCGCTGAGTCCCCTCCGAGGACCCCGCCCCACGGATCCAGATCCGGTACTCCAAGATTCCCAGGGATCACCGGAACCACTTTCCGGGCCAGAGAGGGGCGGAGCCGCTCTTTACGCCTTCACACCGCCCCTCTCCACACCTGGATCCGACGCCCTCTCCCCACACCTCGCAGTTCCGCCACTTCAGCCGCCGTACGCACCTGGAGCTAAGACCCGCCTCCCGGGCTGCGCAGGGTCACAGTACGCAGGCGCACAGAGATGGCGCGGAAGGCTCCGCTCTAGCCAAAGCTACTTGGAAAAGGAAAGCAAGGGGAGGATTGCACATGCGCAGGTAGGCTCGGGCACAATTGGCTTCGGCCCACAGTAAAGATGGCCACCGGGTCGTCGCATGCGCACACCACCCAGTAGGTTCTGCCCGAAAGAGGGCCGTGCCACGGGCCCCGGCGGCGGCGGACAGACGTAAGGACCAACTGAGGCTTAGAGGCGAGTCTCATGCAGTCTCCGTTTATTGGTGTTTCAGACTCATGCAGCATCCGGCATACAAAGAGGGAGAATCTGTTTGATGTATCTTTTTTTTTTTTAAAGACTTTTAGTGTTCCCCCACGCCTTTTTTTTTTTTTTTTTTTTTTTTTTTTTTTTTTTTTTAAGAAAACAAAACCCGCCAACTCCAAACAGCGTCATAGCTCGGTCCCCGCCTCCCTAGCGGACTGTCGCGTGCAACAAACCTCTCTCGTCCTCTTGGAAAATAATTATAGAGCTTCCCGCCCCTCATTTGCTCCCTGCATCTGGGAGCTTTGGATCTATTTCGGGGTTCTTTCGCTACAAAGCACGTGAATGACCCCAGTCCCGACGCCTTTAAGAAACTCGCTGACCGGGTTAAAAAGCCCAGGTGGGGCAGGTCAACTCGGGCTGACCGGAGAGGGTCAACAGCCACGCCCCTTCCTCCTCGCAGGTGCGTGTTCAGAACAGAGCTAGCAACAGTGCACGACACCCTGCACAAGTCCCCAGACAAGGCCTGGCTTGCCAGCTCTGCGACCCAGAGGCGCCCCGGGGGCGTCAGGACCTGGGTGGGCCCAGCAGAAAATAGTCGGAACCCAGGCTGGGGAGCCCTCCCCTGATACCGCTCCCCTCCCCCAGCCTGACCTACGTGCTGGAGTTTTTGCAGAGAAAACGGTGGCAAGAGGGAAGAGGAAAGGATCCTGAGGGGAGGAAGAAATGCTGAGGGGAGATGAGGCAGGAAGGGGGAAGAAGGTGTGAAAGGGGAAGGAGAGATGATACCGGGGAGAAGGAAGAAAGGAATGGAGAAATATGCCACGACAGTGAAAGTTGAAAGAGGGACACTGGGGCTGAGGTGCAGGGAATTCGGGAAGTTGGGAGGAGTGCAGGGAGGGTGAGAGCAGAGAGAGTTTGTGAGACCTTCAGGGAGATTTCCAGAAGTGCAGGGAGGTTTCCAGAAGTGCAGGGATAGGGAGGCCAAGAGGCTGGAGAGGATGCAGGCAGAAGTGCAGGGAGGTTGGAAACAGTGCAGGAAGAAGAGAGGCCTACGGTTGGCACAGGAGCCTGGCAGGATGCAGGAGCAGGAAAGAAGCTGGCTGTAAACAAGGCCGCTCAGGCTCCCTTGGTCCCTATGGGTGCGGGCCTGGGCCATCGATTGGGCTTCCCCCAGGGGAGGATGGGCCCAAGGCAGCTCCCAACAGGAAGAAAAATCTTGGAATGCGGGGCAGAGCCCCTCACTTATACACTGTGGGAGAGGAGAGGGAGGGACAGACAGAGACAGTGGGGGGGGGGGGGGAGGGGGAGACAAGGAGAGACAAAGGAGAAGTAGGGAGGACAGACAGGAGAGAGCAGGGGTAGGGGTTAGTAAAGCTGCCCTTGCCAACCCTTCCATTCCTCCCAGCCTGTCCCAGACCCCCACTCACCGCCTAAGTTGATGACGCAGGAGGCGATGATGATGAGGACCCCCCCTACCAGCGCCACGATGCTTAAGAGCTTTGCCACGCGGCCCAGACGCTGGGCCCCATCCACGTCCCCCTGCTGCAGGCTGTTCCGGGACTGGGGTTAGGGTGAGGGGTGGGGCACCATGGCCCAGGTCAGAAGGCAGCCCAGCAGGGATCAGGTGAAAGAGTTGTCCAGAGGAGACAGGCGGGCCCCGTGGACAGTGGTTAAAGGAGGAAAGAGGGTTGGGGAGGCAGGGGGAGGAGGGCACAGGTCAGCAAGGTGGTGTGAAACACGTCTTGGCATCCCTCCCACCTGACGGGGTAGGGCAGTGGTGGCTCAGACGGTAAAGTCCTAGGGAGAGGCCGGGAAAATCCCCATAATTGGGAAGTGAGATCCATGCAGAGAGGAGAGGGGAAGACAAGGCTACTCCCGGGGTTCTGTCCAGGTGCTGGCAGGAAGCTGGGAGCCACAGCAGGCCTGGGCCAGGGTCCCATGGGGCTCACCATGACAGCATAAGCGAAGGCCACGATGTTGACAGGCCACATGGGGCAGAAGCAGGACAGGATGGCGAGGATGATGTAGTCCCGAGGTTTCTGGGTGCCTTCACCCCCCTCCACCCCAGACCCTGCCAGCTGGGAGCTGGGGTGGCGGCTCAGGCTACCTCTGGGAGATCCTGGATGCCCACTGTGAGCCCTTCCTAGTCGATCCTCCTCAACCAGCTGCTGCAGCACGCGGGGAGGAGCCCCATTGGCTGGGTGGGTTTTTGTTGAGGGTGGCGAGTGAGGCTGAGGGGCTGGGCCCTCTTCCCCATCGCCAGCCTGCAGGGGAACCACTGCCCCATTTTCTTGCTTTTCCCCCACACTCTCAGTCAGGACCTCAGGGGTGGGGTCCTCCTGGGTAGGGGGCTCTGGCTGAAGAGCTGACTTGGGGGTGGGCTGGGAATCTGGCTGGCAGTCTGGCTGAGGGTCTGACTGGGTGTCCAGCTGAGGAGCAGACTCTGAGGCTGGCTCAAGTGGGGCTGTAGACCCCAGATCAGACCCCTGGTCTGCAGTGGCCTCTTTATTTGCTTCTGGTTTGGGTGCCGGCTCTTGGCGTGCTTCTTTGGGGCTGGGGTTGGCATTTGATTCCCCTCCTGGACTTGAGCTGAGGTCTCTGGCCTGGGCTGTTCCTGGGGCCCCAGTTAGGGTCTCTGTGGTTTCTGGAGCCAGTCCAGCTTTGGTTTCTGAGTCCACAGGGGCCCCAGTGTCGTCTGGGCCGGGCTGCAGGGCCTCTGGCTCATCTGGGACCCCAGCTGGGACCTGGAGAGGGCCAGTTTCGGCTTCAGAATGGCCAGGCCCTTCTCCTTGGGTTTGGGGACCCTCTTCTATCACCTTCATCTCCGAGACCTCAGAGCTGCTGGCTGCCATCTTGAGAGGGGAGAGAGGAGAGGACCTCAATGGAGTGGATGGAGCAGCAGAGACAGCAGCAGTCCTGGAAGAGGAGGAGACAGGTTTGGTGTGAGGAAAGCGGTGGCTCTCGGCACTGCAGCCCAAGAGGGCTATGCTCCTGTCTTAGGGCCAGCCCTGGGCTGCCTCTGGGGAGAAGAAGAAAAGTTGGGGTTTCCTTTGCCTTAGGGTGGGACATCCCTGGGGAGGACTGCTCTGCTCAAAGTCTTCTGCTGGGAGAGCCCCGGGGAGATTAACCCTTTTGAAAACAGGACCCTCCCCATGGTCTCTTCCTGGGTCCACCCGTTAAGAGCCAGACTCTCAGATCCTAGCAGATGCCCCAGCACCCCGAAATCAACAAGCTGTGCAGACGCTCGTAACACTCCGACAGGCACACTGGGCAGAGGACCGATACTCACATTCCACTCCCTCTGCATCCTCCCCTCCTCCCTGGGTGCCCCGCCGGTGCAGTTTTCTCACTGCGCGTCTGGGGCGCAGACGCCCCCGCCCCTCCCTGGGGGACCTGGGCATTTCCTCTGCGCCCCTTCTCAGCCCCTCTCTCAGGGATTCCCTCAACCCCCGGGGAACCGGCGCCTCCTCCTCCCATCGGCGTGGCGCGCCCAGCACCACCAGCCAGTCCGCCAGACGCCCGCATTCCGGTGCAGCCCTCCCGGCGTCCGCCGTCTGTCCGCGCACTCCTACCCGCAGCCTCTGTCCATCCCCGTCTCACCTCGACGCCGGCTTCTAGACTGCTCCCGCTGCTGCCGCCACCGCCGCCCCGTTGCAGCAGCCGCAGCCCGGGAGGGAGCGAGTCAGCGAGAGAGGGAGGGAGGCGGCGGGTCTCCCCTCCCCTCTGCTCGTCCCCTCCTCTCGCTCCTCTCAGGTCCCCTCCCCTACGCTCCGCTGCCGCCGCGCACCGCCCCCGCCCCTAGCTCGCCTCCCGCCCCTCCCGGCCAGCCCCAGGGAGCCACGCGTGCCAGGCCCCGCGTTACCCGGGCAACCGGCCGGGTAACCACTCGCGCCCCCTCCCTACCCCTTCCCACGCGCGCCTCCTGGGGGTGCCCCCTTCCCAAGCCCCGGGCCCCTCCCGCCAACGGTCACCGGGGGTCCTGGCAGAGGCAGGGGGCCGGGGGAAACCAAGAGGGGTCTGCGAGGAGACGGGACCTGTGAGACAGGCGGGACCCGGTGGTGGCACCCCAACAAGCAGAAAGAGGGGAAGGGAGATGAGGCAAAACTTAGGGAGGCTGCTCAGGAGGAACAGGGTGGGGTTTTAAGAGAGGGGAGCCTGCAGTACAGGAAGTCCCTCTACCCTCGAGGAAGCAGCAGCAGAAATGGGCGCTGGAAGGCTCCAGGGCCCCTGGAGCAGGACTCAGAAGGGAATTCCAGGGCAGAGGCTGCAGGGGCAGTCTGGAACAGGGAGGGGGCTGGGGCCGCGGAGCCCGCAAACGCAGAATGGGCCACGCCTAGGGTGAAAGGGACAGGTGGGGAGCAGTGCGGTTTTTCTTCTCGCCCTCACTGCTCCCAGTCCCGGGGCTGACTTCCCCCGTCCTTTCTGCAACTCCACCACCCGCCGTCACCTCTTAGGGCCTTGAGGGTGTGCAGGTATTCGGCGGGGGTCTCAGCAGCAGGCACGGGGTGTGGATGGGGGGAGAGCAGCATTTCTGTCTGGTAACTGTTTGGGTTTCTAACCCAGGCGTCTTCAAACCTCCAGTGGCTATTCTGGGCCTGCCCAGATTGGGTATTCCCCGGAGACCTGGGAGTCCTGGAACCTGCTCTCGAGTCACTGGAGCCTCGGCCCCACCCTGGATCTGGACTGCAGCCACTGGTGCTGCCTCCGGTGAGGGAGGAGCCAGCGCCCCAGAGCCACGCTGGGTCGAGAGCAAGGCTGGGACTGACACCCGGCGGGGAAGAAACTCCTTGGGGGTGGGGACAGAGGGCTTGGTGAGAGCAATTCATCCAATCCAGAGTCAGAGACAGGTTTTTATTTAAAATTTATTGTAATGGGGTCCGCGCAAAAGGAGGGGATGAAGGGTGGGGAACATGCAGGGGACACAGGAACACGATGACATGGCCAGGGCCACAGCTTCTGTCTTGGGGGAGAGGGATGAAAAGAAAAGGCCAGGGCTGGAGCTGGGGTGGAAGAGGGACGGGGGAGACACTGTGACTGCATTCCCCCCACCCCCAGGAAGCACCTCTAGTCCCTGGATCCCCCCGTTTACCCTGGCACCCTAAAATTCCATCTCTTATCCTGCCTCTGGCCCTAGTGGCTCCTTCTTTTGCTCCCCTTGACGTGTTTTCCCCGACAGATTCTAAGTAGGACAATGTTTAGGGCCTGACCCTAAACAACCCCACCTTATGAAGGTACTACCGTTGCCTTCCCTGCTTCTGCCCCTTCTCCAATCTCACCTTTTCCCCTCCGGGACAGAATCTTTGATTCCCCTCCTTCCTCTCCTCCCTCCCCCTGAAAAAAAAAAAAAAAAAAAAAAAAAAAAAAGCACCAACTCCCCAGGGAGGGGCAGCAGACAGTAGTGGGGGGTGGGGGGAGATGGAAGGAGGAGAGCAAGGACCATCAAGGAGAAGGCTCACAGATCCCTGGAAGGGCAGGGCAGGGGGTTACAGAGAGGAGAGGGGGTGAGGGCAGTGGCCACTCCTGTCCTCTGCCACCCCTGCCCACTGTCCAGGGAGCTTCAACACAACCGAGGGGACAGGTGTTTGTGTGGGGTCAGGTCTGACAGGGAGAAGAGAGGAGCAGGAGAAACAAATCGTTAAAACCTAGCGAATTCCCCTAAGAAACATCTCTTCCTCCTTTCCTTCTGGAGGCTCCTTGGTTGGTGGGGAAGTAGTGAGGAGTTGGTGGGAAGAGAGGGGAAGAGGAGACGGTACCAAGGGACTTTCCTCCACTTTCCGCTCTCCCCGCCACCAACCTGGAGCTCACCAGGGCTGAGAGGGAAGTGGCTGAGAGCTCACGGGCACCCCCTCGGCCCCCGAGAGGGAGCCCACAGCTGTCGGGGGAGCTGCCACCGCTGCTGCCGCCGCCGCCGCTGCAGCTGCCGCCGCCGCCGCCGCCATAGGACAGACCTCACCGGTACCTGCACAGCGAGAAACACCAGGAGATCACAGTACAATCTGAAAGGCAAGAGCCTCGCCCCCTGCCCCAGACTCATTCCCAGACTCCCTCCCCTGGGACACAGCCGTTGCTCACTTCCTGTTTGGTCCCCAGAGGCCTCCGCCTGCATCCTTACCCAGTTGTCCTGAAGGGCCTTCCCTGTCCCCAGAAGTCTCCCTAACTTCAGTGATGGATGGGCATCCCTGGCCTTCCTGAGATCCCCTATTGGGCCCTTTGAGCCCCCTCGTCCCACACAACCCATCCCACCCCCCCCAGCCATGCCCCACGCCTTGCCTGGTGGGTGCGGGGGTCCCCCTCAGCAGGTGGGCTGTGGCTGGGGGGCGTCTCCCGGGACAGGGGGGGCGGCCCCCCCCAGATGGGTCTGCATGTGGCCGGCCAGCTGGGCAGGGGTCTTGCAGTGCACGCTGCACAGCTTGCACAGGATGCGGTCAGCCCGCGGGGCCTGGAGCCCGTGGTCCTTCACCGCGTGGATGCGCAGGTATGCTGCTGTGGTGAAGCCTATTGGGGGGGGGGGGGGGTGGATTGGGATGGGGGATGGGGGGTCAGCCAGGTGGAGACCCCAGAGACGGGGCTGTTCTCCTAGGCTGGGGACGCCCTGCTCAGATGGCCCTGTCCTCCTCCCACCATATCCTTGGTAGCCTGGGGCCAGCTACTCTGTTGGGGCTGGTGGGGCACATTCCCTCCCTAAGTTTGGGGCCTGGTTGAGTGGTGTCAGCTTCCTAGCCTTGGTGCCCACAGAGCCTATTCTCCGTGGCTGGGGGACCTCTTCCGGGATGACAGCGCACTGATTCCTAGCCACTTGAAGAGTTGACCCTCAGCAGAGACGGCTGTGTCCCCTCCCTCCAGGGCCCCATACAGTCTCAGCCCAATTACTCCGTGAATATGTGAATCTGTTTAAAAGCAGCTTTTTCTGCTCCTGGGGCAGGGCGCGAGCTTGTTAAACCCCTGCCAACGCGCTCTGCTTGCCCCAGGAGCCGAAGAGCAGAACATGTGGCCACACAGCTGAAATCCTGGCTTCCAACCCTTGGGAACTGGCTCTTGACCACTCCTTCCCCACGGCAGTGAGTCCTGCTCCCACCCTCCCTACCCACCCCCAGAGACTGACTCTTCCGGGTAGGTCATCTCCTCCAGTCAACACCTCTCAAAACTTAATGAGGTTCAGTCCTCCTGATGTTGTTCCATTTGCTTCCTAAAGGGCTCTAGATGCCATGAGCTCTGGACTACAACACCTTTAACCCACGTCTGTGGAAGGGCCTCTGGCTTTGTCCCCTACCCATTGTCCCTGGCCCTCCCAGCATCCTTCAGCATGTACCTTTGTTGCAGAGCTCACAGACATGGTGAGGGCCCTGGCTGTGCACCTTCATGTGGTCCGAAATATAAGCCGAGCTCAGCATCTTGCCACACACATGACATGGCACCTTCTCCTCGTGTCGTACTGTGTGCGCCCGCAGTCGATCCTTCGTAGCAAAAGCTGCCTCACATTTCTGGGGAAGGGGGGAGGGGCGTGGGGGGTGTCAGGAGAGTTAAAGCTTTGGGGAGTGGGGAGAGGGGGGCAAGAGGTTAAAGGAATCAGAGCCTTGGGGATCTTTGATCTGTAGGAAATGGGAGTGAGATGACAGGGTCTTGAAGAAGAGATGAGAAAATGGAGTGAAAAAGCAAAAAGAAGAGAGAGAAAAAGGGGGTCTGAGAGGCTGAGCTCAGACAGCTACAATGAGGATCAAAATCATGAAAACCGGGACAGGAGGCGGCGGGCTTCCTACCTCACATTTGAAGGGCCGTTCTGTTGAGTGCACTTGTCTGACGTGACTGTTGAGGTGATCCGGCCTGGGAACACGTTGGGGTTGGGGTTAGGGGCCTGGGGAGCGGACGCGCCCCCAATTCTACCCAACTTAGCACGACCGGCCTTTCCAAAGATCCCTGCCTTTTCGCCCAAGCCCAAGGCTTCGGAGCGCTGGCGCGGCAGGAAATCCCTCCCCCTGACGCAGGGCGGGCTGGTCCTCCTCCCACGCGAAGCTTTCTTACAACCGGAGGACCCACCTCCTTGGCTAAGTACCACCCCCTGCTCCCTGGTAACCAGGAGAGGCTTTCCTCCCTCCTCCCGGGGAGTGGCTCCCGGTCTCCGTCCTCAGAAACCTCCTCCCTCCCCGCCAGCCAAGGCCAGGCCACCTCCGTAGCCGTCCCTCCCTCCCCACCCGCCCAGTGGGCGGCCGAGGCCCCGTGCACACCGGGAGAAGCTCTTGCCACAGTGGGAGCAGTTGTAGGGCTTGTGCACAGCGCCGTCATGTGAGCGCACGTGGTAGCTCATGCGGTCCTTGCGCTTGAAGCGCTGCTGGCACACCGGGCACTGGTAGGGCTTCTCGTCCGAGTGCGACAGCTTGTGTCGGTTCAGGTGGTAGACGTCGCGGAAGGCCTTGCCGCACATCTCACAGGCGTGGTTCTTCCGGATGCGCTTTCCCGAGGCGGTCGTGGTCACCACGCCACCCGCGGCCACGGCGGCCGCTCCGCCGCCCGCACCCGCTTCTCCCCCTCCCCCGCCGGCTCCGCTCAGCTGGGGCACGCTCAGGAGGCTCAGGGGCACCATGGTGGGCATCTTCATAGCACCCGAGGGGACCCGACCGGCCTTGGCTCCCGTGTGGATGGCCTCGTGCCTCCGGAGGTTGTAGCCGTTCTTGAACTCCTTGGCGCACAGGGCGCAGATGTAGGGCCCCTTGCTCTTTGTTTTCTTCTCCAAGGCAGATGCGACCGGGGCCACGGCGACCGTCGAGGTTGGGGCTACGACGGCGGTGGCCGCGGCTGCGGCGATGGTGGCGGCAGAGACAGGGGGCGCGGCCTCGGCAGCGGGCGCCGACACCGGCGGGGGCGGCGGCGGGGGCGCCGGCGGCTGCTTCAGAGCCGCTGTGTCCACTGTGGAGGCGGCGGCCGGGGCCGGGGGCGCAGCAGCGACGGCGGCGGCGGCGGCGGCAGCTGCGGCGGCGGCCGCGGCGGCGGCCGACTCCTGGGCGGCGGCGAGAACCGGGAGCAAGTCCACCTGGAGGGGCTCGGCCGCCGGGGGCTGGGGCGTGGGTGGGGGCGCCGGCGCGGCCTGCGAAGACAAGGCGCCGTGTGGGCCGCGGCCGCGGGTCGGCGCCCTCCCGGCCCGGCCCGCCACGGCCGGCCCCTACTCACCTGGAATGGACTCTGGGCGCAGCCCTGGGAGGCAAAGAAGCGGGACTGGAGCTCAGCCCCGACCTGCAGGGGGTTCTGGGCGTGACCCTGAGGTGGCGGGAAGGAGTTCATGAGGCCGCCCACCCCCCGGGAGTCCAGGCCCAGCACGGGGAAGGGGGGGGCCAGCAGCGTGCAAGGGAACACGGGGAACATGGCCTCGGCCACGGCGGGGCCCCCGGGGCTCAGCGGGGGCCGGGGGCGCGGGCCGCGCGGGGCCCGGGCTCGGGGCGCCGCCCCCGGCCGGCCGGGCTGGGCCGCGCCGAACGCATGGCCCGCGGGCCGCCCCGCCGCCCGCGCACCCCGGCCGGCGGGAGGGAGGGAAGGAGGGCGCCTGGCGGGCCGCGGAGCGCGGCGGCGACGGCGGCGGCGACGCCCCCTGGGTGGGGGCGGGAGGCCCCGCGGGGCCGGGGGCCGGGGGCAGGGGGCGGGGGCCCGGGCGGCGGCGGCGGCGGCGGCGGCGGCGGCGGTTGGAGCCTGGCGGGGCGGGGTGGGGGGAGCGAGGGAGCAGCCTCGGCCCCCGCCGCGCGCGCGCCCAGCCGGCGCCTCGGGGAGGGCGGGGGAGGGCGCGAGGGAGGGAGGGGGACAGCTGCGCGCGCACCGGGCGCGCGGAGGGGGGGTGGGACGGGAGGGAGGGCGGGCGGGAGGGGGTGTGGGAAGGGGGGGTGGGGGGGCGGGGGGAGGGGGTTGTTACCTGGAAGATGAAGCTGCTCCAGTTGCCGGGATCCATGGCGGAGGGAGGGAGGGAGGTGGCTCGAGCTCACCCTGGGGCGGGAGGAGGAGGAGGCGGCGGTGGGGGAGGGGGAACCCAGGGAGGAGGCGCGCGGGGCGGGCGGGAGGGGGGAAGGAGGAGGAGGGTGGGGGGAGCGGAGCACACTGCGCGCGGGGAGGGCGGGCGGGGGGCGCGAGGACACACAAGAGGCTGGAGCGGGCGCGAGCGCGAGCGCGCGCGAGGCCAGCGGGAGGGGGGAGGTACGAGAGGGACTCTTGGCGGGAGGAGGGACGGGGGAGCCACCCAGCAGCCCGAGTCGCCCCAAGCGCGAGACCCCTGAGACGGCCGCTGATTGGCTGACGATGGCGCAGGTGGTGGGCGCGCGGGAGACAGGGCGGCTTCTCTCTTCCCCCCCCTTCAAAGATTCCACCCCCCTCCTCCCTCCGCCAGCGGCCGTTATTTCGCGCGCACGCGCATAAAACCGCTGTCGTCGCTGAGCGGGAGAACAGGGGAGCGCGCGCCGGGGGTACGGATGGGGCGGGGCTAAACACGAAGCGCGCGCCCGCCTAACGGTCGTCGTCCTGGGGCTTTTGCGTTAGTGTTTTGATTCCTGTCGGCCACCGTCCTTCCCCTCTCCCCCATTCCAGCGGTTTATTTACAATCCTGCCCCGCTTCTTTCCTGCTTGCTCTTCCCAAAGATGGCGCCGAAAGAGGTTACGCGGCGGAGCTTGTGGCCCATCCCAAGGGCAATTATACCCCTGGCCCCACCCCCGTAGTCCCAAGAATCAGGCTGAAGCACCAGAGTAAAAACTGTATTTACACGACACGCGGTTATACGAGAATTAAAAAAAAAATGGCCAAGTGAGGAAAGGAGCCTGCAGTCAGGAGGTGTCGCAGCGATGACACGCGGCGAGACCCAAGATGTTCGCCTGCAACACAGGAGGGAAGAGGAGAGCAGCGTTAGAGCTGGGGGCGGGGCACAGGCCAGGGAGAGGAGGGGGCCAGGCCGTGGGCTCACCTTCAGGAATGACTCCATCTGTTTCCCGGATATGCCCTCCACGCGTTCCAGGTCCTCCACCTGGCAGGACAGCAGCGATAGGAAGGGGCAGGGGAGGAGGGGGGTTGCCGCGCTTCTCTGCCGCCCCCCATTCCAGGCCACCCTCGCGGGGCCGTTCGTTACCTGGCTGAAGGGGCCGTGGAGCTCCCTCCAGCCCACGATGAGCTGGGCCTTCTTCTGGCCAATGCGTTGCAGGCTGCGCAGATCCCGGGCTGAGCCTTCATTCAGCAAATCTAGTATTTTTTGGCGCCCATGGGCCAGTAGCTCTGGGCTGATCTGTAGCTCCCAGCAGTCCTCAGCCTTCTCCTCTGGCTCTGAGGCATCCAGGGACTCCAGCTATGAGGCAGGGGGAGGTGAGTGACAGAAACAGAGTTTGCTATTCAGCCTGTGGCAGCAAACTGCTTTAGACTCCTCTGCCAAGGATAGGAACCTAACAGCAGCTACCTCCCCGCCCTTCCTAGCCTCTCTTTCCTTCAAGTGTTTGTCCAAAAACCCTCCTCCCCGGTCACTCTTTGGGCTGATTCTCATTTTATCTGATTTGTGAAAGAGTGGGGACTGTTGCTGAGGACAAAGCACATAGTAAGCTCGTAAATCTGCATCATCTCCAAAAATCATCTTTCACTCCTAGGGAGGAACACAGAAGGCACGTGATAAATGATACCCATGCCCCCAACATATCATCTCAGTTTTTAGATATTTTTTCAGTGTTGTTTCATTTCTTGAATGCTTAGGTCATGTTTCCCTAAGTGGGCTCTTAAGTTGGTAGAGAGTGGGACTCAGGCTACCCAATGTACCTATCAAGTAGCTACTGACTGAGGGTGAGAGCCATCAAGAAGAAAGGGGAGTAACAGGTGTTGGACACGCTCTCCGCTAGGTACATACTGTATTTCGTCCTAAGTGCCCTATGAGGTATCTCCATATTCAGAGGATAAATAACTTGTAAATTGCTGGTACGTGTTTTGACTCCATGGCCAGTGCTCTTCTCACTAGAGCTTACCACCCACCCTTTTCCGCTCTAAGTGTAGCCGAAGCCTCCAGCTGCTCTCACCTTTCTCTTCCGGCCTTTCTTCTTCAGGATATGGATCTCAGCATTTGGGGATGCCGCCTGCTCCTGAACTGAAGGCAAGAATTGTGAACCAGAATCATGGCAGAGGCTACTTCTTCTCACCCTCCCTGGTGGCCACTTGGTTCTCCCATTTCTGATTCCTTGGGTCGGTCCCCTCCATCCCAAATTAACCTCTTCTTTTGTTGTTTCCATGTGACCTTTCTTGTATTGGAAAGTAGTCTGTTGTTAGTCTGTATGTTAGTTAACATACTAAATGCCTGAGAACAGAACACTCAAGCTCTGTTTCAGACAGTCCTCACCCCTCCCTGGGGTTGCAACATAGTGGGAGCACACAAATGGCATGATGAAAGCTGCTCCAAACACCTCTTCCCTTTCCAAGAGCTGTTATCTGGCCCTCCTGGTCCCCACCGCCACACTTACTCAGTTGCAGGGGCATCACCACAGCCTTTTTGAGGGGCTTAGCTACTGTGACTGTGCGGCGTGCAAGCGGTCGGAGCACTGCAGGAGAGGAGTTTTCTTTATCCTTTGGGTCTACAGCCTCCTGAGCCAAAACCTTGGCTTCCAGTTCTTTTTGCTTCATCTTCAGCCTCTATTGGAAAGGATCAAGGGACATGTCACCTAGAACCAACAACTTTCAGGCAGCTTGAATAGCAGTGGATTAGGAAAGTGAGTACAGGGCTCTGACGCCCTAGCAGGCAGGGCAAGGACCAAGGAGAGAAGCTACCAGGAGACAACTGGAGCCCACGGTAATTAAGGGCTTTCTAATGATCAGGGATGCTCAGAGGTGGAATGGGCCCCTTTGTGAAACACTGAAGGGAAAGACCGTTCAAAAGTCCTAACTTAATTTGAGCTGGTGTTACAAAATGACAGTCTCTTCTATTGTTCCTTTTACCTGGATTTCCACCCCCCTCACCTCCTCACAGCTGATCAATTATTTTCAAAGTCCAGTCACATTAAGGACATTCAAGCCGAAGCTGAAGAACAGGGATTCCCGGTTAGGTAGAAATCGGATGCTGGTCCAGCCTTTCAGTGTCCTTCCCTATTTGAAGATCCTCAGATTGCTTCTCAAGGCCAGTAGGAATCCCAGCCCCCACCTGCCCAACACTTACCTCAATCTCCAAATCCTTCTCTTCCATGGTCTTCATGAGCACCATCCGCTCTCGCCTCGGGGTGTTCAGCCCATGGGTTCCTTGGCTCCCCTGGGAGCCCAAGAGACGGTCCAAGCTGAGGAGGCGCTCCAGCACAGCTGGGTCCATGCTGCTCAGCTTCTGTAGGGGGCTGAGCAGACAAAGGTTACTCCGCACCCACCTCTCCTCTTATCGCCCTCTCCACAGCAGGATTCCCTTCATTATGCCTTAAATTGGTGTATTCTGTGATTCCAGATTCTGCTATTAAGTTGCTGGGCAACCCTGAGCAAGTCATTCAGACTCTCTGGGTGCAGTGTCTTCATTAAGTGAGTGAGGATCAATCACTACTTGCCCAGGTAACCTCTCAGGGATGCTAGGAGATCCGATGAGAACAAGTATTTAATGAACACTTGAGTTGTAGGTGTTCAGGCTCTAAGACACTCCCTGCCCTATAGGCACTCACAGTCTAATGGGGAAGAAGAGACTGTGATAAGGTGACAGCAAGGGCTGTGTGCCTTTATTGGAGGAGCATGTGGGGAAAGGTTCACAAAGGAAGTCATCCTCAGCAGGGCTTTGAAAGCCACTGCAGACCTCAAATGCCAAGCCTTCTTCCCATGGGCAGTAGGAAAGGCATATTTGAGCTGAGTCCTGACTTAATCTGAGCATAATGCCTAACATTTGTTCCTTCTGCCTGGAAGTTTTCCCCTCACAATTATCATTCAAAAGTCAATTTGATATCACCTTTCCCGTAAAACCCAGCTTGATTGTATATCTTCTTTCCTATGCTGTGAACTAGCTCCTCAAGGACAGGGACTGCCCTGTTCTTTGTGTGCAAGTGCCTAGGAAGAGCAGGATCAGAAAATATGAGTGAATACCAGAAGTCATTTCTTCCTTCCTGGCTCTCACAGAAGCAGCTCCTCTTTCCTTACTGCACCCTGTACTACCTACCCTCCATCATATACTGACGTTCTAGTCTTCTTTCCTTTAGAGCCCGAGGTCAAGGTCTGAATAGGTCTGATGTGCCCCATCTCTGAGCTTTGCCTATTCACATGTGCAGGGGTGTACATTTCTGCTGACAAATAGCTTGAGAGAGACAAAACTGACATGGAGTTCTAAGCAAGCAAGCACCTGTTGCTATATGCCATCCATCCTCAACTACAGCAGCCTCCCCAGGGCAGAGGATGTACTAATCCTTGACCTCTGGCCACCCCTATTCACTAGTCTTTAGACTTACAGTTTAGAGAGACTGTACTTGGGCTTGGGTAGAAACTGGGCAAAGTAAAAACTGCAGCTGGCTCCCTAGAATTATTAGGGGGGGCCAGGTGGCCAGACACAGAAAGCTAGACCACTAAACAGCAGTGACCTAAGGATTCAAGCATACTGGGCCATGAGCTGGGGCCATCAGAACTAGGGAGACTCGCCATACACACAGAAGGGAGGGACTCAGTGACTCTGGACTGAGGTTAGAAGCAAAGTTAGATAGCAACGGGCTCCTTGTAGGGTCCTGGAGATGCTGGACTCTAACGCACAGACTGAGAGGTCTCAGGGACACATGGCTCTTCACCTCCTCCTTGTCTCTCTGCTTTGCACTTATCCTCTAGACCTGAAAGACCTGATCTAGATTACTTCTTGAACCAGAAAGAGCTGCCCCCAAATGTGAGGTTTTGCTGACTGCCTAAAGGGATTGGAAAATGGAAAGGGAGGGGCTAGGAACTCAAGGAGGAGGCTTCCTTCAGGCCCCGGGCAGCAGCACCAAGGACAGAGATTGACCTTAGCACTTCAGTGAATTCGGTAGAGTAGGATTTGGGGTGAATTCAATGAGGAACAAGTTCACAGGCTAAACCCACTACTGCCCTGCACCCAACCCAGACACAACAGAACAGGGAATATACCCAAGGCCCCTCCCACTCCGCTCACCTGAGTTTCTGAGAGGCAGAGGCTGGAGCTGCTGTGGGCTCAGGACTCCCAATCTCCTCTTCCTCAGGGCCTCGGGCTCTCTTTGCCTCTGATGGGCCTACCAGTTCTTTCTGAGACAGTTTAATGGGTGCCAAGACTAGGAAAGATGTGGGGCGGGGGGGGGGGGGGGGTAGCGGTTAGCCTCTATGCTGATGCTTGGCAGAGTCCGCAAACTCCCCAGCTGTCCAGATCTGGCTTTTCCACTCTTGCCAACCCCAGTCCTCACCACGAAGCTGCAGACTCTCGTTGGTAAAAGGACGATTGATCACCTCCTTGGACCTGGCAGCAAAGTTGAGCGCAGAGACTGTATCTAGGTAGAAACGTCTCTCGGGGGCAATGTTGGCAATGAGGATGCTGTGGGCTGAGCCACCCAGAGAATCCTGAGGGATGGGGATGGGCAGGATAGGCAGATCAGAAACCCCACATTTCTGGTTTTTTTTTTTTTTTTTAATGTTTATTTATTTATTTTGAGAGAGAGAGAGTGCAAGCAGGGCAGGGGCAGAGAGAGAGGGAGAGAGAGAATCCCAAGCAGGTTCTGCTGTTGTCAGCAGGGCTCGATCCCAGGAAGTGTGAGATCAAGAGCTGGAGGCTCAACCAACTGAGCCACCCAGGCATCCCCCAACGTTTTCATTTCTTGACTGCTGTTCCCCACCCTCCCAGCACACCTAAGAACCTCCTTCTCCAGCCCCTTTTCACCCTGAGGTGGGTGGCCTGACCTGCAACAGGCGAGTGAGCTTGCTGTCCCGGTAAGGTACACGAGGGAGGCCCTGGTTCAGCGCATCCACCACCTTGCCCAGTACAAACAGGGACGAGTTGATAGCTCCACTTTCCTTCAACCGCAGACCCTTGTTACCCGTACGCCGGTTGTCCTCTGAACCAGCCAAGTCAATCAGGTAGAGTTTACCCTCCCGCTGGCGGAATGGGGCCAGACGTTCCCGCTGATCCACCTGGAGTTAAGAGCAAGGACCCCCAACTTAGTTCAGGTTCTAGGGGCTTCCCGGGTCCTCACCCTGTCGGCGGGCCTCACCTTAACCAGGAGCACAGCATGACTGCGGGAGGAGCGCTGGTTGAGCCGGGTGGCTCCTACAGTCCGGTTTCTACTGGCTGGCAGGAAGTGCCGCTCAAAATCAGCAAAGCTAGTGATGGGCTTCTGTGTGAGGCCCGGAATCAGGATGTTTCCTCGACAATCTTCTCGGATCACCAGGTCTCCTGATGCAGGGTCCAAGAGGTCTAATACCTATTGGAGCAGTGAGAGGTAGGGCGAGTTCTGCAGACACAGGCCACTTACTTCCTGGGCACCAGTCTCCTTTTCTCTGCTGGGCTGTCAGAGTTGTACCATCTGCTACCTCAACCTGTTTTTCCGGGTCTTGCCTCCTTGCTAGAGCAGAGCTTCATGCTTAAGAACTGGATCTTATTCTGACTTTTGTCTCTTCCCTCCCCAACCAGAGTGGGGGGCGGGGGGGGGGGTGCTCACCTTTTCCTGGTAGATCTCTAAGTAGGACATAGTGACAGAGAGAGCCCATGGCCGGCCCTCGCCGCCCTCCTCCCTTGTGAGCTGTAGGAGGTCCATGAGAGCCCGGGGAATCACTCCAGGTTGCTCTGGGCTGCCCAGCATTGTGTGCGTCTTCCCTGGGGAAAGAGTGGAGATCGCTGTGAGATCTTCCTCCCCACTCTGAAGCCCTTTCTGACCCATGGCTATTCCCTATCTGGCTCCCTCACCTGCCCCTGTGGGTCCATAGGCAAGCACACTGGCATTCTGCCCTTCCAGCAAGTGCCTCAGGATGGGCTGCACTGATCCCGCATAGATGTCCTGCTGAGAGCTCCTCTCTCCATAGAAGGCATCAAACCTGCAGGCAGGAAAAATGGAGGGAATTAGTGGAGGGTTCCATTCTCACCCAGACTTACAGGGTAATACTAGCCACGGATTTAAAAGAGTCTCTATCCCTTTTCTTGCATAAAGACCTTAGAAAGCACCCACTGAACACCTGTCCTGTTCCTGTCTCTGTACTGGTGTTAGAAATAAAGAGATGAATCTGATGCCCTGATCTTGGGAGTTCTGTAGTCTGGTGGGATAGAAAGATACCCATCCTTTGTTGTGATTCAGGAAATGAAGAGGAGGACACACTAGAAAGAATAAGTGAGTCTGCTTGAGCAAAGAGGATTTTGCCAGAGACAGAGGAGAAAGATATTCCACGTATCAAAAAGAGCACACAGGGGTGCCTGGGTGGCTCAGTCAGTCAAGTGTCCAACTCTTGATTTTGGTTTAGGTCATGATCTTCACTGTTCGTGAGATCTCACAGACAGCGAGGGAGCCTGCTTGGGATTCTCTCTCCTCTCTTTGCCCCTTCCCCGCTCGTGTTTTCTCTGTCAAAATAAATAAACATTAACAAAACTTAAAAAAAAATAGCACAGAGAAGGCATGGTGTGAAAGAGCAGGGCTTCCTGATCTTTCCCCCAACACAGTGTATATAGGAAGCAGTACTGGTACACCACGATGGCGCAGAGGATGCTGCTCCTGACTCGGAGAGACTCCACTCACCTGCAGTCTACTCTCTATACTCCGGTAGAGAAGCCGTGGCTGAGGCCACAGCAGAGATTAGTATTTTAAGTGGAGTATAGCCTGTGTTGGGGGGAATGAGGCTGGTAAGAAACAAGTCCAATTGCCAAGGGCCTAGAATGAGGTTGTCAAACTTTTTCTGTAAAGAGCCGGCTAATAAATATTTTAGGCTTGGTGAGCCATAGGATTCCTTTTGCAGCTATTCACCTCTGTCATTATAGTCAGAAAGCAGCCGTGGACCATATGCAAATGAACACGTGTGGTTCTGTTCCAATAAAGCTTTTATTACAAAAAAAGACTCCTGGTCAGATTTGACCTGCAGGCCGTAGTTTGCCACCCCCTAGCCTAGAACGACAGGCCGAAAAGTCTCAACTTTCTACCTCCAGTGGGGTTTTAAGGTAGCTGCCCTTGTGAGTTCTGTCCCCAAATCCGGATGGCTTCTGTCACATCCAGCTGCAGCCTGGGCTGGCTGGCTGGTCTATGTTCCTCCCACCCTTCCCACACCTCCCCGATCCTAGCTGGGGCTCCCCTGGTCACCCTTGCTACTCCTTCCCCACTTTGTGCCTATTTCCCCCATGAGACTGTGAATAGTAATATAAATCTGGTTCAGCTGCCAGTCTTTCCCCAAGTATCCTACAGAACACTGGTCACAAGTGGGCACCTATGAACATTTCTGAAAGCCCAAACGAAGGTGTGGGGAACAAAGTTGTGCTATGAAAGGTGGAGATTCTAAAAAGGCACGTCTGAGAAACTGTCTGGGCAAGTGATAACGTGAGCTAGGAGAGAGGAGAGGGACAGGAGGGAAGAGTGGCCTGAACCTTACTGGTATTTGAGAGTCTCCTGGTGGTTCCTCCAGTTGGCAATCTCTAGTGAACAGCTGTCCAGGCCCCGCACACAAGGGGGCTCACCTGCTGCAGCTGTCCCATCCACAAATGGTCGCAGCCTCACGGCCACCCTTACCCGAGCTGGAGGTGGGCGCCGGCCAGCCCCCACCTTGCTTAGCCGACAGCGACCAGCTCCTAGAGGAGAGAAGGGAAGTTTTTAGGCATGAAATACGGTGGTAGCACAGAAGTTGCAGGAGCCGGCTTTGCAGAGAGGCAACGGTAGGAGTCTCACAGGAAGAGCTACTTGATAGAGCTGAGCTCTGACGGATGAATAGCAGCTTGCCCAGCATTCCAGGCAGAAGGAATGGCATATGCAAAAGCATGATGGTGTGAAAGCATGGCCCCCTGGAGAACTGGTGAGGTGGGACTCTGTGTTCTGTTAGTGAGGATGAGCAGAGAAGGGCAGGATGGAAGACAAAGATGAATCAGATACATGGTCTCAGGAGGAGTACGGTGGGGGTTGGAGGACAGAGATTACCTACATACAGGTCAGGGGTTGCAAACCATATCATGTACTTAGCAAACATTAACAGTAAGCACTGGCTACATGTCAGGTACACTTTAATCTTCATGGTGTCCCATGGTGTCCCCTCTTAGTGCCATTTTACCAACAAAGAGGCTTATGGAGGTGCAGCAGCTCTCCTGAGCACGTCGGCATTTTACACCTGGGGCCTTGTGGCTGTCGCACCTTGTTTCATAGCCTACATTTTGTCTTTTTGCTCCTCGAAAGAGTAAGCACAGCCTGAAAACAAAACAAAACCCCAGCATCTTAAGTAGACTAGAGACCCACATAACCTTGACAGAGGGGCAGGGAAGATGGACTGGAGGCTAAGGTCGTGGGGACACCATGGGAGGGCCAGGGGCCACAGCTCGTTTCGGGGAAGCTCTTTCCACCCTGGCTGTACTGTGGGTGTCCCCAACTTGGCCCAGTTCTTTCCTTGCTCTACAAATAAGTCCAGTGGGGAGTAGATTGTCATGTTTACACAAGTAACCTGGAAGCTCTTGTTAAAATGCAGATTTCACTTCCGTCCCTGGAATGATGCCTGAGATTCTGCATTTGTAACAAACTGCCAGATGGTGTGGATGCTGCTGGTAGGACATGCTTTGGATTGCCAAGGTGTTGTAGACCAGCATCTTGTAAGGATTAAAAGAGTTGACATTTGCCCCTCCCAAAACCAGTCAATGAACTGCCTGACTCTTCTGTGCTATTTCTCACCTGAGGTTTACAACACACACTTACCTGTACATGTGTGTTACGTACACAAAACTGATGGTTTTCTCTTGATGGAGCTTATGTGGGTTTCTTTTGTTACCCAGTTCTGTGATGCTCTAATGTTTGCATTAAAAAAATAAGTAACACTGTGGATGGACACCTTTGTTTGGAAGGGATGAGGTTGAAAGGCAGCCCAGTCCCTTTCTGCCCCAGCTCAGTCTGCAAAAGGCATTAACATGCAATCCTCCTCTGTTGTAAGCTTTCTGTTTAGTTTGCTTCCAATAATTAAATTTAAGTCATTAAAAAAAAGAGAGATTATAAATATTTTTATCAGAAAACACAAGATAAAACTTTTTTAAAAAAGCCTGTTTTGAGGGGGGCGCCTGGGTGGCTCGTCGTCATCTGACTCTTGATCTCAGCTCAGGCCCTGATCTTAGGGTCATAAGCTCAAGCCCCATGTTGGGCTTTGCACTAGGCGGGAAGCTTACTTTAAAAAAAAAAAAAAAAAAAAAAAAAAAAAAAAAAAAAAAAGCCTGTTTGGGGTGCCTGGCTAGCTCAGTCAGTAGAGCATGAGACTCTTGATCCTGGGGTGGTGAGTTCGCACCCCACAGTGGGTATAGAGACTACTTAAAAAAAATAAAAATTTAACAACAACAAATAGCCTCCTTATTTTCATGAGGACTGAATGAGCTAAAAAATATCTCATGAGGAGGGCATTTCTCTATTTTATGGTGGAGGATACCACACAGTACCTCACAGCTAACAGCAGAATTCCAACCTGGATCTCTTTGCCTCCAAAAATCTGCTTTCAGTGAGGATGCCATATTGCCTATTGGGAAAGTTCTTGGCATCTCTGACTCTCTCCCTTTTTCTAGTGGTTACAGCTGGTTGTCAGGGCCATAGGCCTCAGAGAAGGCAAGAGGCTGGTATGTGTGACCAATGCAGGAACAGCAAGATGAAAAGGTGGGCAGACTACCCTTGCTGAGAATCTTACACATAAGGCATGCCCATAAGCGGATGGCCTACAAAACCTGGGCTTCTGCTCCCTAATCTGACAAACGAAGCCAGTAATACCCCTTCTCATTCCATGGTTTACAAGGCACTTGGGCATCTAGTTTTCGCTCGATCCTCAGGAGTCCTGAAAGTCCGTAACAAGTCAAGAGAAACCTGCAGATGCACCCATGCAGGTGAGAACACTAAGGTGCAGAGAGGTTCACTGACTTGTCAGAAATGTGTGCAGGGGCTTCTCCTTGCCTATCTTTCCCAGGGTTTGGGGGAGAACAGAGAAAGTTGGCAGATACAGACACATTTAAGGAAGTTTAAGGGGAAGGGGAAGTCTGTGGTGATGTACTTGGGTCAGACAGAGCTGAATTTCAATTCCAGCTCTAACACTTGTTAGCTTGTGACCTTGGGCAAGTGACTTAACATCCAGGTGCTCTGGTTTTCTTTGTTTATACAATGGGGTGGGGTGGGCCTCGGAGAGGCTTAATGAGAATTAAAAGAAGTAACATGTAAAATACCAACACAGTAACCAGCACACAATAAGTAGGTTCGTTATTCAAGGTAAGATAGCCTGGGTTCAAAGCCCAGCACTGCCACTTACAAGGAAACGGGTACATAATGGTCTATTCCTGTGCCTCAGTTTCCACAATTGTAAAATGGGAATAAATATGTACTCGCTGGGTTGCTAAGGGAATAAATGAGGTAATTCATGTCAAAGTGCTCAGAATGGCATTTGGTACATTGGTAAAAGCCTTGGTGTTTTATTTTCTATTCACCTTTCATTTTCCAAATGTGGAAACCTCAGTATAGAGAGGTTGGCTAACTTGCCTGTGGTCAACAGCTACCTAGTGACAGAGCTTCAAATGAAGGTCTAACTCTGAAGTTCATTGTATGAGTCCCCAGACCTTCTCAGCTCATCTTTGTATCCCCATGGGCCTTGGAGTCAGAGACAAGTTCCACCCACCCAGTAGCTGTGTGAGCTTAGGAAGCCTTCTTCACTGTTGCAAGCCTCAGTTTCTCTTTATAAAATAACAGTATCATAAGATTGTGAGAAGTCAAAAAAAGAATGTACATACAATGTTTGGCACAGTGGGTGGCATCAGGGGCTCAGTAAATAGTAGTTGTTGTTATTACACTTTTACTTATTTACTCTTGTTACCCACTCCTCCAGGTAGCAATTCACTTCAGCCCTCACCATTCGGCAGGGTCACTAACAACCTCCCTAATGCTAAATCCAGTGGACATGCCTGGTCCCCAACCTATTTGACTTCCCAGTAAGATCGGACACCCTCGATCTGCCTTCCTTTGAAAAATACACTTTCCCCTAGTTTCCATGCCAGAGGGCCAAGGTGAACAGCTCTCTGCTTACTCCTTCTAAGTTTCTGCCAATCTTAAATATTTTTCCAGGCTCCTTCTATCCTTTCTCTAGCCTGAGGTCACTTAACTTTGGCCCTAATATTTTGGGCTACATAATTCTTTGTAGTGAGGCTGTCCTGTGCATTATAGGGTGTTTAGCACATCTATGCTAAACACACATGCCAATAACATTCTGCACCCCCCCCCCCACCTCCTCTTACACCTCCTCTTGAAGTCGTAAGGTACTTCAAACCCCACCTATCCCAAACTGAACCCTTCCCCATCTCTCTTGCCACCTGGTCCTCCTCCTATGCTCTCTAGTGTAAATGAATGGAACCAACCCCAAAGACGGGAGTCTTCCTTAACTCCAGCTTCTTTCTCGCCTTCTACATCAGTTATTCAGTGTCTGTCAACTCTGCCTTTTTAGAGGACTCCACTTCTCTCTACCCCACTGCACAATCTTCGCAAAGGCAACCATCATCTCAACAGTCTCCCACACTGGTCTTCCTTCCTCTAGTTTCACTCCCCTCCAGTCGCTCTCTTCCCACTTCCTCCCTTGCACTATAAGCTCTCAGCCACAATGACCTCCCTACAGTTCCTACAACATGCCCAGTTCTCTCACAACTCTGGGCCCTTGCACATGCTATCCTCTCTCCCTGAAGTATCTTCCTTCTCACCACCACTCGCCATGTGACTGAGGTAAATACACCTTACTTCCTCTAAAAAACCCTCTTTTGTAAAATTACTCTCCCATGAAGTTGTGTCCATGGCTCTCTGGCTCCTCCATCCAAGCACTCATGACATCCCACTGTAACTGTAGATGTGTCTCTGTGCTCCATCTGACTGCGAACTCGGTGACAACAAGTCTTACTCTGGTCACCTTTATATCCCCAGTGCCTGGCACAGAGTAGTTCTCAAGGAATATTTGCTGAACAAATTTTTGGTGAATGAACATAAAGCATTGTCTTGTTTCCTGTTTTCTTCATAAAAATGGCTCCCTGCCATTCCTGTCCCAAAGCTCACAGCCCAAGGGAGAAGGAAAGGAGAGGCACACGTATACAAGTGCTTATAGTACAAGAGTCTATCCCTTTCGTCATAAAAGCAACTTTAAGGGTTGGGCAAGGCTAGCACTTACTTCTTCTAATTTCCTCCCTCTCACAATTCCCCAACTTCATTTGGTTTAACTCCTCTTTTATTGATGAGGAAATTGAGCCAAGGACAGCATCATTGGCCTCTTTATACATCATAAATAAATCACTCGGTGGTCTTTTCGTCCAGCTGAGGCCTGATAAACTCCTATCCGACCCTTGAAACCCACTTCAAATATCACTTCCCTTAATCAGGTCCTCCCAGGATATCCAAGGGTTTACTTACTTCAGATTTTACACTCTCTATCACAGTTTATACATATCTCTCATTGCTTTTCATGATAGCATATATTTATACGATTATCCACTGAAACAGATTATAAACTTGTCTGGGAGAAGGGTCAATATTCATTCAAGCATTTTAACCATATCTACTATGTACCAGGCACAGTGGGTGTCGGAAAAGTGAGGGGAGGGAGGCTGTGCTCCGAAAGCAGGAGTATCATGTGCTTGGGCATAATGGTTAAGAGCAGAGGCGCTAGAGTAGGACTGCCTGAGTGAGAATTCAGACCCCAATATTCACTAGTTGTGTTAACTTCGAGCAAGCTATTTAACCCATCTATGCCTCAGTTTCCTCATCTGTAAAACAGGGACAATAACAACCAACCACCTCATCGCATTGTGTAGCAATTAAACGATTCATCACCGCAAAGTGCTTACAACTGTGCCTGGCACCTAGCAAGGGCTCAACATGTGTTTGACATTCCGCTAGACAGCTTTGTTTCTCCACGGGGCCTGACCAACAGCAGGGGACTCAAATCAATTACTATGGCATCTACCGTAAATCAACGACCAGAATTCAGTGGACAGGAAGAGAGCAGAGACATCTGTAAACAAACACTCACAACATACAAGATTCGTAATGTCCCAACAGCCTTTCCAACCCTAAAATGGCACCGACTTCCACGGCTAGAGCGAAAGGAAACAGTCCCTTATTCCCCCTATTTGTGATCTGGGCACATCTTATACTGTCAACTCACACCCAGCTGCTGTGCCTCGGCTTGCCCTCCAGCGTCTCCCAGGGATCTCCGCTCACCCAAACAGCACGTCATACACAGAACCCTCCCCTCGCAAAATGCGCATCCAGCTCCTTTCGTCTGGTCCCTATGGTCAGTGTCAGCTACTCTTCGCTCGCTTACTCACATAATCTCCCGAGATGGGGTAACTGTCCCCATTCTACAAAGAAACTGGAAGCTCACAGAGGAAAAGTGCGCTAGGCTCAAACAAAGCTCTATATCGGAACTGGGTGTTTTAACACGGTCAATTGACCCGCACGGAGGGCTGGAAACAAGTGAGAAGGGAAGAGCGAGGTGCGCTGACCAGCTCGAGACTCCCACCTTCCCCTCCCCTCCCCGCCCCCGCGCCATTTCGGCCTCTCCCCGACAACCCGCAGAACCCGGACCAGGCTCCGGCACATTACTCCACCAGGTTCCAGACTTCGGCGTCCTGCCCAGGCCGGGCTCGCGTACCTGAGATCGCCGCCGCCATCTCGCGTCGCCTCAGCTGCGCGGTACCCCCCGCGTCCATTCCGCTCCCTCCGTTGGCCCGCCTCTCCCATTCGAATTTCCCGGTGCCCCGCCCCCCGTCCTGGCCTCCACCAATCACGGCTACTCGCTACCGGAAGCCCCTGCCGGCGGTTCGCAAACATCCCGCCCTCTAGGGCTCGCCTCAGGGTCCTGCAAGAAAAAGTTTCCCCTTGGCGGAGGACGCATGCGCGCAGGATGGCCACCCAGCCGTGGACGCTCCGGCGCGCGTCGTGGCTTGAACTCTGGCGCCCGAGGCTTGGGCGGCGGTGGCGGTCGGAGGAGCTGCTGAGCGCCGCTGGGCACTGGACTCTCTGTACCTTCTGGCTTTCGGATTTCGAGTCGTAGATTTGCGTAAGTCCAGACTTTTCGCCTCGTGTTTCCCCCTCAACCACGAATTTTGGTACTAATCATGCAGTGATCGAAGGCACTTAATCGATTTACTCCCAGATTTCCCTGAATTGAATACAATTTTAGCTGTTTTAGTGGCAGAAGAGGTGATTACATGAAAAAGGGAGACGTGCGTGGAAACGGGTTATTCAAAGCGAGTTTCACTTTCAGCAGTTTCTTGCTTCAGCTTGTTTCGCGCTCCGTGGGTTCGTGGGTTTGTGGGTTCTCGGACTGGAACTCAGTGCCAGTCCACGGTACTTTACCGTCTGGTCACTTCTGTAGGTCTGACCTGCGCTGTCTGGTTTGTAGACAGTCGCGTTACACTCCCCCTCTTGCTAAGCCCACATCACCATGCAGATACCAGGTGACATGTCTCCTCTTACGTCAAATCTGAGCGGAGGGGGTCTGGTCTCGGATGTTCCTTGCTTTGTAACTCAATATATCGGAGTGAGCCTTAAAGGCATGTTCAGTCTGTTACTTAGCTTCATCCACTGTCCCAGTGTCCAAGGGTTCAGCCATCTGTGAAGTCCCTGTCCCTTCTGGAAGCTTAACCAGGGATGAATGTCCCATCTCTGAGCTCCTGATAGAGCCCTGGGTTAGACATGTCTAGACTATTAAACAAAACAAGTGTTAGACTAGCGGTTCTCAAATTTTTTGGCATTGGAATCCTTTACATTGTTAAAAAAAATGAGGCCTCAGGGACAGCTGGCTGGCTCTGTAGGTAGGTAGAGCCTGCGACTCTTGATCTTGGAGTTGTAAATAACAGCCCCAGGGTGGGTGTAGCGATTACTTAAAAGTTAGTTTAAGGGGCGCCTGGGTGGCTTAGTCGGTTGAGCGTCTGACTTCCGCTCAGGTCAGGATCTCACGGTTCCTGAATTCCAGCCCCATATCGGGCTCTGTAGTGACAGCTCAGAGCCTGGAGCCTGCTTCAGATTTTGTGTTCCCCTCTCTCTCCGCCCCACCCCTGCTTGTGCTCTGTCTCTCTCTGTCTTTCAAACATGAATAAACATAAAAATAATTTAAAAATAATTTTAAAATGTTTTTAAAAATTGAGGCCCAAGAGATCTTTTGTTTATATGGGTTGTGTCTTCATACTTATTGTATTCGAAATTAAAACGGGTGCCTGGGTGGCTCCGCTCTGGTGGTTAAACTCCCAACTCTTGGTTTCCGCTCAGGTCACGATCTCAGGGTTAGTGAGTTTGAGCCCGGAATGGGTGCTAACAGTGTGGAGCCTGCTTGGGATTCTCTCACTCCTCTCCCACCTCTCTCTCTCTCTCTGCCCTTACCCCTCTTGCTCTCTCTCTCAAAATAAATAAACTTTACAAAAAAGAAAACAAATTTTAAATGTTTATTAATGCACTTAAAAATTGCAGTAACAAATCCATAGAGACAGAGTAGATCAGAAGTTGGTGAAGTGTTGGTGAATTAGGATTATTGCTATTAGTTAGGTATAGAGTTTCTTTCTGGGTGATAGAAATGTTCTAGAATTAGTGTGATAGTTGTACAGCATGGTGAATATACTAAAAACACTGAAGTATATACTTAAAAATGATAAGTGAATTGTACCTCCATTTAAAAATCTTCCCCCAAAATTACAATAACAAACCTATTACACAGAAGATAAATAACATTTTACTTTTAAAGATAACTAGTTTTTAAATGTCCATAAGATTTACCATTTAAAGTTTATTTATTTTGAGAGTGAGTGAGTGGGGAGGAGCAGAGAGAGAGTCCTAAGCAGGCTCTGCTCACAGGGCTTGAACTCATGAACTATGGGATCATGACCTGGGCCGAAACCGAGAGTCGGATGCTTAACCAACTGAGCCACCCAAGTGCGCCCCAAAAATAAATTTGGAAATTTTTTCCAAAGCAAAACAATAGTGAGAAGAGTGGCATTGTTTTATGTTTTTGTTTTTTTTGTTGTTGTTGTTGTTTACAAATATGTCTGGCTTAAGAGAAAATAGCTGTATTCTCATACCTGCTTCTGCATTCCGTATGTTGTGATATCAGTACATCATATAGCTTCTCGAGAACTGTAAGGATGCAAGGAGAAAAGTCAAATGGCATCTTAGTTTTATTATGAAAATGGTTTTGGCCTTGTGGACACTCCCTCCCCCCCTCCACCCCCACCCTGGACGAGACACTTTCAGAATCTCCTAGACTACCCTTGGGAAACTATGGACTTACACCATTGGCAGTTTGGTCTCCCCCCACACTTCAGAAAAGGCTCTTCAGGTTTTCACATTTGTTGCCGGTCCCCAGAAATTTGGTAAGATACCTGCCGGAAGTAGTGGAAAGAGCATAGGTCAGGGAGTCAGGACTTCCTAGGTTGAATAAATAACTTAGGGACAGGGCTTTGTATCAGACCACCCAGGGTAGGCGTTTAGCCTCTCTCTGCCTCCATTTCCTGAGGTGGTTAAAGGGATTAATGGTTGAATCTGCCTCCTAGGGTTTTAAGGATGTGCATTTGCCTGGTGGAAATTAGGTTCTGAAATACCTGACAGGTGAAGAGAAAGAAGCAGTGGATTTTTTTTTTTTTTTTTTTAATCTCCGGATGAGACCCTTGGGAAGCAAAGCAGAACAGAGGAAAGTCATGAGTTTACGCCATAACAACAGGAAGGAGACTAGTTAGCGAGGAAGAAGGTTCTGTCCTTTAAGCCTGGGAAGATATAAATGAGGATCATCTGGGGTGAGAGACACAGCAGCAGTGATGAAGAAGGGAATTGGCGCTGGAAAAGACCAGATCTGGGGGGCCAGGTGGGGAAGGACTCCTGGGAGAGATAACAGAGCACACGGGTGGCCAGGAAGCCTTGCCAGTCTACCAGGTGGACATCCTTTTCCTTCACGTCATAGACTCTGTATAAGAGCTATGGGGGTTGAGGGGTTGGGGGGAGGTTCCTAAAAGGAACCGCAGGTCCTTTACTGAAGGCACGGAGGTGGGCTCTGAAGGGCTGCTGTGCATGGGCAAGTGTGACCTGCTCACTGCAGAGGACGCCTCGAGAAGACAAAACGGAGTGGCACATTCACATTTACAGCATGGGGCGCCTGGCTGCTCAGACTCTTGAGTTCAGCCCAGCTCATGATCCCAGGTTCGTGGGAGTGAGCCCTGCTTCAGGCTAGGGGCTGAGCATGGAGCCTGCTTAAGGTTCTCTCTGTCCCTCTGCCCCTCTCCCTAGAGCACACGCGTGCTAAATAAATAAATAAATAAATAAATAAGATCTTGTAATCCCTAGAGCAAGGATTCTCAAAATGTAGTCTGGGGACCCCTGGCCTCTACAGAGTTAAAGCAATTTTCATGATACCAAAGATGTTATTTGCCTTTTCACTCATTCTCTCAGGGGCATACAGTGAAGTTTTCCAAGTGCTCCATGCTGTCTAATATATAACAACAGTTTGAATGCAGAACAGGCTAAACTAGGCTATGGTGAAAAAGTCAGAAGAGTGGTTGCCTTTTGGGAGTTGACGGCAAGAAGTGACTGGGAAAGGCCCAGAAGGAATATTTTGGGCGGTGATGGTAACATCTTGATGATGGTATCTTGATGGAGGAGTTTGGGTTCCACAGGCATATATATTTGTCAGGACTCATGTGCAGAAGCATGGCATGGTTTTCTTTCTTTTTTTTATGTTAATTTATTTTTGAGAGAGACAGAGACAGAGCACGAGATGGGGAGGAGCAGAGAGAGAGGGAGAAACAGAATCTGAAGCAGGCTCCAGGCTCTGAGCTGTCAGCGTAGAGCCCAACTCGGGGCCCGAACTCACGATCCGTGAGATCATGACCTGAGCCGAAGTCGGAAGCTCAACCAACTGAACCACCCAGACGCCCCATCATGGCGTGGTTTTCTAACTGTAGGATCTTCAGACTGGAAAATCTTGTCCCAGACTTTGTTTCTAAGACGTTTGAAAATCAGACATGTGGAAAATGCCCACATTTCAATGTCAGAAAGACCTGGGTTCGGTCCTAACTCTGCTCTATGCTATGTTCGTGACTTTGGACAAGTAACAGCATTTAGCAGAGTGCTTGACACATAGGCACCTAATGAATATTTGTAATATGACTGAATGAAGCCATGTAATTTTCCAGAGCTCTACTTTGTACTAACTCCAAGAAATCTCACTTTCATTTGCTCCACCAAGATTTGGAGGGTTTCTGGGTGAGTTTCCTTTAATGGCAAACCGAAGCAGAGAAAAAACCAAGCATGCTTCTGTTTGGGTTTGCTTGGTTATCACCTACTGGGGAATAAGCAGGGGGTTAAGGCTGGAGGGGGAGGAGACACAACAGGCCTTGGACATCTGCTGTTGTAACTCTTAAGCCACCCACAGACGTAACTGATTTCTGTCTTGGTGACTTCATCTGAAGAATGAGACCATGCTTACTACCTTCCGATAGGATTGTTGTCATAAATAAATGAAGTACTTTTTGCAGAGTGCCTGAAGTCACAATGGATGCAAAATAAATGTAAGTCCCTCTTCCGTTTTTCGTCTCTCTGTACTATTTTGCTTGAAATAACCACGCCCCAAAACATGTATGACTGCTAATATAGACTTCCTACCAGAAGTGATCCTTAAACGTTCTCTCATATGTGCTGTGTTAGTAATCGATCTATATTTGCTCTCCTTCCCCATCACGTTACACGTGACAGCGCCAAGGATCACATCGTGTCATTGGCTGGACTTGAATTTATTGGGCTCAAAACTTTCTTGAAACCCACGAACTGTAGTCCAAGGCGAGTCTTCTCTTTCTTGGATAGTTGGGTTGTTTTGTGGGTGGTGGTTGTTTAGGGATTTGAGCTTAGCTGTCTCCTGGGTGACTGCATCAGCTTGTGCATATTGGGGCTTCTCTATTCTGGGACTGCTCAAGAGGCCTGGCCCTGCGTTTCCTTAAAATGGCTCTTTCATTGCTCCACTCTGCAGTGGGAGCTTGAGGACTCAGTACCAGCCACTGGGGGGTCCATGATGGTCCAAACCGGGAAGTAGTCATATCACCCAGTTAATTTGGTGACCTCCTGTAGGGAGGGTCAGGGTAGGGTGGGAAGGGTCTTTTTTTTTTTTTTTTCTCTTCTTCCTGACCTTTATACCTAACATGGAGCTGACATTTACAACCCCAAGTACAGGAATCCAGTGCTCTACCAACAGCCAGCCAGGTGCCCCTAGCCGGGGGTGGGCTCTTCTTTTTGAGAGATTGCCTTTCATCTCCAGTTGCCATCAGAGAAGCTGTGGGCTCTCTTTGTAGTTTGTGGGCCTTTGGGCCCTTCATTCCAGGCATGTTCCAGAGTATTCCCTACTTGGAAAGGCCTCAGACATGCCCCCATTCCAGGCCACCTCAGGCTATGTGCCTGGGACCTCCTTCCTACACATATCTCAGTTATCCCTATTTAACATTCAACCACCACACAGTGAGGCCAGTTATTTTCATGTAACAGTAAATTGTTAGATTTCTACCATGTGTGAGCTGGATAGGTCATACAGAGCGTGTGACCCAGAGAAGCTCCTTTTACAAATGGGTAATTGAAACCCAGAGAGGTTAATAGATTTGACTGAGGCCATGTAGCCGAGTGGAGGGTAGGACTTAGGTTTCCCAAGTCCCTGTGCAATACTCTACAACCCCACTGTGACCTCTAATAGCTATTAGCTAAGTTCCCAGCATTCCTCAGTAATCTTTTTATCTGACTTTGGTCAGCAAACTCCTTCATTCCCTGCCATTGTCCTGATTCCCCACCCCAGCCCTCCTAGGTTTTCTCAGGTGCAACAAGTAGTTTGTGTCAGTTGGGCTAGGCTGTAGTAGAGTGTTAAGTCAAAAGCAGTCTAGGTGTTGGTGTGAAGAGGCTTAGTAGGTGTGGTTACCATCTACAATCATTTGACTTTAAGTGATGATCCTGGGTAAGCTGGGTGGGCATCATCTAGGCAGTTCAAAGGCTTAAAAGCAAAACTGATACTACATGGTGTCACTTATGTGTGGAATCTAAAATCAAAAAGTTGAACACAGGGGCTCCTGGCTGACTCAGTCTGTAGAGCATGTGACTGTTGATCTCAGGGTCGTGCATCTGAGCCCAACCTTCAGGATAAAGATTACTTAAAAAAAAAATGTATTTCTTAAAAAAAAAAGTTGAACACGTAGAAACCGAGTAGAATGGTGGTCACCAGGAATTGGGAAGTATAGGAAATGGGGAAAGTTGGTAAAAGGGTACAGACATTCCACTGTGTAGCATGGTAACTATAGTCGATAATACTGTACTGTATGATTGCAGTTTGCTAAGAGAGTAGATCTTAAGCATTCTCACAAAATTTTTAATTTTTAAAAAATGTTTATTTATTTTGAGAGAGAGAGAGAGAGCATGCAAGCAGGAGAGGGGCAAAGAGAGAGATGGAGAGAGAGAGAATCATAAGCAGGCTCCGCACTGTCAGTGTAGAGCCCGATGTGGGGCTTGATCCCATGAACTGTGAGATCTTGACCTGAGCCAAGATCAAGAGTAGATACCCCACCAACTGAGCCACCCACGTGCCCCCCCCCGTTTTTTTATTTTTTAATTTTTTGTTATTATTTTAAGTAGGCTTCACATCCAGCATGGAGCCCAAATGTGAGGCTTGAAGTCACAACCTTGAGATCAAGACCTGATCTGAGATCAAGAATCAGATGCTTAACTGACTGAGCCACCCAGGCTTCCCCCACCCCCAAATTTTTTTTTAAGTAAGGGTTACTATTTGGACGCCTGGGTGGCTCAGTCAGTTGAGCATCTGACTCTTGATTTCGGCTCAGGTCATGATCCCAGGGTCATGGGATCGAGCCCTGCATTCAGGGTCTGCGCCGAGCATGGAGTCTGCTTAAGCTTCACTCTCTCTTCTGCCCCTCTCCCTAGCTCACGTGCGCTTTCTCTCTCTCTCTAAAAAAATTAAAATAAGTAAAATAAAAGAGTAACAATTGATAAAGTAAATAAGATATAGGGATATAATATACAGTATAGGGAATATCGTTAATAATATTGTAACAACTTTATATGGTGACAGATGGTGATCATTTCATAATGTATATAAATATTGAATCACTGTGTTGTATACCTGAAACTAATACAATATTGTATGTCAATTATTCTTCCATAAAAAAAATTTTTTAAGCTAACTCTGAGGTGATGGATGTGTTAATAAACTTGATTGTGGGAGTTCTTTCACAAGGTATCAAATCATCACGTTGTACACCTTAAACATTACAATTTTATTTGTCATTTATACTTCAATAAAGCTGGAAAAAGAATTTCTAAAGAAAATTAAGTTACTAGAGTGTAAATTTTGATGATAAATTAATTTACAAGGAAGAAAAGGCAAAACTGGGGTTTCCCTTAGGAAGAGTAAATTCCGCCTCTGGACTGCAGCACCCACTCCTGCCCAGGAGTTTCCAGACTGTCGGCCTGCCTTACAGACGTCACACTGGCCTCACCCACCTCCACGGTTGAGGAGCCGATCCCTTGCAGTAAATCTCTTCATGTATAGGGGCACCTGGCTGGTTCAGTCACTAGAGCAGGCAACTCTTGATCTTGGGGTGGTGAGTTCAAGCTCCACACTGGGGGTAGAGATGACTTAAAAATAAAATCTTAAGGGCACCTGGATGGCTCAGTCGTTAAGTGTACGACTTCTGCCCAGGTCATGATCTCGCGGTTCATGAGTTCGAGCCCCAAGTCCCGCTCTGTGCTGACAGCTCAGAGCCTGCAGCCTGATATGGATTCTGTCTCCCTCTTTCTGCCCCACCCCTTTCAAAATAAATAAGTGTTAAAAATGTAAATAAATAAATAAAAATAAAATCTTAAAGGGGCACCTGGGTGGCTCAGTTGGTTAAGCGTCTGACTTCAGCTCAGGTCATGATGTTGCGGTCATGATGTTCACGAGTTCAAGCCCTGAGTGGGCTCTGTGCTGACAGCTGGAGACTACTTCGGATTCTGTCTTTCTCTCTCTCTCTCTCTCTCTCTCTCTTTCTCTTTCTGCCCCTCCTCCTCTTGTGCTCTGTCTTTCTCCCTCTCTCACAAAAATAAAGCATTTAAATAAATAAAATCATAAAAAAAACCTCTTTATGTATATATGTACGTATGTCTCCTGCTGGTTTTCCTCTGGAAGAATGTGACTCATACAACAGGCAGGTTTACTTAGGCAACAGAACAAGTCAAGGTTGGGTATTAATTCCCTCAAGGTTTGCTCCATACCCACTCCCTCTACAAACTAACCTGTACCTTCACTCATCTTCATTTTCTTCTTTCTTAAGGTTTCCTGCCCCAACAGCTACCTAAAACATCCCCCCAATCTCCTGCGAGAACTTGTTCCATCAGTTCCCTCGTCTTTCCTGAATCCTCAGCCTCTTCCTCCCTCTGACTCCTTCTTCGTCATATAAACATGCTCATGTCTCCCCTGTCTAGGAAAAAAATCCAATCTCTCTTTCCTTACATCCCCCATAACTGTGACTAGCCTATTTTCTGGCTTTCTGGAGCCAGACATCTTGGAATATTCAAGTCTTGCTGCCTGTATTTCCTCATTTCCCATTCATTCCTTAGCCAACTGCAGCCTGGTTTCAGCTTCCCCCCATCCCCCCCGAAGCTCTTTCGGGATTATTCGTGACCTTCTGATTGCCAAAGCCAAAGAAACTCAAGTCCGTCTTTTTCTTGCTTAGATGGCAGTAACAGCTCCATGAAATTTCTCTCTTGCCCCTGAGTGCATTCCCTCCCCGGCCCCTCCCGTCTCTTTTCTCTAACCAATTCCTCTTTGGTATTCTCCAATCCTCTGACGCCAGCCTTCTTCTCATTTTATATGCCCACAGTTTTCCCACGTGACTTCTTCCACATCCATCACTGGAAGTCCATTGTCTCTGTGCTTGTGACTCCTGAATCTAAGGCTTACTTGAAAGCTGTATCCAAGCCTTTATTACTAAATAGTCCTCTGTGTAATGTTGGGTCTCCATCAGGATGTGCCGCAGATACGTCAAAATGCAGCAGGTCCTTGGAGCAACTGTCTGGCTCAGTCAGTTAAGCGTCTGACTCTTGATTTCGGCTCGGGTCATGATCTCAGGTTTGTGAGATCGAGCCTTGCATAAAGCTCTGCACTAGTGGCACGGACCCTGCTTGGGATTCTCTCTCTCTCGCTTCCCTGCTACTGTGCTCTCTTGCTCTCTTTCTCTCTCTTCCTCCCTCTCAAAATAAATATTATTTAAAAATGCAACAGGTCCAAAAGCTAATTTCTCCTCCTGTAGTCCCCATCTTAGAGAGAATCTCTCTCTTCCCAGTTGCCCATACTAGACATGATAGTTCTTCTAGACTCTCCTCTTTGACTCACCTTCATGGGTTCTTTTATCAAGTTCTTCTAAGTCTCCCCTCCCCCTCGAATCTTTCAAATTCCTCCCTCTCTTTTTTCCTCACATCACTGCCTTTGTTCAGACATCCATCATTTCTGATCTAGACCTGGTCTCTTAACTATTATCTCATCCTGCTTCACCTTCAATCCATTTTCCCCACTTACACAAGGAAAGATGATTTTCGTATAAATCTTACCAATCCCCTGGGCGAAATCTTGGTTCAGTGGCTTCTTGTAGCCCATAAAATAAAGTTTCAACAGTTTAGCATGACATGCATGGTCCCTGCCTTTCCATGAGGCTTCATCTTTACCCAGAAGAACTTTGCATTTTAACTGTGCAATTGTCATTTTAATGTGTTCATATTTCTGCATAGGCTGTGGCCTGAGCCCAGTACTATACCCCTATCACACACGCACATGGGTACGCTCACTCACAAACACACACACACACACCCCTTCCTTCACCAAGTCTTCCCTTTGACTACAGGAAAAGAAATCTTCAGTGGTCTTTGTATTCCCAAGCACCTAGCAGAGAGCATTTGATAAACGTATGATTAGCTCAATTTAGCAATTTTAGAACTTTATAAGGAAAGGAAAATTTTCTTTAAATAAAATCTTTTACAAAAGCCTAAAATGCCAACTACGCAAAAGCCGGGAATCCCATGACTTCGTCCTCTTCTGCGGCAGCTGCCTGTCAGGTGCCAGCGACTTCACTGGCCCAGGGTGAGACCCGCTGGTGCAAAGCTGATCCTGAAGTTGACCAGGTATCTGATGTGTCAGATTCAGCCACACAAGGGTACGAAGTCCTGACACGTGCTACCACGTGGATGAACATTGAAAATACGCTAAATGGGAGAAGCCAGACACAAAAGACCACACTACTGGACGATTCCATCTACATGAAATGCCCGGAAGAGGGAAATCCATAGAGACAGAAAGTAGATGGGTGGTTACGAGGGGCTGGGGGAGAGGAATGGGGAGCAACTGCTTAATGGGGATGGGATTTCTTTCTGAGCTGATGACGAAATTCTGGCATTAGTGGTGATGGTTGCACAATCTGTGAATGTACTAAAAACGTCAGAAATGGCACACTTTAAAAGGTCGAATATTGGGGCACCCGGATGGCTCGGTCAGTTAAGTGGCTGACTCTGGATTTCAGCTCAGGTTATGATCTCACGATTTGTGAGATCGAGCCCCGCCTGGGCTCCGCACTGAGTGTGGAGGCTGCTTGGGATTCTCTCTCTCTCTCTCTCTCTCTCTCTCTCTCTCTCTCTCTCTCTCTCTCTCTCTCCCCCCCCTCTCTATCCCTCTGCCGCTCATGCTCTGTCTCAAATAAACTTAAATAAATAAATAAATGGGAGAATTTTATGTACTTTATATCTCAAAACAAATTACTCTGACATGATACTCCATCCCATGGAATTCTTTGAGAGAAATAAAGGAATTGTTCTAAAAACTATCTAGGCATGAGCTTGTTTCTGTAATGTTAATATTTCTTCCTCAAATTACATGTAAACAATTGTTATCTTTGTCTCATTGGGAAGAGATGTGACTCTGGCATTCCCCATGATGTGAATAAATCTTTGGGGAGCAATGAGTGACTTCCCTCATCCCCAACCACCACCACCAAAAGGCAAAAACAAAACACTGTGGTAATTTTAGGACTGGGCACTAGAATCCCAAGAATTATTTCCAAAGTGACTCTGTATCCTTGCTGAATCTCTCCAGCCACTCTGTTGCTTTCCCTGAATGGTAACCAACCCCCGACGTTCATGGAAACCCACCATGGACATCTATCCCTCTTGGAATGCCCTTTTTTTGAGGATGGAATTGGCAGAATAGAAGCTGTTGAGGAGGTGGCAGCTTCCTAGGGAAAGAAGCCCAATTCTGAGCGAGCTAAGCTAAGCAGGGAGCATCAGTGCTTATGGGCAAAGGTGGGGAGGGACTAGGCTGGAGTAAGAGACAAGAGTTCTCGACACAAACTTAGGCCAAGCTTCGGGAGACAGGTGGATTCTGGGAAAGCACGAAGGAGAGTGGCCCAGGCCACCCAGAGACAGCAAGTGGGTTAATGCCAAGAGAGCCAGGTGACAGCCTTTTGGTGGGGGAACACTATCTCAAGGGGAGACAAGGGCTAGAGACTGGGACATCTGGGGTTTGGGGGGGAAGCTAGGCTGCACCCTCAGGCTTAACTCCAGTTTGGGTAAACAGTCTCAGGAGCTATCCTTGAAAAAAAGAGTTGGAGCAATCCAGAATCTTACCTCTTCTCCATAAACCAGGAAGAAAAGCCCAAGGCTTTTACACCTCTCTCTCTCCCTCCCACTCTTCACCAGAAAGACGTCTATAGATAGCCAGAAAGGACATTCACACATCCACAGCCAGAGTCAGGAGGCGGGTCCCAGCTGCACACACCCACATGCACTCCAGCGTCAGCTATGTCCTTCTATTATTATTTTTATTGAACCCTGTAGGTGAGGTTAGTGGTAAGGCGGTTCTCACAGCCGGCTGCAGCGGTTCAGCAACTGGTTCAATACCCGCGGTGGAAGCCCCAGTGCAGGCCGATGGCATTGATGAGGATGCTAGCGCGACCGCTAATGAATCGTAATACGGTGTTGTGGTACAAGGGGACAGCACTGAAACTCCTGCCTATGTCTGTCCCAAAAGGCAGGTACCGGCCCTTGTTAGTCACAAAGACCAGCTTCCTCAGGTAGTAGTCGTACTTGCCAGACACCTGGATCACTGACTCCCCGGGGTGCAGGAAAATCTCCTCCAGGTCTCCCTGGGTGCCACCCACATAGTCGCTCCACGCCTTGCCATAGCGCACCTGGAGGCTAGGGGTGGGGGCGGGTGGGGGGGGAGGGAAGACTGAGCAGGGTGATTGGAATTCAGGACCTCTTGGTCTACAAGCCAAGAGACCTGCAAACTGTGGCCAGGGAGGACAGGTCCCCTGCCAGTCCCAAGGTGTGTGAGGGATGAGGGAGGCCTTGAGGTCCTACTGGGAACTTCAACTCCTTTTGCTGACAGATAGGCTCAGAGAGGAAAAGTAACTTGGCCGGAGCCTCCCAGACAGTGGTAGAGCTTCAGTTTGAAATCTAGGTTCCCGCTGTGCCCCCAACCCCTACGTGAAAGAAGCAGATGGGCCTTTCTGGATGGCTTTCATGAGGGAAGAGACTCTGCTGCCCCAGGATCAGAAGGATACAGGTTTTGGGGAGAGGCGTCAGCCAAGATGGAGGATGCCCAAGGGGATCTACACCTCAGGTGGGGCCAAGGTAGCCAGCTTCCCAGCGCCTCAGCGGCTGTGGTACAGATTTGCCCAAGACGTGCACGCTGGGGGCTGTAGGGCTGTAGCAGCACCAGCCTCAGACCCCAGCCTCCTGATACCCTTCACATCCCAAGTTATCCCTGGGACTTGTTGACTGAAACAGATGTGACTCAAAGTGACTGAGAACTTTCCAGTGTGGTAGGATAGGAGAAGACCCCCCCAAACCACAGACACACAAAGAATCTTACCCTATGATGTAGTTGTTGTCGATGCGGACCCGGATGGCAGTGATGGGGCCCTCCAGCTGGTAGCCAGAATGGGAGAATCGCTCGCCTCCAGCGCCTCCATACTCTCCATTATAGGAGGAGGACCTAGCCTGAACTGGAGGGGACAGTAGGCGTCAGAAGGAGAGATCTCAAGAGCTCTAGTCCCTCCTCACCACTCCTACACCTCCCACAACTCGACGTCCACCACCCCAAGCCAGCCCCTGCGAGCCTTGGCCACTGGCAAAGCAGGAAGCTGCCTTCCCATGACGCTAATACTGGGCTCCTGGCCTCTCACTTACTGGCATTGGCCGAGGCTGATGCGCAGACAAGGGCAAGAAGAGCAATGGTCAACATTCTGGGGCTGGAGGGGAAAGAAAGGAGAACGTCAAGGTTCATTCACCCTGTTTCCTTTGTACTTCATTTACCCAAGCTTCCCTGGGTTAGACTTCCAGTTGAGACTTGGCCCTCTTTGTCCCTCAACTCAGACCTAACTGACCCAGTCTTGGGCTCAGAAAGGATTGCCCCTAGTCTCTAGTCCTGCTCCTGGCAGGTACGGTGTCCTTAACCCCTCTGTCGTCCCTGGTCTCGAGGTAGCCGACCCCCTTGTTCCATCCTGAGTCAGAAGATCAGTCCTAAGCCTCTGTCTGGACCAACCCGTGTAAGTCCTGGTCCCTCCTGGCACAAAGCAGGAAAAGAGTTTCAAAGAAGTGGAGGCCATCTCCAAACCATAGAGATGGTTGAGTTTACCAAACCAGGATTCTGAGCAAAACCTAACTGCAACCTGCCTGTGATACATGGGCCTGCCTTGGGGGACCTCCGGGGGAGAGTTTAAATTCCTAGCTTTAGCTGGGTCTCAAATCAGAAGGAAAGGAGCATTTTAGGGGTGCATCTTTGTGTCACCCAGGCAGTGAGGGTGATTATAGACGAGACTGTGCCAATACCAGAATCGGAACAGTTGAGAAACTGCACAACGAGTTTGGACCACAGCTCAAGATACCAGATTCCAAATGCCTGGTCTATTAGTCATAATTCATTCTCCACTAACACAAATCTGGCTGTATCGATACCCCGAGCATCCCAGGTGTCTCCAGTCCTTCCTCTGAGACCCAAATATCTTTGCACCTCCCTCAGATGCCCCAGGTAGCTGCCACACAGGTCTCCCCTGCCGCTCACTCCAGGCAGGCTGCTGTCCAGCGCCGCTTGAATTCCCCCCAACTCAAATCCAGTCATCCCTTTCACCCCTTAGCCCAGGCCTCTGTCACCCCTCACCTGGCAGTTCCAGGTGCAAAGTAACCACCTGGAAACTTCCAGATCTTTTATAGCAGGTCCAAGCCCTCTGCCTGCTCTTTATTGTGTGAACCTCACCACCTGAGCAAACATGGTCAGCCTCTAGGGTCAGTTGTCAGGCAGGGCCTGGAATACCATATCCTGCCTCTCCCCACAAGAGTTTCATGTGGCAGGGTGGGTCCACTCTGGGCCAAGGCCCAGATCTCAGGATGGGCAGAATAAACTTGAGAAAAGGTCACAAACCCAAGGGCCAGCAGCTTTTGGTGGGCAAAGTAGCTAAGTGCTTCTGGATGTAGTCTAAGGTTGTCACCCCCCCTATTTGGGTGTTCTGTAGGTGCTCCTACCTGCAGTCTGTCATCTTTCAGGAGAAACCTTGTCCTCACTGTCCTGCATTTGAAATCTAGATTCTCTTGTGAAGGGATGATACACCCAACACCCTGTACTTAGGAGCGTCTACTATTTTCCAGACAATTTTTTTCCTTCTCATCCCGTTATTTTATATGAAAAAAAATTCAAACATAGGAAATATTTAAAAAATTATACAGTGAACACTCATATACACACCACATAGATTCTACCATGGTTAATACTTTGCTGTACTTGCCTTCCCCCCCACCCCCCCGCCCCATCTATCCATCCCCAATCTGCCAGACTGTTTACAAAACTTTTCTGAGAAGGGTAACGTGTTGTTGCAGGTGGACAACGAACACCTGTCAATCTCCCGCCTGGGAGACAGACAGTCAGACCAAGAGGCATGTGGGACGCTGAGGAAGTAACGGTACACGGTTCCTCCCTTGGGGGAAGTTCTGGGCTCAAGGCCCTCGGGGCTCCTGGGAGCCGTGACTGAATCTGCTGGGGGATAAAGCCCACACAGGGCAACAGCTCCTTCCCATAGGCCTTAGATTCGTGTCATAGATTTCTTCTCTTCCGAGGCCCTTCTGTTCCACCGGAGTCTCTAGACGGACTCCTGAGTCCGCACATTTATGGAGCATCTGTATGTTGGAGGCACCATTCTAGATGCTGGAAAGACAGCCACAGAGGAAGTCAAATCGTACTGCTGGAGCTTTCGCTGCAGGGTGGGGGGTCGGACAATTGAACAACTCGTTCCCATGGGCTAGGCCAGGAGGAAAAGAGGCAGAGTGAACCAGGAGAAGGGCTGGGAAAGCTGTCCCTCTGCCTGGGAGGCCCCCCCTCTCCTCGGGTAACATTTGCGAAGACCTCACCGAAGTGATGGAGAGACTACAGATGTTTGGGTGAAGATTGGACCTGGTGTGGGAACGAGTAGGCAAACCCTGAACAGGAAGTGTGCGGAACAGTGTGCGGGGAGGGCAGGGTGGCTGCTGGGAAGTGTGGCTGCCAGCGGAGGGGAGGTGTGGGTAGCAGCTGGTGGTAGGGCCTGGGAGGATGTGGTCAGGAGTTTGGATTCCTCCTGAAGGTGAGGGGAGCCACCAAGTGGTTTCGTTCCACTTTTAAAAGTGGAGAATGGACGGGGTGGGGAATGAGGGTGTGTGGAGGGGAAGGGGGAGGGGGAGCCCACCTCAGGAGGCAGGAACAGTGTGAGCTCTCATACCCCCCAACCCTTGTCTCAAGGGGCCCCTGCTCAGAGGACTATTTCCTCTCTCAGATAAAGCCTCTTAAATCCTGGTGCAAATTCACACCCCAGGGGGGAGAATCTGCCCCTTGACTCCCATCACTGATTTTTCAAAATGTATTTCCAAATGATAGCAGATCTGTTTCCTGTTAAGAAAAAAAAAAATTCTCTGTCTCCTCATTTATGCCTTGGGTAAATGGTGGTTTCATTTGAACAAAGGGTTTTACCACAAAAGCAAATGTGAACAGTGCTTTTCTGTTCACCCTTCATGGTTCCCGTGAAGAAAGTAAAGTCTTGAGAGAGAAGTGACCTCACTAAGCTGCAGAGAGGGTCCCTCCACTCCCTGCTGTAGAGGCCACTTGTAGGCAAACAGGCTTGGGTGACAGGAGGTAGAAAAGGGCCACAGCGATGGGATGCAAGCTGGTGCAGCCACTCCGGAAAAAGTATGGAGGCTCCTCAAAAAATTAAAAATAGAACTACCCTACGACCCAGCAACTACACTACTAGGTGTTTATCCAATGGATACAGTGTGCTGTTTCGAAGGGACACTTGCAGCCCAATGTTTATAGCAGCACCACCGACAATAGCCAAAGTATGGAAAGAGCCCAAATGTCCATTGATGGATGAATGGATAAAGATGTGGTGTATATATATATATACAACGGAGTATCACTCGGCAATCAAAAAGAATGAAATCTTGCCATTTGCAGCTACGTGGATGGAACTGGAGGATATTATGCTAAGCGAAATTAGAGAAAGACAAAAATGATATGACTTCACTCATACGAGGATTTTAAGATACAAAACAGATGAACATAAGAGAAGGGAAGCGAAAATAATATAAAAACAGGGAGGCGGACAAAACAGAAGAGACTCTTTAATATGGAGAACAGGCAGAGGGTTACTGGTGGGGGTGTGGGAGGGGGGATGGGCTACATGGGTAAGGGGCACTAAGGAATCTACTCCTGAAATCATTGTTGCACCATAGGCTAAATAATTTGGATGTAAATTTAAGAACATGAAATTAAAAAAATGATAAAGTAAAAAAATCTTAAAAAAAAAAAAAGAAAAGAGCCACGGCGACCCCCTGGCTGAATACAGACAGGCCCATGGGTGGGGGCACCTCCATGAATCAGTTATAGGCTCTAACTGACCAATGGGCTGCTTACAACCAGGCACAGTCACCACCAAAGGGGAGAATTCCATACATCTCCATAAGTCCTCACCTTCCCCCTTCCAAAATAGTCCCCCATCCCCCGCACTGCCTCTTCTCAGACAGCCTCTCCTCTGCAACCTTGCGGTGTATTCCATAAGCTTCTATCTCCTTTGTTCTGCCTCAGGCGAATTCTTTCACGGCCCAAGCCACCAGCCTCCACCAGGTGGTCACTGCACATTTGGGGGCCCCCATCTGATCGGGACACCACACCTTGCCTCCTGTCCCTCGTAACCCACGTGCCAGTCCCTACACTAGCCAGCTGTTTGCTCCTGCCACTCTGGCTGCCTAAATGTTCTCCTGTCCTGCTCACCTGCCCATCTTCTACCCTTAAGACATTCAGCCCCTACCCCACCACCACCACCCCTTGCACGCACCACCCCCTGCACTCCTCCCTAGGGCTTCTATCATAGGGGTCTCCCTCCAGCCCCTCCACTTCAGACAGAATTCCTTTCTCTGGCCTCCAACTGTGTTTGCTACCTCCCCAGCTCAGCTCTGATTACCCTGCGCTGTACTTTATCTGTGTACACAGAAGCCTTCTCCACCAAACCCCAAGCCCACTCTAAGGCGGAAGGCCTGTCTTGTCCGACTCTGAATTCCAGGCTCCTGCTTCCCATCTGGCACATTACAGGTGCCCCATAAATGACTGTCACATGCCTTGTCTGCAGTGCGAATTCCATTAAATACTCCTCCTTTGTCTTTTCAGGCCAGTGTCTCTCTTCTGGCAGGCTTGAATTTGGGTTTTCTTGTTTCCTATTTCTGAACCTTCTGGTGAAACCCTGTTCGGTAGCATACTGTACATAAAGACGGAATTGTGGGTTGAGGTCCTCCATTCCAACACGCATTAGCCATGTGATTTTTAAAAAGTCACTAGGGTGCCTGGGTGGCTTGGTTGGTTAAGCATGTGTTTTCGATTCAGGTCATAATCTCACAGTTCGAGCCCCATGTCGGTCTCTGTGCTGACAGCTCGGAGCCTGGAGCCTGCTTCGGATTCTGTGTCTCCCTCTGTCTTTCTCTGCCCCTCCCTCACTTGTGTGGGCTCTCTCTCCCAAACTCTCATAAATACATAAATAAGCGCTAAAAAATAAAAAGCCACTATTTCTTAGAGCCTGTATTTCTGCATTTGGAACATGAGAAGCAAATGGTCTCGAGATCAACCAAAATCCTCAAGGACAGAGTTCTTCAGACTGTGGGTCTTAACTCACTAGTGGACCATGAAATCATTTTAACAGCTCAAAAACAACGTATTTTTTTAAGTTTATTTTCTTTAGTAAGCACTCTACCCAACGTGGGGTTCAAACCCACAAGCCCTACAACAAGAGTCTCATGCTTTCCCAACTGAGCCACCCAGGTGCCCCAAAACCAACATATTTTAGAACGAAATAGAGAAAGTAAGAGCATCGCATGTAACAAGGCTAAATACTATTTCCTGAGATAGCGTTTCAGTCAAATGCTCTATCCTACGGGTAACTGGCTCACAATATAAAATGTTCTTTTCTGTTGTGAACTGCTCTTAAAAAAAAAATCCTTGAGAAAAATAAACTCTACCTCTATCAAAGGGTACGATTTTTTATATGTCAACACAGTTCAAAACTGCCAGGCCAGAGTGGGTTGGGACACCTTTAGGGTAATGATTAGAGCAGCTCCTGAGACCCAGACTCAGGTATGGAAGAATATGTTGATAATCTTTTTATTTTATTTTATTTTTTGACATGGAATTGACACGTAACATTATATTAGTTTCAGGGTTTACAACATGCTGATTCGACATATGTATATATTGCAAAATACGTTAATCATTTCTTAAAGTCAGAAACCTATAGCAACCTGCCAAGAATTCATGCATAGAATGGTGCCTTAGTAAGAGACATGTCTTTAATTTTTTTTTTAATGTTTATTCATTTTTGAGAGAGAGAGACAGAGGGTGAGCGGGGACGGGGAGGGGCAGAGCGAGAGAGAATCCAAAGCAGGCTCCAGGCTCTGAGCAATCAGCACAGAGCCCGATGTGGGGCTCTAACTCGCTGACCACCAGGTCGTGACCTGAGCTGAAGTCGGACACTTAACCGACTGAGCCACCCAGGCGCCCCATGCAGTTAGCTTTATTTTTATGGTTTAGCTTAGTTCAGATCCTGGAGAGCTTGTAAATGCATCATACAACTTGACACAAGTATTTTTTTAATGTTTATTTCTTTATTTTTGAGACAGAGAGAGAGAGAGAGAGAGAGAGAGAGAGAGAGAACGAGTGGAGGAGGGGCAGAGAGAGAGGGTTCCACAGAATCCAAAGCACACTCCAGGCTCTGAGCTGTGAGCACAGAGCCCAGGGTGGAGCTGGAACCCATGAACTGTGAGATCATGACCTGAGCCGACGTCAGCCGCTTAACCAGCTGAGCCACCTGGGTGCCCTGGAACCTGGTTTTAATTTCCGTTTATTGCGCAATGATTACATGGTGGCTTTTTTTTAGCCTTTGTGTGTGGTTGTTGGTTTTTTTGAGATCTGATTGTTAAGTAATCTCTACATCCTACATGGGGCTCAACCTCACAACCCGGAGATCAGAGTCACATGCTGTACAGACTGAGCCAGCCAGGTGCCCCTAACCTCTATCTTTTTTGCCTTCAGCCTCCACATCTCTTACCGAAAGGCTTGATCAATTGTAATGCAACTGCAAAAGTTGCTTTGCTTATTTTTTCCTTTGTTTCCCCTATTTGTTTTCCTCCTCACAAAGAGCATTCTCCAGAACATAAAACAATATAACATCAAATATTGATATAACAATATCAAATGGGAATGAGGTGAGGTCATTCCACCAGGACACGGTCATTCTTGCTTTGTGTCAGGAACAATTCAGCTGAAAGTATGAGCTGATTTCGTTTCCTTCATATATGACTGAGGCTCCAACAGTCACCTGCTCTTGCAGTTGGCACGTTCTACAAACACAGGAAGACAGACGCGGGGTGGAGTGTTTGAGAGGCGCACAGACGGGGCAGGACTCAGAAGCTGGGTCCCTGGGGAAAGTTATTTCACTTCTCTCTGCTTCTGTTCTCATCTGAAAACACACACATACACAAACAAAAAGGCAATAATTTTGCCTACCTCCTCAGGTTGCTGTGGTTGTGATGTACTTAACGGAAGTAAAGTTCCAGAACACTGCCTGATGCAAGGCGAGCTCCGAGGAAGTTCTTCTGTTTCTCATCGTCTAAGGAGAGGCTCCATCCTGGCCAGGTATGTTGTGGAGGAGATAAAGCTTAACATTTTCTTGAGACCACCCATCTCCACCAGAATCAGACTAAGAACCTTCGTACGGGCAGGCCCACTTCGTGTAGGAATTGGGAAAATTGTGGCAGCCCCTTGGGCCCTCCTTTCTCCTGGGAACATCTGGTGGGCGGCCATGTATCACAGGGTGTGGGGTCAGATGCTGGCTACAGAAAGCCTCAGTATAGAATGGACCTCAGTGACTTTCCAAGTGGCATCATGGCAGAGAAAAGGGACCCATGTGCCATTCACAAGTGGCCATGTGGGAAGTCGCCCCTACACATACTTAGGTTCCTTGAGATCATTCTGGTCCCCTTACCTTCTTTTTTTTCTTATTCGTTTTTTAAGTTTATTTATTTATTTTGAGAGAGAGAGAGAGGGAAAACAAGTGGGGAGGGGCAGAGAGAGAGAATTCCAAGCAGTCTCCACACTGTCAGTGAGGAGCCTGATGCGGGGCTCAAACTCACGAACTGTGAGATCACGACCTGAGCCAAAGTCAGACGCTCAAGCGACTAAGCCACCCAGGTACCCCAGGTCCCTTCATCTTCTGATGGGGCCTGTGAGCTTTGGCTGCAGAGAACTGTTAAGGTATACAAGTGGCTAGATTGGACAGGGACTATCTAAGCAGAAGTGAAGGAAGGCATCCCAAGCAGGCTCCACTTGTTGGCACAAAGCCCAATACGGGGCTCATGAACCATGAGATCATGACCTGAGCCAAAATCAAGAGTTGGATGCCTAACCAACTGACCCACCCAGGCACCCTCCAAAAATGTTAAGCTATTTTTTTAAGTGATAAGAGATACTTAAGAATCAAAACATCCCATTTTGATTCTAGATCATGTCGGATCTTCCTGGTTTTAATAATGTTTACCCTTCCATTGTTTTGTTTAAATTTTAAATTAAAATTTTATTTTAGTAGGTTCCACACCCAGCATGAGGCTTGAACTCACAACCCTGAGATTAAGAGTCACAGGCTCTACTGACTGAGCCAGCCAGATGCCCTTAGTATTTTTTTTTTTTTTTGAGGAATGACTAATTAAAACAGAACATACATAATATTTAGATTTTACTTATTTATTAATTTATTTAGATGTAACATTTTTTATTGTTGTAAATACATGTAACAAAATTTATTATATTAACCTTTTTTAAAACTTTATGTATATATTTTGAGAGAGAGTGTGTGTGCACGGGCAAGCAAGCAATTGGGGGAGGGGAGAGAGGGAGGGAGGCAGAGAATCCCAAGTAAGCTCCACCCTCAGTGGGGAGCAGGACTTGGGGCTTGAACCCCCAAAACAGGAGATCATAACCTGAGCCGAATCAAGAGTCAGAAACTCAACTGACTGAGCCACCCAAGCACTCTTCTTTTTTTTTTTTAAGATTTTATTTTATTTATTTGTTAATTTTTTTGGAGAATTTTGTAATGTTTATTTACTTCTGAGAGACAGAGAGAGACAGAGCACAAGCAGGGGAGGGGTAGAGAGAGAGGGAGACACAGAATCTGAAGCAGTCTCCATGCTCCAAGCTGTCAGCACAGAGCCCAACATGGGGCTCAAACCCATGAACGATATCATGATTTGAGCTGAAGTCGGACGCTTAACCAACTGAGCCACCCAGGTGCCCCGAGCTCTTTTAAACAAACTTGAATACGTGCCCAGGAAGTCTCCTGAAGTGGGTATGGAGGATCCCTCCTTGCCTTGGCCTTTGGTGGTGTGAGTTGTGGCAGCCTGCTCCCAGATGGTCTTAAACTAGGGTTTCCTCACCTTCACAGTATTGACATCTGACCCACGTAATGCTTGGTGGGGGAGACTTTCCTGTATGCTGTAGGATATTTAGCAGCCTCTCTGGTCTCTATTCACTAGGTACCAGTAGTAACCCCATAGATGTTACAACCAAAGATGTCTCCAGACATCGCCAAGCGTCACCTGTGTGAGGTCAAGCCCCGCGTTGGGCTCTATCCTTGGCATGAAGGCTACTTATGTTAAAAAAGAAAAAAGAAAAAGTTAATCAAAGGAAGGTATGAGACGAAAAGTTGAAAAATCTCTCAGGATGTAGAACAAAATGACAACGAAATGGAAAATATGAAAGAAAAGTTAAGAGATGGAGGGCCAATCTATTCCATATTAATCTAACAGAAGTTCCAGAGAGCACCAAGAAAATGGAGGAGAGGAGAAAATCAAAGATTCTATTTGAGAAAAAAAACATTTCAAGCAGAGAAAACAGGTCTGTAAAGTGGCTCTCACCTGGCTGCACCCTGGATCACCTGAGAGCTCTTAGAAACACACACACCAAGATCCCTGCTTCTCCTCAAGGTGGAGTCACAGGGACCAGCTTTACCTTCCCGCCAGAAACCACTACCACCACCACAGCAACAAAACCAGACAAAACACACGATACAACGGTTTTCAAAACAGTGGACACCAAGCAATGAAAGACAGTAACAGATGCCTCACAATCCCAGAGAGAAAGGAAAACAAGCGAGATTTGTCCTTTGAGGCACTAGTGTGAGAGCCATCTCTGCAGGTGGCTGTGCTCAAGGCTTTTTCTCACCAGCCCGACTAACAATGTGACAAAGTGGAGGGCAGAGTGTTCAGGAAGGGTTTCACTTAGTAGTGGGGAATAATCAGCCCTAAGCTGAACACTACTATGCACCTGCCTAGCTAATCACACAGATTACCAAAGTATCTGGCACTCGGCAAGGTAAAATTCACAACGCTGGCCAAGCAACCACAGATTATGCATGACACAGAATGAGGAGAATCATCAATCAATTGAAACCAACCCAGCACTGATACAAACGCTAGAGGGAGCAGAAAAGGACATTAAACAGCTATTATAATGGTATTCCATATGTTTTTAAAAAGTTAAATAGAGACATGGACATATAAGAAAGAAATGAAAATTCCAATGTCAGGGACGCTTGGCTGGCTCAGTCGGTAGAGCACGCAACTCTTGCTCTCGGGGTTGTGAGTTTGAGCCCCACGTTGGGTGTCGAGATTACTTAAAAAATTAAAATCTTAAAAAAATACAGAAAATTACAGTGTCAGAGATGAAAACTACACTGAATGGAATCAACAGTAGATTCGACATTGCAGAAGAAAAGATTAGTGAAGCTAAAGGCATAGCCACAGAAATTATCTAAATGAAACACACAGAGAAAGGAAGTTTTTGTTTTCTTTTGTTTTGTTTTGTTGTTTTTAATTTACATCCAAAGATTTCAGGAGTAGATACCTTAATGACCCTTACCTATTTAACCCATGTCCCCTCCCACCACCCTTCCAGTAACCCTCTGTTCTCCATATTTAAGAGTCTCATGTTTTGTTCCCCTACCTGTTCTTATGTTATTTTTGCTTCCCTTCCCTTATGTCCATCTGTTCTGGGTCTTAAAGTCCTCATATGAGTGAAGTCATAGGATATTTGTCTTTCTCTGACTGACTAATTTCGCTTTCCTGCATCCCAGAGGTTTTGGGTTGTGGTGTTATCATTTTCATTGGCTTCCATGAACTTTTTAATTTCTTCTTTAACTTCTTGCTTAGCCCATTCTTTCTTTACTAGGATATTGTTTAGTCTCCAAGTATTTGTTACCCTTCCAAATGTTTTCTTGTGGTTGATTTCGAGTTTCATAGCGTTGTGGTCTGAAAATATGCACAGTGTGATCTCGATCTTTTTGCACTTGTTGAGGGCTGATTTGTGTCCCAGCATGTGGTCTATTCTGGAGAACGTTCCATGTGCACTGGAGAAGAATGTATATTGCACTGCTTTAGGATGAAGTGTTCTGAATATATCTGTTATATCCATCTGGTCCAGTGTGTCATTCAAAGCTATTGTTTCCTGGTTGATTTTTTGATTAGGTGATCTGTCCATTGCTGTGAGTGGGGTGTTGAAGTCTCCTACTATTATGGTATTACTATCAATGAGGTTCTTTATGTTTGTGATTAATTGATTTATATATTTGGGTGCTCACACATTTGGCACATAAATGTTTACAATTGTTAGGTCTTCTTGGTGGATAGACCCCTTATGTATGATATAATGCCCTTCTTCATCTCTTGATACAGTCTTTATTTTAAAGTCTAGATTGTCTGATATAAGTATGGCTACTCCGGCTTTCTTTTGTTGACCGTTAGCATGATACATGGTTCTCCATCCCCTTACTTTCAATCTGAAGGTGTCTTTAGGTCTAAAGTGGGTCTCTTGTAAGCAGCATATAGATGGATCTTGTTTTCTTAATCCATTCTGTTACCCTGTGTCTTTTGATTGGAGCATTTAGTCCATTGACATTTAGAGTGAGTACTGAGAGATATGAATTTATTGCCATTATGCTGTTTGTGGAGTTGGAGTGTCTGGTGGTGTTCTCTGGTCCTTTCTAGTCTTTGTTGCTTTTGGTCTTTATTTATTTATTTGTGTTTTTTGTTTCATCTTTTCTCCCCTCAGAGAGTCCCCCTTAAAATTTCTTGCAGGGCTGGTTTAGTGGTCACAAACTCCTTTAATTTTTGTTTGTCTGGGAAACTTTTTATGTCTCCTTCTATTTTGAATGACAGCCTTGCTGGATAAAGAATTCTTGGGTGCATATTTTTCCAATTCAGCACATTGACTATATCCTGCCACTCCTTTCTGGCCTGCCAAGTTTCTGTGGATAGGTCTGCTGCAAACCTGATCTGTCTTCCCTTGTAGGTTAGGGACTCTTTTTCCCTTGCTGCTTTCATGATTCTCTCCTTGTCAGAGTATTTTGTGAATTTGGCTCTGATATGCCTTGTTGATGGTCGGTTTTGTTGAATCTAATGGGAGCCTCTGTGCTTCCTGGATTTTTATGTCTGTGTCTTTCCCCAGGTTAGGAAAGTTTCCCGCTATGATTTGCTCACATAACCCTTCTACCCCTCTTTCCCTCCCTTAAATTTCTTAAATCGTGCCCTTTTCCCTTAATCTCCCTCTTTTTTTCTGCTTCATTATTCTCCATAAGTTTGTGCTCTATATCACGGATTCTCTGTTCTGTCTCATCCATCCTTGCTGCTGTGGCCTCCATTCGAGATTGCAGCTCAGTTATAGCATTTTTTATTTCATCCTGACTAGACTTTACTTCTTTTATCTTCCCAGAAAGGGATTCTAATCTATTTTCAACTCCAGCTAGTATTCTTATTATCATGATTCTAAATTCTGGTTCAGACATCTTGCTTGTTTCTGTGTTGGATAAGTCCCTGGCTGTCGTTTCTTCCTGCTCTTCCTTTTGGGTTGAATTCCTTCGTTTCATCATTTTGAAGGGAGAAAAAGAATGAATGAGGTAAAAAAATAAAATTTTAAAAATACTAAAATTAAAAAATATTAAACTTAAAAAATTAAAAACGAAGACACACACACACACACAAAATCGAATAAATAATCCAAGATCCTAGGTGTGTTTTGGTCAGGGCGTTGAAAGGGGCTTGATAGATTAGAGAAAAAAGGGGAAAGGAAAAAAAAAGGAAATCATTTGAAAATTTGAAAAAATGAATACACTGAAGTAGACTAAAATGAAATGATGGAAGTAAAATAGAATTAGAAAAAAATACAGAAAATTAAGAAATATAGTAGAAAAAATAAAGAAAAATATCTTAATAAAAATTGAAAATACATGATTTTTATTTTTTTCTGTATTCAAGAAAAAGAAACGAACAAGAGAATAAAGAAGAAAGGAACAAAAAGAAAGAAAATTGAATAATGGCATGGTGAGCAGACTGAAATACGACTGAAATTATTTCGTTTTCTCCTAGTAGTCAAACTATGAAGCACTTTATAGTCCATAAACTAAGCAGGCAGAGAGTCTTCTGTTCCTGAAGAGCGAGGTTGGCCCAGTTGGGCGGAACTTAGTGTAATGGCTCCGTTCTCCAGTAGATGGCACTGCTTAGCTTGCTGGGGTGGACGGTTGTGGCGCTTGTTGTAGGTGCATTTGCGCATGCACGGGAGTGGTGAAAATGACGTCACCCAGCCACCCATTCTCTAGTATCAGAACTCTGTTCTCCCCGATCAGCAATCGCACACCCGTCCTTTGTATTTGGCTTCCATCCACTCCCCGCTTTTATGCAGTTCGTGACCAAGCCCCAGGCAGCACCTCCCTCCTGAATTTTGTCTCTGATGCGGTTGTTTTTCCTGGCCCCTTACTTCTGAGGGACTGGGGCTTTGACCCGTTCTGCCCTCTGTGGAGGGTCTCACCGAGCAATGGCCTGGTGCCAGCCGCACCCAGGAACGTTTGAGAGACCGTGCTGCTGCTGATGCCCAGAGACTGCGGCCGGGTGCCAGCCTGCCCCAGATAAAGTTCACACTATAGTGTAGCAGCAGCATTTCAGGGACTATGGAAAAATCACAACACGTGTCTGGCACCAGGCTTTACCCCCAACGACCCTGCTCTAGTACCAGCGAATGTGGTTGTTCTCCCGGGTCCACTGGGGCCTTGCCTTTGGGAACCACACAGGTGTCCTCCCAGCAGGGGAACCGCCTCTCCCGTGTGGCCTGAAGAACCCCAGACTCCACTCTGCTCCTGGAGATTCGCCCTTCCCACCAGAGCACCACCAGGTATCAGCTGCGGAGTTTCAGCCTCTGCACTCCCCCTGTTTGTAGAGTCTTAATGGAATTTAAACCCTCTCCTTTCTCCTTCTCCTTTTTTAGTTCATTCCCTGCGGCTGTTTACATTTTTCCACTTTCTCTCCAGGTGCTTTTGAGGGGGGTGCTTTTCACCTCCTCCCCCCACCCCCCATGTCTCCATCCTCTCTCCACACACAAAAGCAGGTCCCTACCCTCCTTGGCTCTCTACCTCCCAGTTCACCTCTCTGTGCTGCATGCCTGCTGAATTCTGTGGTTCAGGTTGTGCACATTGTTGTGTTAAGCCTCAGGTCAGTTTTCTAGGTGTGCAGGATGGTTTAGTGTTGGTCTGGCTGTATTTCATGGATGCGAGACACACAAAAAACTTCCATGCTGTTCTGCCATCTTGGCTCCTCCCCACCATAGGTCTGAAAGGAAGTTTTTTAAATGAAAAATGCATCCTTGTGCTGTGGGATGACCTCAAGTGGCCTAGTGTGTGAATGATTGGAGTTGAAGGAGAGGAGAGACAGAGAGATGGAAAAATATTTTAAGAACTAATGGCTGAATAATTTCCAAGCTTGATGAAAATTATAAACCTACAGATACAAGAAGCTCAACAAATCTCACCCACAAGAATCTCCACCGAGGCACTCCCAAAGGGGCACCTGGCTGCCTTCATCAGTAAATCACGCACCTCTTGGGCTCGGGGTTGTGAGTTCAAGCCCGAAGCCCCACATTGAGTATGGAGATTATTTAAAAACTAAAATCTTTACGGGCACCTGGGTGGGTGGCTCAGTTGGTTAAGTTCCAACTTTGGCTCAGGTCATGATGTCACAGTTCATGAGTTCAAGCCCCAAGTCCAGCTCCATGCTGATGGTGAGGAGCCTGCTTGGGATTGTCTCTCTCTCTCTCCTCCTCTCTCTGCCCTTTCCCTATGTTCTCTCTCTCTCAACAGTAAGTAACTTTTAAAATAAACAAAAGTAAATCTTTAATGGGGTTAAGATGGTTAAGTGTCCAACTCAGTGGTTAAGCATCCAACTCCTGATCTTAGCTCGGATCTTGATCTTGGGGTCGTGAGTTCAAGCTTTATGTTGGGCTCCATGATGGGCGTGAAGCTTACTTAAAATAAATAAATAAGTAAATAAAATTTTAAAAAAAGCAAAGCCCAAATTCATAGATCCTGAGAACAGATTGGTGAGTGAAAGGGGTCAAAAGGTACAAAGTAGAGTCATAAAATAAATAAGTCCTGAGGATGTAATGTACCGTGTGGTGCCTATAGTTAACAATATTGTAATCTATACTGGAAAGTTGCTAAGAGAGTAGATCTTAAGAGTTGTCATCACAAGAAAAGAAACGATGTGTGAAGATGGATGTTAACTAGACTTCTTGTGGTAATCATTGTGCAATATACACAGATATCAAATCATCACATTATACATTTCAACTAATATAATGTTCTATGTCAATTACATCTCAATTCAAAAAAAGTGAAGGCAAAAAAGAGACATTTTCAGATTTACAAAAGCTGAACCAGAAGACCCACACCCAATGAAATTGTAAAAGGACATCCTTTGAGCAGCAGAAAAATAATCCTAGAAGAAATCTGGATTCACAAAAGGAATGAGGAGCATCAGAAATAGTAGAAATTGTAGGGGCGCCTGGGTGGCTCAGTCAGTTAGGGGTCCAACTCTTGGTTCCAGCTCAGGTCATGATCTCACGGCTCATCAGTTTGAGCCCACATCAGGCTCCATGCTCACAGCACAGAGCCTGCCTGGTATTCTCTCTCTCCCTCTCTCTCTCTGCCCCTCCTCTGCTCTTTCTGTCTCTCAAAATAAATAAACTTAGATATAGGGGCACTTGGCTGGCTCAGTCAGTAGACCACGTGACTCTTGATCTCTGGGTTGTGAGACCGAGCCACACGTTGGATATGGAGATTATATAAAAATTTAAAAATTTAAAAAAATAGTAGACATATGGATATATATGTGTATATATATATACACATAAATATACATATATATGTGTATATATATATATATATATATGTATGACTTATTTTCTTATTATTTAAGTACCTTTCAAAGATAATTGATTTTTTTCAAAAAAAAGAATAGTATACTGTGGAGGTTACAATATATATAAAAGTTAAATACATGACAATGATAGCATAGAGGCCAGGAGAGGTGAAATGGAAGTCTACAGTTGCAAGGTTTTTATACTATGTATGATGTGGTGTAATGCTTCTCAGAAGCAGACTGAGAGAGGTTAAAGTTGAATGCTATAAACCCTAAAGCAACTACACACACACACTGAAATAGTTATAGCTCATAAGTCAACAAAAGAGAAAAAAAAAGCATTAAAAAATACCTCCAACAACAGGCACAAGAAGGGACGCCTGGGTGGCTCAGTCAATTAAGCGTCTGACTTCAGCTCAGGTCATGCTCTCAAGTTCATGAGTTCAAGCCCCATGTCTGGCTCTGTGCTGACAGCTCAGAGCCTGAAGCCCACTTAGGGTTCTGTCTCCCTCACTCTGCTCCTCCCCAACTCACGCTTGCTAGCGTGTGCACTCTCTCTCTCTCTCTCTGTCTCTCTCTCTCTCTCTCTCTCTCAAAATAAACATAAAATATTTAAATAAATAAATAACCTTAAAGTGGCGCCTGGGTGGCCCCTTCGGTTAAGCATCCAAATTCAGCTCAGGTCATGATGTTGCAGTTCACGAGTTCAAGCCCTAGTGGGCTCTGTGCTGACAGCTGGAGCCTGCTTCGGATTCTGTCTTTCTCTTTCTCTCTCTCTCTGCTGCTCCTCCTCCTGTGCTCTTCCTTTCTCCCTCTCTCACAAAAATAAAGCATTTAAATAAATAAAATGAAACGAAATCTTAAAAGAAAAAAACTCTTTATGTATATATGTACGTATGTCTCCTGCTGGTTTTCCTCTGGAAGAATGTGACTCATACAACAGGCAGGTATACTTATGCAACCGAACAAGTCAAGGTTGGGTATTAATTCCCTCAAGGTTTGCTCCATACCCACTCCCTCTACAAACTAACCTGTACCTTCACTCATCTTCATTTTCTTCTTTCTTAAGGTTTCCTGCCCCAACAGCTACGTAAAACATCCCCCCAATCTCCTGCGAGAACTTGTTCCATCAGTTCCCTCGTCTTTCCTGAATCCTCAGCCTCTTCCTCCCTCTGACTCCTTCTTCGTCATATAAACATGCTCATGTCTCCCCTGTCTAGGAAAAAAACCCAATCTCTCTTTCCTTACATCCCCCATAACTGTGACTAGCCTATTTTCTGGCTTTCTGGAGCCAGACATCTTGGAATATTCAAGTCTTGCTGCCTGTATTTCCTCATTTCTCATTCATTCCTTAGCCAACTGCAGCCTGGTTTCAGCTTCCTCCCATCCCCCCGAAGCTCTTTCGGGATTATTCATGACCTTCTGATTGCCAAAGGCAAAGAATCTCAAGTCCGTCCTTTTCTTGCTTAGATGGCAGTAACAGCTCCATGAAATTTCTCTCTTGCCCCTGAGTGCATTCCCTCCCCGGCCCCTCCCGTCTCTTTTCTCTAACCAATTCCTCTTTGGTATTCTCCAATCCTCTGACGCCAGCCTTCTTCTCATTTTATATGCCCACAGTTTTCCCACGTGACTTCTTCCACATCCATCACTGGAAGTCCATTGTCTCTGTGCTTGTGACTCCTGAATCTAAGGCTTACCTGAAAGCTGTATCCAAGCCTTTATTGCTAAATAGTCCTCTGTGTAATGTTGGGTCTCCATCAGGATGTGCCACAGAAACATCAAAATGCAACAGGTCCTTGGGGCAGCTGTCCGGCTCAGTCAGTTAAGCGTCTGACTCTTGATTTCGGCTCGGGTCATGATCTCAGGTTTGTGAGATCGAGCCTTGCATAAAGCTCTGCACTAGTGGCACGGACCCTGCTTGGGATTCTCTCTCTCTCGCTTCCCTGCTACTGTGCTCTCTTGCTCTCTTTCTCTCTCTTCCTCCCTCTCAAAATAAATAAGTATTATTTGAAAATGCAACAGGTCCAAAAGCTAATTTCTTCTCCTGTAGTCCTCATCTTAGAGAGGATCTCTCTCTTCCCAGTTGCCCATACTAGACATGATAGTTTTCTAGACTCTCCTCTTTCACTCACCCTCATGTGTTCTTTTATCAAGTTTTTCTGAGTCTTCAAATCTCCCAAATCTCTCAAATTCTTCCCTCTCTTTTTTTCATCACATCACTGCCTTTGTTCAAACATCCATCATTTCTGATCTAGACCTAGTCTCTTAACTATTATCTCATCCTGCTTCACCATCAATCCATTTTCCCCACTTATACCAGAAAAGATGATTTTCGTATAAATCTTATCAATCCCCTGGGTGAAATCTTGGTTCAGTGGCTTCTTGTAGCCCATAAAATAAAGTTTCAACAGTTTAGCATGACATGCATGGTCCCTGCCTTTCCGTGAGACTTCGTCTGTACCCAGTTGAACTTTGCATTTTAACTGTGCAATTGTCGTTGTAATGTGTTCATATTTCTGCATAGGCTGTGGCCTGAGCCCAGTACTGTGCCCCTATCACACACGCACATGGGTACGCTCACACACACACACATACACACACACATGCCCCTTCCTTCACCAAGTCTTCCCTTTGACTAGAGGAAAAGAAACAATTCTTCAGTGGTCTTTGTACTCCCAAGCACCTAGCAGAGAGCATTTGATAAACGTATGATTAGCTCAATTTAGCAATTTTAGAACTTTATAAGGAAAGGAAAGTTTTCTTTAAATAAAATCTTTTACAAAAGCCTAATGTGTCGACTACACAAAAGCTGGGAATCCCATGACTTCGTCCTCTTCTGCGGCAGCTGCCTGTCAGGTGCCAGCGACTTCACTGGCCCAGGGTGAGACCCGCTGGTGCAAAGCTGATCCTGAAGTTGACCAGGTATCTGATGTGTCAGATTCAGCCGCCAAGGGTACGAAGTCCTGAACATGCTACCATGTGGATGAACCTTGAAAATACACTAAATGGGAGAATCCAGACACAAAAGACCACACTGCTGTAAAATTCCATCTACATGAAATGCCCGGAACAGGGAAATCCATAGAGACAGAAAGTAGATGGGTGGTTACGAGGGGCTGGGGGAGAGGAATGGGGAGCAACTGCTTAATGGGGATGGGATTTCTTTCTGAGCTGATGACGAAATTCTGGCATTAGTGGTGATAGTTGCACAATCTGTGAATGTACTAAAAACGTCAGAAATGGCACACTTTAAAAGGTCGAATATTGGGGCACCCGGATGGCTCAGTCTTAAGTGGCTGACTCTGGATTTCAGCTCAGGTCATGATCTCACGGTTTGTGAGATCGAGCCCCGCTTTGGGCTCCGCACTGAGTGTGGAGGCTGCTTGGGATTCTCTCTGTCTCTGACTCTCTTCTCTCTGCCCCTCCGCCGCTCATGCTCTCTCTCAAATAAACTTAAATAAATAAATAAATAAATGGGTGAATTTTATGTACTTTATATCTCAAAACAAATTACTCTGACATGATACTCCATCCCATGGAATTCTTTGAGAGAAATAAAGGAATTGTTCTAAAAACTCTCTAGGCATGAGTTTGTTTCTGTAATGTTAATTAATATTTCTTCCTCAAATTACATGTAAACAATTGTTATCTTTGTCTCATTGGGAAGAGATGTGACTCTGGCATTCCCCATGATGTGAATAAATCTTTGGGGAGCAATGAGTGACTTCCCTCACCCCCAACCACCACCACCAAAAGGCAAAAACAAAACACTGTGGTAATTTTAGGACTGGGCACTAGAGTCCCAAGAATTATTTCCAAAGCAACTTTATATCCTTGCTGAATCTCTCCAGCCACTCTGTTGCTTCCCCTGAATGGTAACCAACCCCCGACGTTCATGGAAACCCACCATGGACATCTATCCCTCTTGGAATGCCCATTTTTGAGGATGGTATTGGCAGAGTAGAAGCTGTTGAGGAGGTAGCGGCTTCCTAGGGAAAGAAGCCCAATTCTGAGCGAGCTGAGCTAAGCAGGGAGCATCAGTGCTTATGGGCAAAGGTGGGGAGGAACCAGGCTGGAGTAAGAGACAGATTTCTTGACACAAACGTGGGCCAAGCTTCGGGAGTCAGGTGGATTCTGAGAAAGCACGAAAGAAAATGGCCCAGGCCACTCAGAGACAGCAAGTGGGTTAATGCCAAGAGAGCCAGGTGACAGCTTTTGGTGGGGAGACACTATCTCAAGGGAGACATGGTCTAGAGAGTTGGACATCTGGGGTTTGGGCAGTAAGCTAGGCCGCACTCTCAGGCTTGGAGCCCCAGTTTGGATAAACTAGTGTCAGGAGCCATCCTTGAAAAAAAAGAGTTGGAGCAAGACAGAATCTTTCCTCTTCTCAATAAACTATGAAGAAAAGCCCGAGACATTACACCTCTCTCTCTCTCTCTCTCTCCCTCCCACTCTTCACCAGAGAGACATCCAACAGATAGCCAGAAAGGAGATTCACACATCCACAGCCAGAGTCAGGAGGCGGGTCCCAGCTGCACACACCCACATACACTCCAGCGTCAGCTATGTCCTTTTATTATTATTTTTATTGAACCCTGTAGGTGGAGTTGGTGGTAAGGTAGTTCTCACAGCCCCACTGCAGTGCCCGGCCCAGAGCAAGGCTGCAGTTCAGCAACTGCCACAATCGCTGGGATAGACGTCCCAGTGCAGGCCGATGGCATTGATGAGGGCACCAGATCGGCCGCTGATGAAGCGTAGCACGGTGTTGGGGTACAAGGGGGCAGCATTGAAACTCGTGCCTGTGTCTTTCCCAAAAGGCAGGTACCGGCCCTTGTCAGTCACGAAGACGAGCTTCCTCAGGTAGTACTTGTACTTGCCAGACACCTGGATCACTGACTCCCCGGGGTGCAGGAATATCTCCTCCAGGTCTCCCTGGGTGCCACCCACATAGTCGCTCCACACCTTGCCATAGCGCACCTGGAGGCTGGGGGGGGGGGTGGTGAGGGAGGGAAGACTGAGCAGGGTGATTGGAATTGAGGACCTCTTGGCCTACAAGCCGAGAGACCTGCAAACTGGTGGCAGAGATGACAGGTCCCCTGCCAGTCCCAAGGTGTGTGAGGGATGAGGGAGGCCTTGAGGTCCTACTGGGAAATTCAACTCCTTTTGCCGACAGGCTCAGAGAGGAAAAGTAGCTTGGCTGGAGCCCCCCGGCCAGTGGTAGAGCTTCAGTTTGAAATCTAGGTTCCCGCTGTGCCCCCAACCCCTACGTGAAAGAAGCAGACGGGCCTTTCTGGATGGCTTTCATGAGGGAAGAGACTCTGCTGCCCCAGGATCAGAAGGATACATGTTTTGGGGAGAGGCGTCAGCCAAGATGGAGGATGCCCGAGGGGACCTACACCTCAGGTGGGGCCAAAGTAGCCAGCTTCCCAGCTCCTCAGCGGCTGTACTACAGATTTGCCCAAGACGTGCACACTGGGGGCTGTAGGGCTGTAGCAGCACCAGCCTCAGACCCCAGCTTCCTGATACCTTTCACATCCCAAGTTATCCCTGGGACTTGTTGACTGAAACAAATGTGACCCAAAGTGACTGAGAACTTTCCAGTGTGGTAAGATCGGAGAGGATCCCCAAACCACAGACACACAAAGAATCTTACCCTACGATGTAGTATCTGTTGACCCGGATACGGATGGCAGTGATGGGACCCTCCAGCTGGTAACCAGAATGGGAGAATCGCTCGCCTCCACCGCCTCCATACTCTCCATTGTAGGAGGAGGACCTAGCCTGAACTGGAGGGGACAGTAGGCGTCAGAAGGAGAGATCTCAAGAGCTCCAGTCCCTCCTCACCGCTCCTACACCTCCCACAACTCGACGTCCACCACCCCAAGCCAGCCCCTGTGAGCCTTGGCCACTGGCAGAGCAGGAAGCTGTCTTCCCATGACGCTAATACTGGGCTCCTGGCCTCTCACTTACTGGCATTGGCCGAGGCTGATGCGCAGACAAGGGCAAGAAGAGCAATGGTCAACATTCTGGGGCTGGAGGGGAAAGAAAGGAGAACGTCAATGTTCATTCACTCTGTTTCCTTTGGACTTCATTTACCCATGCTTCCCTGGGTTAGACCTCCAACTGAGACTTGGCCCTCTTTGTCCCTCAACTCAGACCTAACTGACCCAGTCTTGGGCTCAGAAAGGATTGCCCCTAGTCTCTAGTCCTGCTCCTGGCAGGTACGGTGTCCTTAACCCCTCTGTCGTCCCTGGTCTCGAGGTAGCCGACCCCCTTGTTCCATCCTGAGTCAGAAGATCAATCCTAAGCCTCTGTCTGGACCAACCCGTGTAAGTCCTGGTCCCTCCTGGCACAAAGCAGGAAAAGAGTTTCAAAGAAGTGGAAGCCATCTCCAAACCATAGAGATGGTTGAGTTTACCAAACCAGGATTCTGAGCAAAACCTAACTGCAACCTGCCTGTGATACACGGGCCCGGCTTGGGGGATCTCCGGGACAGAGGTCAAATTCCTAGCTTCAGCCAGGTCTCAAATCAGAAGGAAAGGAGCATTTTAGGGGTGCGTCTTTGTGTACCCAGGCAGTGAGGGTGATTATAGATGAGACTGCCAATACCAGCATCGGAACAGTTGAGAAACTGCACAACGAGTTTGGACCACAGCTCAAGATATCAGATTCCAGATGCCTGGTCTATTTGTCATAATTCTTTCTCCACTAACACAAATCTGGCTGTATCGATACCCCGAGCATCCCAGGTATCTCCAGTCTTTCTTCTGAGACCCAGATATCTTTGTACCTCCCTCAGATGCCCCAGGTACCTGCCACACAGGTCTCCCCTGCCACTCACTCCAGGCAGTCCAGCTCTGCTTGAATTCCCCCTAACTCAAATCTAGCCAATACTTTCACCCCTTAGCTCAGCCCTCTGTCACCCCTCCCCTGGAAGTTCCAGGTGCAAAGTAACCCCCCTGAGACTTCCAGATCTTTTATATCAGGTTCAAGCCCTCCCCCTGCTCTTTATCGTGTGAACTTCACCTCCTGAGCAAACGTGATCAGCCTCGTGGGGTCAGTTGTCAGAGTGGTGTCCTCTCTGGGCCAAGGCCCAGGTATCAGGATGGACAGAATAAACTTGAGGAAACAGTCACCAACGGAACAGCCAGCAGCTTTGGGTGGCCAAAGTTACTAATTTCTTCTGGGTGTAGTCTAAGGTTGTCACCCCCCTATTTGGGTGTTCTACAGGTGCTCCTACCTGCAATCTGTCATCTTTCAGGAGAAACATTGTCCTCATTGTCCTACATTTGAAATCTAAACTCTCGTGAGAAGGGATGATACACCCTATGCCCTGTACTTAGGAGTGTCTACTATTTTCCAGACAATTTTTTTTCTTCCTCTTTCCTGTTATTTTATATGAAAAAAATCCAAACATAGGGAAAAATTGAAAGAAATGTACAGTGAACACTCATATGCACACCACGTAGATTCTACCATGGTTAATATTTTGCCGTACTTGGCTTTTTTTTCCCCATCTATCCATCCTCAATCTTCCAGACTTTACAAAACTTTTCTGAGAAGGGTAATGTGTTGCTGCAGGTGGACAACTAACACCTGTCGATCTCCCTCCTGAGAGACAGGCAGTCAGGCCAATAGGCATGTGGGACGCTGAGGAAGTAACGGTACATGGTTCCTTCCTTGGGGGAAGTTCTGGGCTCAAGGCCCTCGGGGCTCCTGGGAGCCATGGCTGAATCTTCTGGGGGATAAAGCCCACACAGGGCAACAGCTCCTTCCCATAGGTTAGCTTGATGTCATAGATTTCTTCTCTTCTGAGGCTCTTCTCTTCCACCCAAGTCTCTAGGATGGACTCCTGAGTCCTACTTCTTGACTCCTCTAGGATTGGCTCTTTAACCCTCTGAGTCAGCGGGCCCTCCCAAGCAGAGAGATGGGTGGAGCCCAGGGAAGAGCTGGAGTCATTAGCCTTGGTGATTAATGACTAGTAGCTGGACACATAGAGTATCCACCCTTCATAGACCATCTAGGACTGAGGACTCCTCCCAGGAAAGCCAGGGAGCCCCAACCTAAGGAGCCGGAAATAGGACAGGGCTCTTGGCCTGGAGATTCCAGGAGCAAGGAGGGCAGCCAGGGTTCCATTGTTTGATCTCTGCTTCAAGTTCAAAACAAGCATGTCCTGGTGAGATAACTTCCTCATTCCAGCTGTTTTGTTCTGTCTCTCTTGTCCTCTCTGGTTTTCTTTCCTTCCTACTTCTCTCTTTCCATTTGTCTTGATCTTTCCCCATCATCTCCTGCTCTAAGGGTTGTTCTTTGTATTCACTGTCTCCATACCTTTTTCCTTTTGTCTCTTCTCTCTGTCTCTTCTCCTCCCCCAAGCTCTCTCTCTAATTCTCTCCTCTGTCTCCTCTTACTACTGTCTGTCTTTTGTCTTCCTTATGAGGAGTATATCCCACAGGATGGAACCAAACACTGGATATCAAAGATGGCAGCTCAGGGGCGCCCAGATGGCTCAGGTGGTTGAGCATCTGACTTCGTTGGCTCAGTTCATGATCTCACCGCTCGTGTGGTCAAGCCCCACATCGGGCTTTGTGCTGACAGTTCAGAGCCTGGAGCCTGCTTTGGATTCTGTATCTCCCTTTCTGTTTCTCTGCCATCCCCCACTTGTATGCATGCTGTCTCTCTCAAAAATAAATAAGCATTTTTAAAAAACAGAAGTCACTATTTCTTTGAATCTATATTTCTGCATTTGGAACATGAGAAGTTAAAGGACTCGAGATCAACCAAAATCCTCAAGGACAGTGCTTTTTATTTATTTATTTTTTAATTTTTTAATGTTTATTTATTTTTGAGACAGGGAGAGACAGCATGAACGGGGGAGGGTCAGAGAGAGAGGGAGACACAGAATCCGAAACAGGCTCCAGGCTCCGAGCCGTCAGCACAGAGCTCTAACTCACGGATCGTGAGATCATGACCTGAGCCGAAGTCAGATGCCTAACCGACTGAGCCACCCAGGCGCCCCAGGACAGTGCTTTTTAAACTGTAGGTCTTAACTCACTAGTGGACCACAAAATCATTTTAACGGCTCAAGACCAATATATTTTTTAAGTTTATTATTTTTTTTGGTAATGTCTATACCCAACGTGGGGCTCGAACCTACAGCCCCTAGAACAGCCAGGTGCCCCAAGACCAACATTTTTTTTTTAATTTGAAAGAGTGAGTCGGGTCGGGGGGGGGGGGGGGTAGAGAGAGAATCTTAAGCAAGCTCCATGCTTAGTGCAGAGCCAGACTCGGGGCTTAATCCCACAACCCTGAGATCATGACCTGAGCCAAAACCAAATCGGATGCTCAACCAACTGAGCCACCCAGGTGCCCCAAGACCAACACATTTGAAAAGTGAAATAGAGAAAGTAAGAGCATCACATGTAACAAGACTAAATACTATTTCCTAAAATACTGTTTCAGTCAAATACTCTATACTGCATGTACTGACTCACAATATAAAAGGTTCTTCCCTATTCTGAACTGCTGTTAAAAAAAAAAAAATCCTTGAAAAAAAACCTACCTCTCTCAAAGGGTAAGATTTTTATTTTTTTAATGTTTATTTATTTTTGAAAGAGAGGGAGAGAGAGAGAGAGAGAGGGTGTGTGTGTGTGTGTGTGTGTGTGTGTGTGTGTGTGTGTGTATGAGTGGGGGAGGGGCAGAGAGCTAGGGGGACACAGAATCCGAAGCAGGCTCCAGGCTGTGAACAGTCAGCACAGAGCCCAACACAGGGTTCAAACTCACTGACCACCAGGTCATGATCTGAGCCAAAGTCAGACACTTAACCGACTGAGCCACCCAGGAACCCCAGCAAGAGACTTATCTTAAAGCTTGGTTCGTGCCCTTCCTCCATGATCCTCAAACTTCAGTTTGTTCATCTGCGATAGGAGATAATGAGTCTAACCAATTTGTGTCAAGCCCCTGGCACAGATCTAGCACACATAAGTACTGAGTAAATGTTTATTTTTTTCTCTGTCTTCAATTCTCACAAAATATGGTCTTTCTTTTTCATTTCTTTCAGATAAGGTTGATGAGGGAGCAAGGGCTTTCTTTCTCGTTTGCAGTTAGCTTTATTTTTATGGTTTAGCTTAGTTCAGATCCTGGAGATCTTTGTCAAATGCATCATACAACTTGACACAAGAATTTTTTTTAATGTTTATTTCTTTATTTTTGAGAGAGAGAGAGAACGAGTGGAGGAGGGGCAGAGAGAGAGGGAGACAGAGAATCAGAAGCAGGCTCCGCACTATCAGCACAGAGTCTGATTTGGGCTCGAATTCACAAACTGTGAGATCATGACCTGCGCCAAAGTCAGACACTTAACCGACTGAGCCACCCAGGCGCCCCCCTGCAAAAAGAATTTTTTTAAGTTTATGCTTTTTTTTTTTTTTTAGTAATCTCCATACCCATCATGGGGCTTGAACTCCCGACCCTGAGATTAAGAGTCATATGCTTGTCCTACTGAGCCGGCCAAGCACCCCTCAAAGAAAGCTATTTGTGTAGGTTGATTTGGACAACTAAAGTTAAAGTCACTTGGAAACCTGTTATATATATATATATATATATATATATATATATACACACACACACACATATTGTTGTTGTTTATTTTTAAGACAGACGCGGGGTGGAGTGTTTGAGAGGTGCACAGACGGGGCTGGACTCAGAAGCTGGGCGCCTAGGGCAAGGTATTTCACTTCTCTCTGCTTCTGTTCTCGTCTGAAAACACACACATAAACAAAAAGGCAATAATTTTGCCTACCTCCTCAGGTTGCTGTGGTTATGATATATTTAATGGAAGTAAAGTTCCAGAACACCGCCTGATGCCAAGGAAGTTCTCTGTTTCTCATCATCTAAGGAGTGGCTCCATCCTGTGGAAATAAGAAAATCATAAAATTCCTAAATACCCCTCATGTTTTAGTTGTAAACCTAAATCACATTTTCCTAGCCTTCCATACATTTGCTAACATTGTGAGGTTTGGTTTTCCGCCCCCGCCCCCCAATTGAATATGTTGCAGGCAAACTAAAGGTGTGTGTCCACCTGAGGCCAGACTTGCTGATTTTAGTACTTCTCAACTCTGGCCTTATCATATCAAGGTTATGAGGATGTCACGTGTCTTCTCTGGTATCATCACCTCATCATGTCTACGCATCTTATAAAAGAGTAAGGGCAAAATGGTCAAGTAACCGGAGAATACTGATACACAGGCCAGTGTAGCTTGAACTGAACATCAAAAGCACCTACTGAGGGCCCTGAGAAAATGGAAATGAAGTGTCCTGCCCTGGAGGGGCTCACACTCTCCTGAAGGGCAAACCTAATCAAGCTGGTCTTCAGAGTGCAGGGAAGGAGCATAGCTGGATGCATAGGGATTCAGTCAAACCCAGAGGAGGGGACAAGGATCCTGGCTGTGGCCAGGAAGTGTGGTCACAGATGCCAGAATTGCACAGTGAAAAGAGAGAAGCGGGCTGAGGCCTGGTTTTGCCGCTTTCCCTTGGCAAATTAAAGTCTCTGAATCTCAGTTTCCTCATTGCAAAAGGAAGGATAAGATCCACTTCAAGGGTTGCTTTACAGGATTAAATGAGACATAGCAATGTGCTTAGGGGCGCTTGGCTGGCTCAGTTGGTGAAGCATCTGACTCTTGATCTCTGGGTTTGACTTTGAGCCTGATGTTGGGTATAGAGATTACTTAATAAGGAAAGAAAAGAAAAGAGAGAGAAGAGAAGAAAAGAGAAGAGAAGAGGGGTTAGTAAATTGCTAGGCACATAGAAGCGCCTTGGCCAGGAGCAGTAGCTTAGGAGGAATAGAGACATTGGAACAAAGTAGGAAGATCAGCACAGAGGACGAAGTAAGTGGGCCACACCATCCTTCACTGAGGGAAGAAAGTATCAGGGCAGACAGGGCCCGCAGAGACTGGAGGAAGCCAGTGAGAATCCCCAGGCAAGCCATGAACAGAACCAAGAGTGAGCATGGCCAACCCCACTCTCAGAGGCTGAGAATGAACAAGGCAGAGAGCTGGAGCTCCTGCCTGAAGGCCTCAGCTTTCTGCACAAGAGAGAGAAAGTGTATCCGCTGATGGTTAGAGTCGAGGTTGGGCAAAGCTGGTAGGGAAGGGAGAGAGAGAGAGCGTTGCCCAGATCCACATGACAACATGACTGAGGGACCAGGTGGAGGTGGGGGCACTACACGTGGTCAGTTGTGTGATTTTCTCCAATGTGGCTCACCAACCTGTTAACAGAACAAAAGGAAGTAGTTGTACTGGTTCCAGGCAGAAGCTTTATGAGGAAGGTGTGTATGTGGGGGCGGGGGGGGGGGGGGACAAGGAATGGCAAATGCCAGGCAAATGCCAAGGAATGGCAAATGCCAGGAAGAGAGCGGTTGGAACAATACAGCACAAAGTCAAGGTTATAGAGGAAGTGGAGTGAGATTGGGTAGGGCTAGTCAGGAGGGGACTCCAGGATGTGGGCTCCAGGAAAAGAAGTACAATGGGATGGACCAGCAGGTGGAGTGGGAGAAGAGGGAGGGAGGCTCAGAGCCTGGGGGAATCTGATGGTTGGTATAGAACAATCTTGAGTGGTAACAAGATTTCAGGTGGGTGAACAGATGTGAAGGGACAGATCCTTTAGGGCCTTTCAAAGATGAGCAACAATGCTAGACCAAGATGGAAGGGGACAGAAGTGCTGAATGCCTACTTTAAGAGGTGCTTTATATAAACTATCTAGTATTACCCTCCAACAACCCTTCAAGTTGGGAATTCATGAAAAAATGGAAATCGAATAGATTGCCAAGGGTCTCAACAGCTGTGGAGCTAGGAACCTCAGATTTAATCCCAGGGCTGCCTGGTTCCAAAGCCCGGATTCTTTCCACCTTCCCCGATTTCCCCACGCAGGTGGCACTTGGGAACTTTCTAATTCATTCTTATCATTTTTTAAAGTTTATTTATTTAAATCATCTCTAATACCCAACGTGGGGCTTGAACTCACGACCCTGAGATCAAGACTTGCATGTTCCTCTGACTGAGCCAGCCAGGCACCCCCAATCTTATCATTTTTCACAGCTCTCAAGGTTGGAATCTCTGACTCTTGGGATCCTGAGCAGCCAGTAGGTGCCACCCAGCAGGCCCTGAGCAGTGACAAAACGCTCCTGAGCTCAGCCCTGTGTTTATCCCCTGTCTGGCAGCAAGATAGCTCCGGGTGAGGGCTGGGACTCTCAGCAGGGTAGACCCCACTGCAGAGGGGGTGAGGGTGAAGGGAAGAACAACCGGAAGTGCCTGGACCTTTCTGTTGATACTCTGAAGGCGTTTCTTATGACTGACCTGCTCATTAAGTCATTCATTCAGCAGCAGGAGGTTGGAGACGGTCAGATCTGGGTTCCGATTCAGCTCTGGGACTTGAGTTGTGTGACTTTGGATGACAACAACCAACTTTCTCAGTTGACCCAGAATTAAAGTGTTTTCTGTGATGTGGAACTTCAAGTGCTAAAACCAGGACGGTCCCGGGTGCCTGGCTGGTTCATCAGTAGACCATGTGGCTCTCGATCTTGGGGTCATGAGTTCAAGCCCCACGTTGGGCATAGAGCTTACATTTTAAAATGAATGAATGAATGAATGAATAAAAATAAGGATGGCCCCAGGCACAATGGGAATGGTTGGTCACCCCGGTTGGGCTACTCAATCCTCCTAAGTCTCAGTTTCCAAGTATAAAATGTGGTTATAGGCTGTCTGCTTCTCTGCTCCTCACCACCTGGGGTTGTGCCTTTCAGATAACACAAGAGCAGAGAACACGATTTAATTCTGTCTGGCCAGGAGATGTTGGCTGATAGGTTGGCTGTATGCTCCTTCATCCACTGAAGCCGCTGGAGCCTCCTTCTGAAGTGCAAAGCAACTTTTTTTTTGTCTATTTTTGAGAGAGACAGAGTGTGAGCAGGGGAGGGGCAGAGAGAGAGGGAGACACAGAATCTGGAGCAGGCTCCAGGCTCTGAGCTGTCAGCACAGAGCCCAACATGGGGCTCAAACTCACAGAACACAAGATCATGACCTGAGCTGAAGTCAGACAATCCACTGAGCCACCCACGCGCCCCTGCAAAGCAACGTTTTACTGACATTCTGCTTGGAGACCTCAGACTGTAACTCATGTTGTGACACGGACCCCAAGTCATGAGCTCCTCTACTTGCCCCCCTCCCCTACTGTTCCTGGCTACTCCCTCTTGTCACCAGGGGAGCGTGGCAAGATCGGAGCACACCATGCTCCACAGGCAGGGGTGAGACAAGGGTTGGGTGTGCGTGGATGAAGGCAGCTTGAAACACAAAACCTAGAACTCTGGTCACAGTATCATTGCATAAGAAGAGGTCTTTAGGCTTCAGCCAGGACAGGTGGCATGAGCATGGAAGGACCGCAGCCATCTTCTTGAAGGGTTGTCTTCCCTCATGCCTGTTGACGGTCGATTCTCCTCTTGCCTGAGGTTGGTGGCCTCCACACGTTTCCTAGAAGCCAAGTGCACGGTGGACCCAACACGGTGCAGGAAGAAGTTGTGGAACCGTTGCTGCTGTCAGAGGGTGGGCCCGGAGCAGAGAGTAAGGAGAGGTGGATGAACTCAGCAGTTGTAAAATTGGTCACCCACACTTCCTCAAAAAGGTGAACACACTGTTGCCATCCGACTGTGAGGTCTGACTCCCAGCTATAGACCCAAGAGAAAATGAAAACATGTCCACACAAAAACCTATACATGACTGTTCACAGCAGCATTACTTGCAATAACCAAGAAGCAGAAACAATCCACGTGTCCCTCGACTGATGGATGGATAAAAATGTAGTATAGCCATACACTAAAATATTCAGCTTTTGTACAAAGAAAAGAATGAAGTACTGGGGCGCCTGGGTGGCTCAGCTGGTTGAACGCCTGGCCCATGGCTTCAGCTCAGGTCATGATCTCATGGTTTGTGGGATCGAGGCCCGTGTCTGGCTCTGTGCTGACAGTGTGGAGCCTGCTTGGGATTCTCTCTCTCCTCTCTCTTTGTATTTTCCCCAACAGTCTCTCTCTCAACATAAATAAACATTAAAAAAAAAAAAAAAGGAAGAATGAGGTACTGATTCATTAAGCATGGATGAACCCTGAAAACATTATGTGAAGTGAAAGCTGCCAGGCACAAAAGGCTGCAGGTTACGTGATTGCATTTATATGAAATGTCCAGAAGAGGTAAATGCATAGACACAGAAAACAGACAGTTGTTGGGGCGCCTGGTGGCACAGTCAGTTGAGCATCCAACGTCAGCTCGGGTCATGATCTGGCGGCTCACGGGTTGGAGACCCACATCCAGCTTTGCGTTGACAGCGTGAAGCCTGCTTTGGATTCTCTGTCTCCCTCTCTCTCTGCCCCTCGCCTGCTGTGTCTCTCTCTCTCTCTCTCTCTCTCTTTCTCAAAAATAAACATTTAGAAATATTTTGAAAAAAGAAAACAGCGTTGCCAAGGTCTGGGGGAGGAGGGAATGGGGAGTGACCACTAATGGGTACAGGGTTTCTTTCTGGGGTGATGAAAATGTCCTGAAATTAAATAGTGGTGATGGTTGTGCAATCTTATGAATATATTAAAACCCACTACTACTGTACTGGGTGAACTTCATAGCATGTGAAGTTCAATAGAAATAATAATAAACGAAGTTTGGCCACTGAGTCCTGTGCATGTAGAAAGTACAGCAGTGGAGTGATGCCTTCAGGCTCCTGTTGATATCCTTTGGCATTGGGATGGGGTGTTAGAAAATGGGTGGGTTTGGATGGGGATGAGTCTCCCACACCCAGGCTACAAGTGGATCCTCCAATTGGATCACCAGTGGTTAACTGCCCATGGAGGTAGTAAAACCCTTGTGATGAATGGGGCTGTGACAGCCAAGTATGTTGTGGAGGGGATGAAGCTTAACATTTTCTTGAGACCACCCATCTCCACCAGAATCAGACTAAGAACCTTCGTACGGGCAGGCCCATTTCATGTAGGAATTGGGAAAATTATGGCAGCCCCTTGGGCCCTCCTTTCTCCTGGGAACATCTGGTGGGCGGCCATGTATCACAGGGTGTGGGGTCAGATGCTGGCTACAGAAAGCCTCAGTATAGAATGGACCTCAGTGACTTTCCAAGTGGCATCATGGCAGAGAAAAGGGACCCATGTGCCATTCACAAGTGGCCATGTGGGAAGTCGCCCCTACACATACTTAGCTTCCTTGAGATCGTTCTGGTCCCTTTACCTTCTTTTTTTTTCTTATTCTTTTTTTAAGTTTATTTATTTATTTTGAGAGAGAGAGAGAGAGGGAGGGAAAACAAGTGGTGGAGGGGCAGAGAGAGAGAATTCCAAGCAGTCTCCACACTGTCAGTGAGGAGCCCGATGTGGGGCTCAAACTCACGAAGTGTGAGATCACGACCTGAGCCAAAGTCAGACGCTCAAGCGACTAAGCCACCCAGGTACCCCAGGTCCCTTTATCTTCCGATGGGGCCTGTGAGCTTTGGCTGCAGAGAACTGTTAAGGTATACAGGTGGCTAGATTGGACAGGGGGATCTAAGCAGAAGTGAAGGAAGGCATCCCAAGCAGGCTCCACTTGTTGGCACAAAGCCCAATACGGGGCTCATGAACCATGAGATTATGACCTGAGCCAAAATCAAGAGTTGGATGCCTAACCAACTGAGCCACCCAGGCACCCTCCAAAAATGTTAAGCTATTTTTTAAGTGGTAAGAGATAGTTAAGAATCAAAAACATCCCATTTGGATTCCAGATCATGTTGGATCTTCCTGGTTTTAATAATGTTTACCCTTCTAGTGTTTTGTTTTGTTTAAATTTTAAATTTAAATTCTATTTTAGTAGGTTCCACCCCCAGCATAAGGCTTGAACTCACAACCCTGAGATTAAGAGTCACAGGCTCTACCGACTGAGCCAGCCAGGTGCCCTTAGTGTTTTGTTTTTTTAAGGGATCACTAATTAAAACAGAACATACATAATTTTCAGATTTTATTTACTTATTTATTTAGACTTAAAATTTTTTATTGTTGTAAATACATGTAACAAAATTTATTATATTAACCTTTTTTTAACTTTATTTATATATTTTGAGAGAGACAGTGTGTGCAAGCAAGTGGGGGAGGGGAGAGAGAGAGGGAGAGAGAGAATCCCAAGCTTGGGGCTTGAACCCATGAACCAGGAGATCATGACCTGAGCCGAATCAAGAGTCAGATGCTTCACTGAATGAGCCACCCAGGTGCTCCCTTGACCTTTTTTTTTAAAGTTTATTTTTTTTAGTAATCTCCACACTCAACGTGGGGCTTGAACTCATGACCCCAAGATCAAAAGTAACATGCTCTTCCGACTGAGTCAGGCAGTCGCCCCAATCTTAACCATTTTTTGTGTCCATCTCAGTGGTATCAAGTTCAGGTTTTATTTTTTATTTTATTTTAGTTTTTAATGCTTATTTATTTTTGAGAGAGAGAGAGAGAGAGTAGGGGAGGGACAGAGAGAGAGAGGGGGGACACAGAATCTGAAACAGGCTCCAGGCTCTGAGCTGTTAGCACAGGGCCCAATGTGGGGCTTAAACCCACAAATCATGAGATCATGACCTGAGTTGAAGTTGGATGCTCAACCGACAGAGCCACCCAGGCGCCCCAAGTTCCAGTTTTATTTTAAGGCTTATGATCTCATCGAATTATAATCACATCAGGTTTCGGCATATGTCGTAAAGCCAGGAGCCTCGGGACTCTCCATTTCCACCTACCCCCATCCCATGCCACATTTTGTGCTCCTTCTGGCCCTTTCCTCAAAACCACCGGGACAGACCAATGTGAGTCAGGCTGCCCTTGTGACCATCTTGTAAGACACTAACATTGCAACATATTTTTGTAGCATTTCTCATGAAATGGCTGTCATTTTGCAAAAGCAAATATTAATACCTGGTAAGGATTGTGTTCAGTTGCTTGCCAGACCAGGAATTTATACCTATGCTTCTCCGGTCCCTCCCGTATACAAGGGTTGTGTGACTTTGGGCACAACGTCGCCTGTGTGCGGGGCCTGTTTGTCATCTGTCAGCAAGCGAGTGGAACTAGACAATCTCCGAAGGGATCCGAGTGGCTGAACAACACTCCCTCCTCACTCCTTGCTCCCAGGTTCCTCCGAGCCTCACTCCAGGAGAAGGGAGGCCGGAGGGCAAATGTTCATGGTCTTGGAGACAGGATTCTCCCAAGAGGCCTACTTTGTTGGTGCCCACGCCTCACCTCACAGATGGCTTCCAACCAAAACTGAGGCTAACTGGCCTAAAGACGAAGAGATGCATATTCATGAAAAGTATGGGGAAGGCTGGGTCAAGCAGGAGGGGGCTGGATGGCAGGGGTGGGTTCGGAGGGGTGCAGTGGGCAGGCCAGGGCCAGGGCCACCCCTCGGAGATCAGGCAGAGCGAGGGGCCTGGGGCCTGGCTATGGGGTGAGAGTGAGTTCAACACAACCACTGCCCATTCCGGCCCCACCTCTCGCCAGGAAACGCCTCCCCACCACATTGACCACATCCCCCCAGGTTGCCTTGGAAACACTCCCCAGGGGCAAGAGGAGTTGGGGCACTGTTGCCCAGCAACAGGTGGTGCCCTCCCTTCCGGCCTCATCTGAGGCAACTGCCTGACACCCTGCACAAGGAGGAGTGCTCTGAAGGGAGAGCCAGGAGCCCTGGGGCCGCCCTGAGTTAAGGTGAGGCGTGGTGAGGACCCCTGCAGGTGGCGGACCTGGGGGGCAGAGAGAAGCAGGCAGAGTCAAACAAGGGAGGCACGTTTGGCCAGGCCCGGGGCCAGAGCTGGAGAGGAGAGGCGGGGACAGGTGCAGAGGTGGCGCCCGGGACCTGGCAGGACAGCAAGCTCAGTGGAACCTGCAGAGAGCAAGACCAAATCCAAGGAGAGTCGTGAGGGCCCAGGAGCACCCAAGGTGCCAGCCAAGCGGTGGGAGGGGGCGCACAGGCAGGGTGGGAGTCGGGAGGGGAGCTTCTCGTTTCTGCACCCACCACTTCCTCTGAGGCCCAAACAAGACGTGGGGGAGCCTAGACAGCAGGAAAGAATCTCTGGGGGCCCTTACAGTTTTGTCTGAGGCACCCTGGGGTCTGGGCGGCGGGAGTAGGGGTGGGGGACAGGGCTTCTGGAAGCAGGTTCAGGAGCCAGAGCAGGAGGGCCAGCTGCTGACCAAGGTGGGATCCTGGCTCTCCAACCTTCTGCCTATCTCTCGCCGTTCTGGGCCCTCTTTGTTCCTCTGTCTGCCGGGGTCTGTTTCCCAGGCCGGATGCGGAGCCCCTCGGGCCTCTGTCTCTCTCCTCATTCTTGTTTGGACACACGCTGCCTCTCTCTTCCTGTAGGTTGTGCTGACCTTGTCTCATGTGCTTCCTCTCCTGACCCCCTGTCTCTTCAGATGCCTTCAACTCCAGAGCAGCCCTCTGGGCATGTGGAGGGACTCCCTGAGTCGGAGCTGGTTACATGGCCCCCGCTGCCCTGTGGGCCCTGCATCCCCATCATGCTGGCCCTGGCCTCCCTCGCCGCCCTCTTCCTCATAACGACAGCTGTGTTGGCCGAACGCCTCTTCCGCCGCTCTCTGCACCCAGACCCCAGCAACCGTGCACCCACCCTGGTCTGGCGCCCCGGAGGAGAACTGTGGATCGAGCCCAGGGGCACCCCCCGAGAGCGCTCAGAAGACTGGTATGGCTCTGCGGTCCCCTTGCTGATGGATGGGGCCCCAGACCCTCCCATCTCTGGAGGCACCTTGGAGGCCCGAGCCACAGCCCCACCTGCCCCTATAGCCCCACTCTCCCCTCCCAGCTCCTTGGGCCTCCAGAGCCCACCCAGGGCCCCAGTCCGCAGCACCTTCTGGGGGCCCCAGGCCTTGGAGGAGAGGCCCTATTCTCCAGGCCTGGTGAGCTGGGCTGAGCCTGAACAGAGGCCAGAGGCCAGCATGCACCTGGGGAGCCCCCAGACCCGGAGGCAGCGGCTAGGGAGCTCTGATCTGGAGTGGGGCCTCCAACCTCGGGTCACCCTGGAGCAGATCTCTGCTTTCTGGAGGCGTGAAGGTCGGACCAGCGTGGGGCTCTGATTCCCCAGGGCCTGGAGGACTGGCCTCTCCGAGACACTGAGGAAGGCCTTACCTCAGAGGGTCTCTCTGAGGCCTTAAGACCCTGAGGCTCCAGCCTAAGAGCCCAAGTTCATACTTGGGCCCACAAGGAAGAACACCCCTCCCAAGGCCTTTTACATCTGGATTTCAATTCCCTGGATCTGGGGCTGGGCAGGCACCGCATGGACAGAGCCTGTGCTGCAGGGGAAGCCCAGAAGTATCTCTCTGGCTGCCCAGGGTCTCGGCACAGACAATTGGAGGTGGGGCCGACTACGGGCCAGAAGTCGCCAAAATCATGTTCTAGATTAAGAAAGATCTCAAGCTACCAAACAGGTAGGAAATAGCATCATCACAGAAGCTTCCACCTTCATTGTGCACCTAAGATGCCAACATCGGCGTGCAGGGGTCCTGTGGCTGCCGAAGAACAGACTGAGTGTAGATGACCAGGGTCAGTCCTGCCAGCAGGAGAGGACAGGAAGCCAGCCTCCCAGAGCCACGGATCATGCCTCCAGGAAAACACAGACAGAGGTCAAGACCAGGCAAAGGAGCGTCTTATTACATCCAAACTGTAGCTTTGACCCCCAACTTGCCACAGGAAACTTGGACAGCCAAATTGGAGAGGCCCCTCCTTGCCTCCAGCTAGGACCTCGAGTCAAGGGAGGTCAGGGGGCAGCCGTCCCATTAAGGTTGAAGATGGCAGCCCGCTGACTCTGACCCCTCCGGGGTGAGGGAGGCCCGCCGAAGCGATCGGAGTTTGATCCAATGTGGAAAGGAACACTGTCCCTGGGGAAGAGCAGCTCCCGGTGTGCGGCCTCTGGCCATCCTCCCTCCCAGCTTGCTGGATCAATCCAGACAGATTTGCCCCATGACAGGCTTATTTATAATGCCTCACCCGGTAGAAATGGAGCCCAGAGAGGTCCTTGATTCCACAGCCATCTGTATCAGCTGGCCGCCCCCTGGGAGGAGAGCCAGGAGCTGGGGAGAGGTAAAGGAGCTGCAGCCCCGGCACGGGGAGGGAAGGGGGGGCCCGATTTCCCAAACTTCAGTCACGAATGTTAGGATTTTTGCCTTATCACTTTACCACCTGTACTATTATTTACTTCATATTTTTCCTTAAGATGATTTCCTATTTGCCGAATAAATTTATTTTAGAAGGAACATTTTTTGTATCACTTCTGCAAATGGAAAACCAGTTATCACGTGCCATAAATAGAAAGTAAAACATGAAAATAAATACAAGGTTAAACAAAGATATTATGTTCTAAGTAGATATTGTTCCCTCCCTGCTAGTAGCATTCATTGACCCAGAGGTCTGCTCTTTCTTTTTTTTTTTAATTTTAATTTCTTTTTTTTTTTTTTTTTTTAATTTTTTTTTTAACGTTTATTTATTTTTGGGACAGAGAGAGACAGAGCATGAACAGGGGAGGGGCAGAGAGAGAGGGAGACACAGAATCGGAAGCAGGCTCCAGGCTCCGAGCCATCAACCCAGAGCCTGACGCGGGGCTTGAACTCACGGACCATGAGATCGTGACCTGAGCTGAAGTCGGATGCTTAACCGACTGAGCCACCCAGGCGCCCCTAATTTTAATTTCTTAATGTTTATTTGTTTTTGAGACAGAGACAGAGACAGAAGGTGAGTGGGGGAGGGACCGAGAGAGAGGGAAACACAGAGTCCAAAGCAGACTGCAGGCTCTAAGCTGTCAGCACAGAGCTCTCTGTGGGGATCGAACTCACAACTGTGACATCATGACCTGAGCCAAAGTTGGATGCTCAACTGACTGAGCCACCCACGTGCCCCGTGTTGTTTCTATGTTCAAAGAAAAGAGAATTGATGGGTCAGCAAGTGTTAAGAAAGTGTTAGACATTCGAGTACCATCCTGAGACATTCCTCCGGAAGTACTGAGACAGACTGAGAGTTCTCCACGGGGAGCAACCACCCTGTGCTATTTGATGGCCAGGAACCTCCCAAGTTCACACGCAGGAAATGCTGCTGGGCGGGGACCTGTAGTCAGCTCTTCCTTCCTGCTCAGGAGGGCCTGGACCTCCCGCTCGCTCTTTGGGTGCCAGAAGTCAAAGTAACACCGGAGCACCGTCTCTGAGCCAGGCCCTGGGGGTGGAGGCGTCAGCCTGCCCCGGCTCTCAAGGAGCTCAGACTCTCTGGTGACAGGAGCAGGGGTTGAAGGAGGTGCCATAAGATAGAGACACATAACTGACACAAGATAGAGATCAGAGCCCCCGTCCCATCTCGGTCACTCAGGAGCTGGATAAGGCTGTCGCTTCTCATTGTCGCCATCAGCTGACGGGACTGGGTTGTGGGGACTCTGCCCATAGGAGCAAACACACAGCCCACCAGGGAAACAGACATACAGTGTTCAGAGCTTAGATGCTGGCCTGCCAAGCGCTCGGCAGAGGCAGGGCTCCGGCTCTCCATCTGGCTTTGCCGCCCACTCGCTCAGAGACTTCAGAAAAGTGATTTTTACGTTGCTGGGACTCACATTCTTTTTCTGTACGAGAAAGTCGAAAGGTGAACAGGATGCCCTATGGGAACTTTTCTAGCTGTGACCTCTAAGGATGCTATAAAATGAAAAAGGGGTGGGGTGCCTGAGTGGCTCAGTCGATTAAGTCTGACTTCGGCTCAGGTCATGATCTCGAGGTTTGTGAGTCACCATCAGGTTCTTGGGTTCGAGCCCTGCATCAGGCTCTCTGCTGTCGGCTGAGAACCTGCTTCAGATCCTCTGTCTCCCTCTCTCTGATCCTCCCCCACCCTCTGTCTCTCTGTCTCCCTCTCAAAAACAAATAAACTTAAAAAAAAAAATGAGAGAGGGGTGTGTGCCCACAGTGCTGAAAGTGATCTTCCTGATGTGGAGCCCAGAGTCCCCTTCCATTCCCAAACCCAGACCAGGGGCCACATGTTACTAGCAGCCCAAAAAAATGAACAGATGACTGAGGGTTGGATTAACAGAGGAGTTAGTTTTACCCTTTCTCCTTTCTGTTGTTGTTGTTTTTAAGTTTATTTGTTTATTTGGTTGGGTTTTTTTTGTTTGTTTGTTTGTTTTGAGAACGAGAAAGCACTTGTGCACAAGTGGGGGAGGGGCAGAGAGAAGGAGAGACAGAATCCCAAGCAGGCTCTGCGCCATCAGAGCCCGATTTGGGGCTCAAACTCACGACCGGTGGGATTAGGACCCAAGCGGAGATCAAGAGTCTGACGCTTAATTACTGAGCCACCCAGGAGCCCCACTGCTTTCTCTGTTTTAAACCTCTCTGCCGCTTATTTTTAACACCTGTTAATTACTTTCGCGCATGGAGTCCTTCTTTTAAGTCTTTCGGTGCTTAAAATACACTCACTGTACCGTCCTTTGCTTGATGGTTCTGTTGTCTGGAGCTCGAGGGTACTTACTCTCATCCATGACAGATGGTTTCCTCTTGTGCTTTCTAATTTGGGGCTGTGAACTCAGAGTCAGCAGGGCCTTACCTATGCTTCAAAAGTATTATGAACCCCGAGCTATGTTATTTGTTCATTTTATCAGGGCTGACGATTCAATTTATCATTTTATGCAGATGGTGATCCAGGTAAGGACAAGCCACTGGTAATGGATTCTCAGCAGAGATTTTCTATTGCCATCAGATCTCGGTGAACCAGATGGTTCTTTTATACTCGCTAAGCTGATGGAAATGGAAAGATTTTTTTTTTCTAGTCTACTCTTTTGGTTTTTTAAAGTCTACTCATTTATTTTGAGAGGGAGAGCGCAGGTGAGGGAGGGGCGGAGAGAGAGGGAGAGAGAGAGGATCCCGAGCAGGCTCCTCAATGCCAGCGCAGAGCCTGACTCAGGGCTCGAACCCACGAACCGTGGGAGCCGGAGTCACGACCTGAGCCAGAGTTGAACACGCTCAACCGACTGAGCCACCCAGCTGCTCCATTTCTAGTCTGTTCTTTCACTGAAGGTGTCTCCCTTTAAGGGGTTGAGCTTTAAATTAGGGTCTCGGTTTTCAATGCCCCAACGAGGCCGGGCCTCATCTCCAATCTCCAGGCGGGTATAAAACCCAAGCCCCTGCATTGCCAAGATCTGCACAACCACACAGCCCCCTCACAGCTCTGGTTTTCAATTTCCTCTTTGTGGGCGGGGATTCCCCTTACTAAACGCAGTTATGCATTTTTAAGGATGTTTACTTGATTTTATGCTGAATTTCTAAACGCGTCAAGGTGGGCATGTGTTTGTCAGGTTATACCGTTCACAATATCACAAAGCCCAGACTATTTCCTCTGTGAACAACTTCAAATCTCTTCCACCATAAAACAACCAACCAATCCAGCCTCTAATTCTCCATCCTTCACCACACGTTGCCTCCCACCTCCCGCACAGCCGAACTTTCAGAAAGAGCTGTCTGTCCTAACTGCCTACATTTTCTCCTCTCCGGAGCGCCTGCGCCCTGCTGCAGGCTCCCACCTGCTTCCAGCACTCTAGGGAGGCCGCTTTCACCAAAATCACGGCCTGCATATTTCAATGAAGGGGCACTGGATACGCTCCCGTCGGCAGCGTTAGACATTTTGATTCTTTTCTTGACGCATTTTCTTCGCTTGGCTTCTGTGACTCCTCACACAATCTGATCTCCCTTCCCTCCCTCTGGCCATCCTCTCTGGCCTTTTTGTGGTCTGTGTTCTTCGGAGGTCAGTCCTGGACTGCTTTTGATGTCTGACGCACTTCCCCTGGGCAATCTGTCTCATACTTGAGAGTCCCTGATTCTCCACCTCCAACGGCGGCAGATACGGTCCGTGTTCTGCCATTATTCCCAACTCCTAGTAACAGCGGTGGAGAGACAGAACGATCAACTAAAGGATTATCTTAGAACCACTCCACAGCTATCCCTGGGTACAGAGTCAGTATTCATCCCCAGGATAAAACCAGAAAGAAAGAGGGACGCCTGGGTGGCTCAGTTGGTTAAATGTCCGACTTCAGCTCGGGTCATGATCTTGCGGTTTGTGAGTTTGAGCCCCACATCGCGCTCATAGGTGACCAAGTGGACCAGGGGACAGAGGTGGGAAGGGATCATATGCCTGTCTGTAGGACAGCAGCCACTAGGCTCTACTGATCACGTCTGTCTTGATTTTCCAGCAGAAGCTAGAATCCAGATTTTTAGGTAAAAATCAAGGAAAATGTTGGTCACTTTATATAGATATAGATTTAGATGTAGATATAGGTATAGATAGATCAGGGTTTCTTGTTCCCCTTCCCCCCACCCAGGTGACACTTGGCGTGTCTGAAGACATTTTTGGCTGTAACATCGAGGGGGATACTACCGGTACCTAGCGGATAGAGACCAAAGAGGCTGCTGAATATCCCACAGCATGCAGGAAAGTCTCCCCCCACCAAGAATTATCTGGGTCAAAAGTCAATACTGTGAAGGTGGGGAAACCCCTGATTTAAGACCATCTGGGAACAGGCTGCCACGCCTCATACCACCAAAGCCAAATGAAGCAAGGCTGTGGGCCACATGTGATTCATGACCCATCAGCTGGAGATCACTTTTTTAAAATTGTTTAAATTTCTTCTTTCTATAGAGAAAGAGAGAGCGCGCATTGGTGGGGAAGAAGGGCAGAGGGAGAGAGGGAGACTCTTAAGCAGGCTCCATGCTCAGTGTGGAGCCCAGCATGGGTCTGGGCTTGAGGTTGTGAGTTCAAGCTTTATGTTGGGCTCCGTGCAGGGCATAAAGCCTACTTAAAAGAAGGAGAAGGAGAAGGAGAAGAAAGAAGAAGAAGAAGAAGAAGAAGAAGAAGAAGAAGAAGAAGGCAAAGCCCAAATTCATAGATCCAGAGAACAGATTGGTTTTGGCAGAGGTGGGGTGTGGGAGGTAGGCAAAGTGGGTGAAGGGGGTCAAAGGTACAAACTTACAGTCACAAAATAAATAAGTCCTGATGATGTAATGTACCATGTGGTGCCTATAGTTAACAATACTGTAATCTATGCTGGAAAGTTGCTAAGAGAGTAGATCTTAAAAGTTCTCATCACAAGAAAAGAAAACTGTGACTAGGTGTGGGGATGGATGTTAACTAGACTTCTTGTGGTAATCATTTTGCAATATACACAGATATCGAATCATCACATTATACACTTCAACTAATATAATGTTCTATGTCAATTACATCTCAATTCAAAAAAAAAGTGAAGGCAAAAAAGAGACATTTTCAGATTTACAAAAGCTGAACCAGAAGACCCACACCCAATGAAATTGTAAAAGGACATCCTTTGAGCAGCAGAAAAATAATCTTAGAAGAAATATGGATTCACAAAAGGAATGAGAAGCATCAGAAATAGTAGAAATTGTAGGGGCGCCTGAGTGGCTCAGTTGGTTAGGCGTCCAACTCTTGGTTCCAGCTCAGGTCATGATCTCACAGTTTGTGAGTTCAAGCCCTGCCTCAGGCTCCCTGCTCACAGCGCAAAGCCTGCCTGCTATTCGCTCTCTCCCTCTCTCTCTCTCTGCCCCTCCTCCACTCTCTCTGTCTCTCAAAATAAATAAACTTAGATGTAGGGGCATCTGGTTGGCTCAGTCAGTGGACCATGCGACTCTGGATCTCTGGGTTGTGAGATCAAGCCCCACATTGGATATAGAGATTACATAAATTTTTTTTTTAAATCTTAAAAAAAGTAAATAGTAGACATATGGATACACACACACACACACACACACGCGCGCACATATATGACTTATTTTCTTATTATTTAAGTGCCTTTCAAGGATAATTGATTTTCTCAACAAAAAGAATAATATATCGTGGGGGGTTGAATATATATATAAGTTAAATACATGACAATGATAGCATAAAGGCCAAGAGGGGAGAAATGGAAGTCTACAGTTGTAACGTTTTTATAATATATATGATGTGGTGTATGCCCATCAAAAGCAGACTGATGAATGTTAAAGATGAATGCTATAAACCCTAAAGCAACCACACACACACACACACACACACACACACACACACACAAGCAAAGAGTTATAGCTCAACAAAGGAGGGGGAAAAAACATTTTAAAAAATACCTCCAACAAAAAGCATAAGGAGGGACACCTGGGTGGCTCAGTCGGTTAAGCATCTGACTTCGGGTTGTGTCATGATCTCACAGTTCATGAGTTCAAGCCCTGCGTCGGGCTCTGTGCTAACAGTTCAGAACCTGGAGCCGGCTTTGGATTCTGTGTCTCCCTCTGTCTCTGCCCCACCTCTGCTTGCTCTCGGTCCCTGTCTTTCTTGAAAATAATCATTAAAAACATGTTTTAAAGGCAACAAAAGAGGAAAAGGGGAACAAAGAACACATAAAAAACAAGTAGCAAGATGATAGATTCAATTCTAACCATATCAATGATTACATTAAACATAAATAGTCCAGGCTAGATTGGAAAGGACACCACTTTATACCCTCTAGGGTGGCTAGGACAAAAAAGACAGATAACAAGAAGCATTGGTGAGGATGTGGAGAAATTGGAACTCTTGTACATTGCTAGTGGGTATGTAAAATGATGGCTCAACAGCTTTGGAAAGCAGTTTGACAAGTGCCTGAAAAAGTTAAACATTGGGGCGCCCGGGTGGCTCAGTTGGTCAAGCGTTGGACGCTTGATCTCAGCTCGGGTCTTGATGTCAGGGTCGTGAATTCAGTCATTCATGCTGGGCATGGAGCCTACTTAAAACAACAACAACAACAACAAAGTTAAACACGATCCAGAAATTCTCTGGGTGTATATACCCAAGAGAAATTGAAAACATAAGTTTACACACACACAAAACCTGCCCATGAATCTTCACAGCAGCATTATTCATAGTAGCCAAAAAAGTGGAAGCAAGACATATGTGCACCAATGATGAATGAATAAACAAAATGTGGTCTACTCACAAAATGAAATACTATTCAGCCACAAAAGGAAATGAATTACTGATGTGTGCTACAATGTGCATGAACCTTGGAAATATGCCAGGTGAAATAAGTCAGACACAAAGGGCCATACACTGTATGATTCTATTTACATGAAATGTCCAGAAGAGGAAAATCCATAGAGACAGAAAGTAGAATAAAGGTTGCCAGTGGATGAGGGAATAGGGAATGGGTATTATATAGTGGAAATTATACAGTGGGGATGGTTTCACAACTCCATAAATATACTAAATACCACTGGATGGAACAGTTTGAAAGGGTGAATTTTATGGGATCAAATTCTCAATTTTCAGAAGTTAATACATCAAGAAGATGGGATTAGATCTGTTATTTAAAGTTGTATGGGGCCTCTGAGTGGCTTAGTCATTTGAACGTCCAACTCTTGGTTTGGGCTCAGGTCATTATACACTTTTCATTCATTAGAATTAATTAGATTGGAATTAAAATGAGGCTCTGGGTTTGAGCCTCGCGTTGGGCTCTGCGCTGACAGGGTGGAGCCTGCTTGAAATTCTCTCTCTCCTCCCCCCTCTTTCCCTGTCCCTCCCCTGCTTTCATGTGCGCACACTCTCTCTTTCTCTAAAAATAAGTGAACTTCAGAGGCACCTGGGTGGCTCAGTGGGTTGGGTGACCAACTCTTGATTTCAGCTCGTCATGATTTCATGGTTCATGAGTTTGAGCCCCACACCGGGCTCTGCGCTGACAGTGGGAACCTGCTTGGGATTCTCTCTCTCCCTCTCTCTCTCTCTCTCTGTCCCTCCCATGAGTGCTCCTTCTCTCTCTCAAAGTAAATAAATAAACTTAAAAAAAAAAAAACTTTACAAAGGGGTACTTGGGTGGCTCAGTCAGTTAAGCATCCAACTTCAGCTCAGGTCATGATCTCTCAGTTCGAGGGTTCGAGCCCCACATCAGGCTCCGTGTTGACAGCTCACAGCCTGGAGCCTGCTTTGGATTCTGTGTCTCCCTCTCTCTCTGCCCCTCCCCTGCTTATACTTTGTCTCTCCCTCTCTCTCAAAAATAAATAAACATAAACATTTTTTCAAAAATAGCAAAACTAACAAAAATTAAAAAAGTGTGTATAAGCTAAATTCTTTCTCCTTCATACAGGGAGTCCATAGAGCTTTAAAAGCTATAAAGGATCATCTTTACAATTCAAGAGAGCCACCAGAAGAATTATAAACTTCTTAAAAGTGGTTCTCTCCAGGGAATGGGAGTGCATAGAGATTTTCACTTCTTCATTTTATACCGTGGTACCTGAATTAATTAACAAATGAAAAATAAAGGTGAAGATAAATTAACTGTTGGTTCTCTTTTAATTATTGTATGAGCTTCCCTGAATTGTTGCCACAGACAGGTCATGGAAAACAGTTTTCTTGCACCTTCTCTGTCTTCCCCAATACACTTTTCATTCATTAGAATTAATTAGATTGGAATTAAAAAAAAATTCAAGTCTTGGTTTAGCCCCCGAAATCATCCGTCTATTTGGGTAGTTACTTTACCACAAATACAAAACTGTGTCAAGTACAATCCTTTACCTAAAAAACTGCCAAATCTCAATAAATTCCCCTTCCGGCTCGCAACATTCGAGAAAACAAAGCAAATCATGCAAAAACTAAAAATGACATAGTTTTGGTTCTTGGTGAGATTACAGTTAAGGGGCTTTTATTGTTGTTTGTTCATATGGGAAGAACGATTTTTATCCAGCCTTTAGGAAATCAGCATTGTCCTTCACATACTGGTATATTATTCGAGCAAAACTGCTCTCCTTTGGCTAAAAAGCAACCAAATATCAAGAAGCAAGTGGCTTGCGGGGTAGCTCTTTGTTGGTACTGTCTAAGGCTTTGGAATCCCTCAGCTGAATTGCTGGGAGAGAGGAAAAGAGGTTACCCGGCAACCCACCAAATAGAGATATGTTTGAGGATCTCTGCTTCTGATCATTTTCCAGGAGCGCTGTACTGGATTCCAGTGGTCTAAACAGCACTACATACCTGAAATGAAGAAAGCCCTCATCATCTGGCATAAATCTGGGGTGTACAGGGATCAATGGAGACGTTATTCACAGCCTTACGGTCAGATTCCCTTCAGTACTTTGTAGATTGGTTTTACAAGCTGAGCTACTTAGGGCCTCAGAAAGCAGGTCTTAAAATGTTGCCAAGTAACTGCCAAAATGATCTATTACTCGGGAAGTGACTGGAACAGAGTCCACAGGTACTGAAATATTTATGGAATTTTACCTACTATATTGTCTTGAAGGGCTGGCGATAAATTAATACATGTGTCCACACCACATAATGCCACAGTGGGATCTTTTAAAGATCCGAAGTTGAATTGCTTTCAGATACGGTTTGGTTTGCTAATAATGTCCTGCCGTTTTTAAATGCCTTCAGTTTTTAACTGGCCTTGGCACGCTAAAACTCATGCCCACTGAGTTCACTGACTCTGTCAGCCTGGTGTGACCTTTTTGCCTTCCCCGGCCCCGGCCCCCGCTGGACTCGATGCCCCAGTTGGCGGGTGGAGGGCTGGGAACAGGGACGAGGACATGGAAGCAGGGTGGATGGGTTGGTGAGTGAATAACACTTGGGTAACCTCTGGAGTCCACAGGGCCTTATAAAATCGCTGAGAGACCTCGAGCGGTCGGATGGAGATGTGGTGAGGGGAGTAAGCTGGGGAAGTGGGTGGAAGAAGGAACTGTGGCACACCTCTCCTCCGTTTCCATCTTTGAGCAGCTGCACTGTGTATTCATAGCCTCCTTGGCCGGTATCTTTGGAGCCCAGAAAGGAAGATGGAAGCAGAGAAAGGAAAGGCGGTGTGATCGCAGTGCCCTCTGGTGGTCAAGAGGGGACTCGACATGTGGTATTCTTCGGTACAAATATTTTCATTGTCTAGTCTCCACCTCACCCCCCACCCCCCCGCCGCGTCCCCCCCCCCCCAGATAGAATATAAACTCCACAAGGACAGGGATTTTTGTCTGTTTACTCATTGTTGTATATCCACCGTCTCGAATTGTGCCTGGCACCATAGTAGGTGTTGAATACATATTTATTGAATGAGTGGCTGACGGATTTCAAACCCGGCTCCGCCACTTTATTGATGTACGACCCTGAGCAGCTCTCTCAACTTCATAAATCCTCAGCTTCCTCACGGGTAAAATAGAGACGCTCACCCCCACCCCTCATGAGCACTGAGGGAAAGAGACCCACCTACCCGGGCTGAGCAACTGCGCTCAGGCAATGGGTGTTCCCGCCCACCCACCAGCCAGCGTTGATGGTGCATTATATGCTGACTGCAGCACCCGATTTGATGGGCACACTCGCCATGATGAGCATGGGTCTTACTGGGCATGGGCAGCTTGGGAGAAATCATCCAAACCCAATCCCAGGCTGGCCAGGCAAGAAGGAAGTGTACCCGATAGGGTGATATCAGGTGAGGTGTGAGATTTCTCTTCTCCCAATCCTGCCCCCCACCCCCCGCTCCTTCCACCCCACCCCCCAACTCCCACAGCCACACCCAACTCTTCCTACTGCCACGAACCCATGGGGCTCCACCTGCCCTCTGAGCCTTTGCGCATGCTGTTCCCTCTGACCGCAGTCCCTTCTCTCCACCCGCATTGCCACAACCCACATTCAGAGCTCTGAGGGGCTGCATCGGCCTCCTCCTGGGCTCCCTGCAGCCACTGCAGCCCCCTCGAACGCATCTTTGTGCCACGGACTCGGTCTAAACTGCAAATATGCTTATCTCACTTTCCAGCTTCGGTCTGATTGTTCTCGGGACCGAGTCCAAGTCCTCTGACCTACCATCTCGTGGTCTGGACCCAGCCCAGCTCCCAGCCATCTCGCCTCTCTTGATCCCGTCTTCAAATCTTCCACCAAACAATCCAAGTCATTTCCCACCTCTGAGCCTTTGCCCTTGCCCTCCCCTCTGCCTGGAAATCCACTCCCTGGCAAGGAAGGCATGTGTTGTTTTTGCCTGCTCAGGATCCATTTCCTTTTCCTCTGGTAATGGAATCCTCTCCCAGCTCTCCGATCTGGAGGTGCCTGTAGGGCTGACCCATTTCTGCCTTCAAGGCAGCCTGAGACTCAGCCTGGTAGATTTCTTTTTTCTGTCTTAATTGGGATTTGGTGGGTGCCGTTGGCCGTTGGCCGCCGCCCACTCAGCTTTGTCTCATTCCAGCTTCTCCCAAGTATTTTATCAGCTTAGGTCCCGGAGGCTTTGAGTTTGAGATTCCTGGTACATTTCTCCCTTCTGCCTCTGTCAGGCACTGATTCCCTCCTGGACCCCAAGGGTTTTGCCTTCCCATTCCCAGCACATCCAGGAATCCTGACTTCCTTATTTTGATATTCAGAAGTGCCCCCCCATCCCCCCAGTTCTATCGGTTTTCAGTTATGCCTCTCCGGGTCTGGGGATCTGAGGCTCAGAGATCTAAATTCTTCCAGAGCCGGGAAGTCTGCCTAGCCGACCATGACTGTTTTCCCTGGAGAAAGGACAGGAGGACCCAGGGGTGGAAGTGTGTATTAAAGAGAACAGGTGCGGCCCCAGGTGGCACGACTGGGCTGTGTCCTGTGAGAATGGTCCCTTCAGACCAGGGCATCACCAAAGGCAGCAGCTTACCACTTCCGCCCGGCATCTTTGCTAGATTATTCTCCACTCTGTGCTCTCAGCCTGGCCACAGCAGGCACTCAGTGCATAATTAGTGTGTGAATGATGGTCTTGGCTTGTCTGGGGCTTTCACATCTGAGATGAGCTCATTGTTTTCTTGATCTGCTCCCTTCCCAGCAAGGGGTCTCCAGCACTGACGAGGGGGGGAAGGGGTAGGTTACCACCCTCAAGGCAGCCTGGGACCCCCCAGGCTCTCCCTGGGGAAGGGGCTTTGTGGACAAGCTGTTTTTCTCTCCTCCTGGCAAAGGGCAGAGAAGACAGTGGGTTCTAGGAGGGAAGAGGTGGCTCCAGAAGGGAGCCCTTCTGGAAAGTCACCTCAGGAGCCGCTTTGCCCTGAGGGACCCCTCATGTCCTTTCCTGCCCGAAGGGTTAGAGAGAGGCGAGCTCCCCGGGCTTGAAGTGAGGGTACAGTAGCCAAACAAGTGAGTGATACCTCAGGTGTGTGAGTGTGTTTAGGAAGCTGGATTTATATCCTCTGCTTAGACCCCTGAGTCTTGACTTAGCAGGAAAAGTTGATGTCTGAACATGGACTTCCACTTGCCCCATCCCTCCTCCCTCAGGTGACCTCTGCTCTGGCCCCAGCTGCCCACCTTCCTTTCCCAGCTGATGATAGTGCTATGGGACCAGAACCTAAAAGGCCCTCGGCACCCAATGGCGACACACATCTAGGTTGGAAACCCTGGAAGTGAATGGTCAGGTTCTCACCTCCTCCAAGGAGGTGGTAACAGGAGTCAGAGGAGAGAGGGAACATACTGAATACCCAGTACAACACGGGCATCAACCCAGTGGAATGTTCTAGCTGAATACCAGACCTGATGCCATATACCCTCAAATATAAACTGCCATTGACCTTAAAACACACACATTACTGGAAAAGAGACTTGTCAGTTACACTTCGACCAATGTTTTCTTATGTACCAGTTCTTTCTTGTATTTGCTAAAAGAGCTGTCTGGGACTTATTTCAAACATAGATTGTTATCATGTTTTATCTACAAGCTGCATGCTAGGGCCATGATGCATGGCTATGTGATTACTGATGCCTGGCTGACGGTGACCACTAGACGCCATTGGTTAAAGACGCACTTTGATGCGGGAGAAGGTAATATGTGAAAAAAAGCCTATCTCAGAATCGACGGACTATGGGAATTTCTAAGAGTTACTGAACACTTCTTATGTGTTAATTATCACCCAAAGAAATCCATAAGGTTGATCATTTATCAGACCCATTTTACAGATGAGCAGAGGTGAAATCAGCCCCTCCACCCCCACATACGCAGAGCCAGACGTCAGCCCAGGCTAACGCCCGGAGAGTCCTGTACTGCAGACTCCCGGGGCCCAAGAAACCGTGTGATTCCCCTGCCAGGGGCCCCCTCTTTGGCTTTAGGTCCGGTAGGCGTGGCACACTGGAGTGGCGCCTTCCGCAAACAGCTTGAGGGAGAAATCCAGGGCCGGGGCAGCCTGGGTCAGCATCCCCAGGGAGATGACGTCAATGTGGGGCCCGCAGAACTGAGGCAGGTTGGCCAGGGTGACGCCCCCGCTGGCCTCCACGCCCACACTCGGGAAGCGGGCCTTAAGCGCAGCGGCCGTGGCGTGCAGTTCCTGCGGGACACAAACACAAGCCGGTGGGGAGGTGACTGCGCGGGTCGGCGGCCCCTTCCCGGGAAGCAGACCCCACCTTACCTTGGGCTTGAAGTTGTCCAGCAGGACGAGGTCTGCGCCTGCCTCGGCCGCCTCCACAGCCTCCCGCAGACTGCCCACCTCGACTTCCACCTTCAGGGCGAAGTCGGCCACCTGCCGGGCGCCTCGAACCGCCTGTCGGGCAGAGGGGGCAGAGGGGGCAGAGGGACGGGAGGGTGAGGGCGAGGACAGGGGCACTTGACACGGGGCACAGTGAGCTGGGCCTGGTGTTGGAAGGGCCCCGGGGGGGATAACAAGCTTGGGTTCAAGAGAACGTCTGGCATCAGGATCGCTTCTTTTACATGGGGGGGGGGGGGGGGGGGGACCGCGTGAGGGGTCTAGCAGACCCCCCAACCCCCCAGGGCGTGGTCGGGGAGTCTCAGGTAGAGGGGAAGGGCTGCAGCGGGGGAGGTGGGAGCGGGGCGGGGCAGGGGCCCGGCTGGACACGCACCTTTCCCACACCACCGGCTGCCAGGATGTGGTTGTCCTTCACCATCACCAGCCCTCCCAGGTCGTATCGGTGGGCGGCGGCCCCGCCCACCAGGAGCCCGTACTTCTCCACCAGCCGGAAGCCTGGGGTGGTCTTCCTCGTGCCCGCCACGTGCCCGGCCCAGCCGGCCCCCCGCGCGGCCTCCACTGCCGCGGCCGCGGCGCTGGCCACCCCGCTGCAGCGGGCCAGCGCGTTCAAGGCCACCCGCTCCCCCAGCAGCAGGCAGTGGGCGGGGCCCCGGACCTCGGCCACCTGGGCCACGGGCGCCAGCTTGGAGCCCTCGGGGAGGAGCCAGGAGACCTGGCAGTTGACTTGGGCAAAGATGGCATCGAAGAAAGGCCTCCCGGCCAGTACGCCGGCGGACTTGGCCCACAGCGCCGCCTGCGCGGGGGCTGCCCCCGTCACCAAGGCTGCGTGGTTGGGACCTGGGCAGTCCTCTCGGAGCCAGCTGTCTGCCAGGGCGGCCAGAGTGGCGGGGGGCAGCAGCAGCGCCAGGCCTGGGAAGGAAAAACAGAGAACAGGTTATGCTTTGGCCCCCTCTCCCGTAGTCAGGGGTGGTTGTCAAAACATGTAACGACCAGTGGGGCGCCTGGCTGGCTCCAGCCAGGGAGCCTGTGGCTCTTGATCTCCCGGTTTCCAGTTGAAGCCCAGTGCTAGGTGTAGAGATTACTTAAAAATAAAACCTTAGGGGGGGAAAGAGAACTTTTAACAACCAGCTACATTGGGGACTAGCCAATCAGGACGAAGACGTGGGGGTCCTGGAAGAGGGGTTTGTGGGCAGGACAAGGTTGTCCCATTAAGGAAATAAAAATACAGGGCACCTAGTTAAATTTCTGACAAACATCAAGTTTGTTTTTAAATTTTTAAAATTGTTTTACTTGTAATGTGTATTTATTTTTGAGAGAGAGAGAGACAGTGCGGGGGGGGGGGGGGGGGGGGGTTGGGGCCACTGAATCCAAAGCAGGCTCCAGGCTCTGAGCTGTCAGTACAGAGCCCGATGCAGGGCTTGAACCCCTGAACCATGAAATCATGACCTGAGCCGAAGTCGGACACTTAACTGACTGAGCCACCCAGGTGCCCCTGTTTTTAACTTGTCAAAAAAATTTTTGAGAGAGAAAGACAGAGAGTGAGCAGGGGAGGGGCAGAGAGAGGGGGAGTCACAGAATCCAGAGCAGGCTCCAGGCTCTGAGCTGTCAGCAGAGAACCCCATGCAGGGCTCGAACCCACGAACCGTGAGATCATGAACCTGAACCCAAGTTGCACACTTAACCGACTAAGCCACCCAGGCACCCCCCTTTTTTTAGTATAAATATATCCTAGGTGATATTTAGAACATACTTACACTTAAAATTTATCCGATTATCTGAAATTCAAGTTTAACTGAGTGGCCTGTATTTTATGTGTCAAACCTAGTGCTAGATCAACAGCTATTTATCAACTGGAAGAGAAGGCACCTAAAAGTCACCAGCAGCCTTTCCAGTCTGCCTGGCATAGGAGGATTAGTTGTGAGTGGAAGCTTCCAGCAGAATGTGTGTGCTCCACAGCACCAAGGGTTTTCCAGCTGGAAGCTCGGCTTTTTACAGATGTGGAGACTGGGGAGAGGCAGGTCGGCTGAGGTCACACAGCAAATTGGTGGCAGGGTCAGACCAACCCGGCCCCTCTGCCTTTGCTCTCTTGCTTGTAGACTCCTCCCACGCCTGATGTTTCCACAAACTGTCCTCTCTCTAGAGATGGGGGCGGTACAAGGAGGAAGGTGCAGGGGAAAATTGGGTTTGAGCCCTTGCTCTATGAGGCACAGCTTCAGGAGTGTGGGTGAGTCCTTTCCCTGTAAAAAAAAGAGTTGCGGACAAGGTGGTAGTTCCCGCCAGCGTGTAGCCGCTAACGGGCCCCTCATGTCTGTTGAATGAGTGGGTGACGGCAGAGGCCGAGCTCAGACACGGTGCGACATCGCCATCTGTCGGCCAGGAGGAGACCTGAAGCCTCCGGTGCTCGAGCCAAGGACAGAACTCGTGGCCCCTCTGGGGGAGGGGGGAGAAGGCTGGATAGCACGTTGCAGGGTTTTGTTTTGCTTCCTCATTTTGCTCCAAGTCGAAGACCAGGCATTCTGGTTTGCTCTACTCTCAGAATAAGGCCCTTCTTGCCCAGCCTTTCTCCCCCAACGCCAAGCACCCAATCTGCACGCCGCGCCCCCCACCCCCCACCCTCACTCTCAGTGATTGCACCTGGCCCTTCTGTCCCACACTCTGCCCCATGTGGCTTCCGTTCCTCCCTCAGAACCGTCTGTGCCCTGGCGGGTGCTGGGAGCCTAGAGTAAAACCGACAAAGACGTGGTTTCCATCTCCACCGTTCACCGTCCAGCCAGCGGACGTAGGGCAGAGACGCGGAAGCTCCCACTCCATCCATACCAGATGCAGTGGTGTTTGCTTTTTAAAGTGAATCTGAATCCATCACCCGGTGAGTATATGGTAAACAAGCTGTGAGACTCCCCTGCAGGGTAATTCTCCTGGGCAACAAAGAAAGGAACCGAGCACTCACACACACACTCACACACACACACACACACACACAAACACACAAAAGACAGGGACACGTTTCCAATGTATTCTAAGGAGTCAGATTCTAAAGGCTACATGGTATTTGAGTTCATCCACATGACATTCTGGAAAAGGCAAAAACCACAGCAAGAGAACAGACTGGTGGTTTCCCGGGGCGGGGTGGGGGAGGGGCGGGCCACAAAGGAGCAGCCCCCCCCCCCCCCCGGAGGGCGGTGGGGGGGGGGGTTTGGATAGGACTGAACTATATTTTGTCTCTGATGGTGGCTGCACCACTGATGCGTTTGTCAAGACTCATAGAACTAAACATAAAACAGGGTGAATTTTGCTCTCTGTAATGATACCTCATTAAACCTGACTTGAAGACAATAAAAAACTACGTCACTCTCCTGCTTAGATCCCCACTTTCGTTGTGTCAGTTCCAGCTGACCCTTCTCTCCGTTGTTTTCATTTAGTCTTTTTTTTTAATGTTTATTTTTTATTTTTGACAGAGAGAGAGAGACAGAGCATGAGCAGGGGAGGGGTAGAGAGAGAGGGAGACACAGAATCCGAAATAGGCTCTAGGCTCTGAGCCATCAGCACAGAGCCCAATGCGGGGCTTGAACTCACAGACCGCGAGATCGTGACCTGAGCCGAAGTCGGACGCTTAACCAACTGAGCCACCCAGGCACCCCCGTTTTCATTTACTTTTTTGACAAGTCCTTATTGAACACCTGCTCTGCGCCAAGGAGTAATTTCGGGGTGACAGAATGGGCAGCTCTTCCTCTTAGCTTTTGGGCCTCAGCCTGTGTTGTTCCAAGCCTGTGCCTCTGCCTGGAAGTCCCTTCCCTTCTTCCCCTCACCCCAAACTCCTCTACACCTCTTTCAGGTCTTCTCTGGGGCATCAGTTCCTCGGCAGGGGCGCTCACACACCTCCTAAATCAGGCCACATGCGCAGACTCCTTGTTCTTCATCCACGCTCTACTGTTGTCTCTCTAGGGACAGAAGTGTGTCCATCCAGAGAGTTCTCTGCTCTGTCTCAAGTGCCTAACACACCAAACCATACAAATGTGCCGCTTTTACAGGTCAAAGATGGTCACGTATTGGCGATTTCATGTTATTTAGCTTCACACTAGGTGTTCAATGATATTCATCCAAGTAGAGAGGCCGCCCAGTTCGAGGAACCAGAACCCAGACTGGGGCCATACGGCCTGCGTTCCAATACTGCCCCAGCCGCCTCCAGCTGAGTTATCTTGGGCAAGTGACTGAACATCTCCAGGGCCTCAAGGGTGCCTCCTTTGTGACAGGGATAACAAAAATAATCGCCTCACAGGGTTGTATGGAAACTAAGTGCGTTAATATTTGCAAAGCCCTCGGGAACACTGTCTGGCACATAGCAGATGTGTTTGCCAAAGGGTGGCTGAACATTTACCAAGGGTCGTGGGAGCAAAGATGAAGAAATGACTAAGTGTCCAGGAGGAAGGGGGAGGTGGTTTTAGTGGCCTTGAAGGATGAGTAATGTTTTCCAGGCAGAGTTATGAGGTAGGGAGGGGGTGGGGAGACATTTCAGGCTGAAAAAGCAGGTGTTCAAGGCTCAAAAGTAAGAAAAGAGAGAAAGTTTGTAAGGGAGGACTTCAGGGAAGAAAAGGGATGGCCAGAGTGAAGAAGGACTGAATTATTTAGCTCAGCAATTTGGACAGAACTTAGGGGCCATCACGGAATTTTAAGCAAGAGAATTATTATTTTTTTTAAGGTTTCATTTTTAAGTAATCTCTACACCCATCATGGGGCCCGAACTCACAACCCTGAGATCAAGAGTCACGTGCTCGAAAGGGCACCTGGGTGGCTCAGTCGGTTAAGTGTCTGACTTCAGCTCATGTCATGATCTCACTGTCTGTGAGTTCGAGCCCCTCTCTCTCTGCCCCTCCCCCACTCACACTCTGTCTCTCAAAAATGAATAAACATTAAAAAAATTTAAGGACGGGATAGGTGGCTCAGTCGGTTGAGCGTCTGAGCGGCTCAGGTCATGATCTCGCGGTTGACGAGTTCAAGCCCCACATTGGGCTCTGTGCTGACAGTTCAGAACCTGGAGCCTGCTTTGGATTCGATGTCTCCCTCTCTCTCTGCCCCTCCCCGCTCATGCTCTGTCTCTGTCTCAAAAATAAATATAAACATTAAAAAAATTTTTTTTTTTAATTAGAGTCGCATGCTCTAGCAACTGAGCCAGACAGGTGCCCCAAGCAAGAAAATTATAGAATTATGATTTTGTTCTAGAAGAATAACTTCATCCACCAACTGGAGACAGGTTGGGAGGCAAAAGGAGGCTGAGGCGATTGGCCAGACAAAAAAAGAGACGAAGCCCTGAACTTGGGCAGGAACCATAGGAATAGCAAACAGGGGCAAACGTGAAAGCTGTAGGAGCCACCGGAATTAGCAGCTCATGAGATGCAGAATCCTTGGGTTTCTGCCGTGAGTAGCTGAAAACTGACATAAGGAGAAGTTCAGGGTGGAGGATGGGGACAGCAGAAACCAGCAGCCCGCGTGCCCGCCGTGGGCACCGCACTTCTCTCAGGCTCTCTCCTCGGAAACCCACCACAGGGAATTATTACCATTTTACAAGTACAGATGCTGGATGTCAAGGAGCGTCCTGCATCGTGCCCTGGTGCCACAGCATATAAATAAGCAGCAGAGCTGGGGGGAAAGAGTGGCTTCGGCTTTGCAGATGTTAAGGTTGCGCTGCCAGCAGGAAAACGTGCGTGGCCGTGTCCTGATGGTGGGACCTGGAGTTCGGAGAGACACTGGGTGAGGAACGGGGATTTTGGAGCCACCAGCAGACATGGGTGATGACTAAGCATAGCAACTCGTAAGATCATCAGGTCAGGTAAGAAGAGGAGGGCTCTGGGAAGCACCAGTATTTAAAAAGAGAAGTGGCACCAGGAGGGAGTGGGCGTCTGGAGCCGAGGGTTTCAAGAAGTAGGATGTGAGCAGAAGCAAATAGAAGGAAGGCTGCAAATGGGCATAAGACTTAGCAGCTGGGAGGCCATTGCCAGAGCAGTCTTAGCACTGGGTAGTGGGGGCAGAAGCCACATGGTCATGGTCAAGGAGTGCATGGGAGGAGAGGAAGTGGTGGCGGTGGGTGTGACCACTCTACTTGGCAGAAGCTGAGAGAGCAGGGGGCCCTGCTCCCCGGGGAGCTTTTCAGACAGTCTGCTGCTCAGCCCCAGCCCAGACCAACCGAATCAGAATCTTTCTGGGTGGGTCCCAGGCATCCAAGTTTTGGAAGAGCTTCCCCTGTGATTCAGATGCACATAAGGGCTAAGAACCCATGCTCCAAGGCATGGCTGGATTGGTCAGTAGAACAAGTGAGTCTGGATCTTGGGGTCATGAGTTGGAGCCCCATGTTGAGTGTAGAGATTATTAAAAAAAAAAAAAAGAAGAAGAGGAAGAAAAAAGAACCTATGCTCACTTGTGCTCACACAAGTCCCCACCTCCTGCCTTCATTTATATGAAATGTCCAGAAAAGGCAAATCAAAGAGACAGACATCAGAATAGTGGTTGTCGGGGGTTGGGACTGAACTCTAAATGGCATAGGGTTGGAAGGATGGCAATGACCTGTTGGCACGGGTGCCTGGGTGGCTCAGTCAGTGAAGCATCTGACTCTTAAGCATCTGACTTGATCTCAGGGTCGTGAGTTCAATCCCCATATTGGGCTCCGTGCTGGCTGGGGAGCCTACTTTAAAAAAAAAAAAAAAGACAGGCACCACCTTGCACCCCAGTGAACTCTGGGCACTGAAAATCAGGAAGAAAGACAACTAGATACCGGGCGTTTCTGACAGGAGAGCACATCACCACCCAGCAATACTCTTGCCCAAATAGGCAACCCAGAGTAAGATCAGACTTCTAGATGCAACCACCAATTTACAAGAAAACCAGAGGGCAGAGGAACATGTTAAACTCTACCATGGGAATACAGCCAGCAAAATTCAGACCATAGGAAACTCTACCAGAGGACAGTCTAATTTTTCCAACAAGTACAGTGCAAGAAAAAGAAAAGGTTAAAAGAATCTTAAAACAGGGGTGCCTGGCCGGCTCAGTCAGTAGAGCATTGATCTCGGGGTCGTGAGTTTGAGCCTTATGTTGGGTGCAGAGATTACTTAAAACTAAAATCTGTAAGGGCACCTGTGTGGCTCAGTCGGTTAAGTGTCTGACTCTTGGTTTGGGCTCAGGTCATGATCTCATGATTTGTGGGATCGAGCCCCTGACAGCATGGAGCCTGCTTGGGATTCTCTCTCTCCTCTCTCTCTCTGCCCCTCCCCCTGCTCACGTGCTGGCAAACAAAATTCTCTCTCAAAATAAACATTTTTCGGGGTGTCTGGGTGGTTCAGTCAGTTGAGCGTCTGACTTCAGCTCAGGTCATGATCTCACAGCTTGTGAGTTCAAGCCCCACATCGGGCTCTGTCCTGACAGCTCAGAGCCTGGAGCCTGCTTCGGATTCTGTGTCTCCCTCTCTCTCTGCCCCTAACCCACTTACATTCTGTCTCTATCTCTCTCAAAAATAAATAAACATTAAAAAAAAATTTTAAAAATAAACATTTTTAAAAACTAAAATAAAATGTAAAAAAGTTTTTTAAAGAATCTTAAAACACATGCTAATCGACTGCAACATACAGATCTTATTTGGATCCTAATTCAAACAAAGTGAAACCAAATTAGAGCATTAATGAGACAACTGAAAATTTGGACACCGACTGGATGTTTGATAATATTAAGGACTTTTTTTTTTTAAGTTTATTTGTTTTCAAAGAGACAGAGAGCACAAGCTGGGGAGAGGGGCAGAGAGAGAGGGACAGAGAATCCCAAGCGGGACTCGACCCCACAAACCATGAGATCATGGCCTGAGCTGAAATCAAGAGTCTGATGCTGAACCAACTGAGCCACCCAGGCGCCCCACATTAAGGATCTTTTTTTTTTAACTTCGTTGTAAAGAAAAGTTAGTTGTGATAATTGTATTGTGGTTGCAATAAAAAGAAACATCCTTATGTGTTCTTAGGAGATACACGTCAAGATGTTCACGTATGAAAAGACTGGAGAGCCGGCTTTACTTTAAGGTAATTCTGAAAGGTAGAAAGTAGAAATGGTGTGGATTGAGCTGGGCTGGCCAAAAGTTGGTGGTTGTTGAGGCTTGCATGATGGGTACATGAGGGTTCATTATCTTTTTCTGTTTATTTTTGTTTGAAAAATCTTTATAATGAAAAAAGTTAGGAAGGAAGGTAGGAAGGAAGGAAGGTAAGAAGGAAGGAAAAAAGAAAGAGAGAGGAAGGGAAAAAAGAAAGAGAGAAAGGGGAAGAGAGGACCGTCATTTGACATAGGGTCAAGGAAAGTTGTGGGTTGTTTTGTTTTGTTTTGTTTTGTTTTGAAGTGGGCTTCACGCCCAGCACAGAGCCCAATGTCCGACTTGATTGAACTCACAAACGTGAGATCAGGACTTGAGCTTGATCGAGAGCTGGATGCTTAACCAACGGAGCCACCCAGGCGCCCCAAGGAAAGTTTTTTTAGGATGGGTAAGGCAGTCCTGCTCAACCTTGGCTGCCCAATGGAATCATCTGGGGAGCTCTGCAAGATGCTGATGCCTTGGCTGCCCTCCCCCCACCCCAAGATTCTAACTGCAATGTGGTAACATAATTTTAATTTGTAGTAAAGCTGAGAGCTTCTGAAGTGCAGGAAAAGAATCATCTCTACCATGGGTCCGTGCCTACAGGCCTGGCACGTTGTCACAAATCCTACCCCCAGTTCCTCAAGCTCGAGCTCACTCATATTTACAGGTGGAGATCTGAGACCCAGAAATGTAGAGGAAACTACCTACAGAGCAGAGCCAGGAAATGATAAAGCAGGACAATGACCAGGGTGGACCCAGGTCTCCCCTCTCCAGGCCGGGTGCTTTGGGAACCCCACGAAGCCTCCGCCAGCAGGGGTTACTCTCTCGGAGCCTTTGAGATCCATCGTTCGGCGTGTGAATCGCTGAGTGAGAATGTTACAGGCTCCGTGTTCCGTTTGTGAAAAATAAACAAATACCTCTGGTTTGCTTCAGCCTCCCCACCCCATGCATTTCCAACGAAAGGGATTCCTGAGGGAAGCAGCTGTTACTGAAAGGAACTTCAGAGAAGGGAGAGCTGTTTTGGCAACTGCCAGAGGAGACCTTGCCTAGAAACTGCCACCCAGAGGGCGGCTGTAACGCCCTGTCCCGCCTTCTACCCTTGCGGTTGTCATATGTAAAAGTTCTCTCAAGGTGCCCAGACTTCAGAGATTATAGTTTTATCCTGTGGGCTGTAACTTAGATCTCTTAATTGGCTGTCCAGAATTTCATTAAAATTGGCATCTCGGGGCACCTGGGTGGCTCAGTAGGTTAAGCGTCTGACTTTGGCTCAGGTCGTGATCTCGTGGTTCCATGACTCCAAGTCCCACATCGGGCTCTCTGCTGTCAACGTGGAGGCTGCCTAGGATCTTGTCTCCTTCGCTCTGCCCTTCCCCTGCTCAAGCATGGGCTCTCTCTCTCTCAAAAATAAGTAAACATTAAAAAATTAATGGGAATGAAAGCTGGTGCAGCCACTCTGGAAAACAGTATGGAGGTTCCTCAAAAAACTAAAAATAGAACTACCCTACGACCCAGCAATTACACTACTAGGCATTTATCCAAGGGATACAGGTGTGCTGTTTCGAAGGGGCACATGCACCCCCATGTTTATAGCAGCACCATCGACAACAGCCAAAGGATGGAAAGAGCCCAAATGGCCATCGATGGATGAATGGATAAAGAAGATGTGGTATATATATACAACGGCGTATTACTCGCCAATCAAAAAGAATGAAATCTTGCCATTTGCAACTGATCTCACATGATCTCAGTGGATGGAACTGGAGGGTATTATGCTAAGTGAAATTAGAGAAAGACAAACATCATATGACTTCACTCATAGGAGGACTTTAAGAGACAAAACAGATGAACATAAGGGAAGGCAAACAAAAATAATATAAAAACAGGGAGGCGGACAGAACAGAAGAGACTCATAAATATGGAGAACAAACTGAGGGTTCCTGGAGGGGTTGTGGGAGGGGAGATGGGCTAAATGGGTAAGGGGCACTAAGGAATCTACTCCTGAAACCATTGTTGCACTATATGCTAGCTAATTTGGATGTAAATTTAAAATTAAAAATAAATACATAAGTACATAAATACATAAAATTTAAAATAATTGGCATCCCTGTTCCTGAGGGGATGCAAAGCATCATGGCATATTTCTTGCCTGCACTTCCTTCCTCCCTCCCTTCCCACTTCCTTCCTTCCTTTCTCCCTCCTTTCCTTCCTTCCTTAAGTTTTATTTATCTAAGTGATCTCTACACCCAACATGGGGCTCGAACTCATGACAAGAGTCGTGTACTCTTCCGCCTGAGCCAGCCAGGCATCCCTCTTGCACCTTTTTCCTTTACAAATCATGTAAAAAGATACAGATAAAGCGATGACCCTGGCAGAATATATGAAGATTTCCCCCCATGGGCACTTTTGCTGTTCTTGTCTGGACGGTGGACTGATTCTTACTGTGCTTCTGTGTGGCCCTAAGTGGATGGTGGCTCCTGGTCGTGAGGGACGAGGCCAAAATGAGAACTTCCACACCTTCCTCTTTCCTTCGGTCGTTTAACTTGCTCCTGCGAACACACCCAAGATGAGTGTAACAAGTGTGTTCTTATTTTTGTGTGTGACAATGTGGACTGTGTCGGCAGCTATGGGGGTGGTATGTGTTCCACCTAAACCCAAGTCAGGGGACTCCTGGGTGGCTCAGTCGGTTAAGCGTCCAACTCTTGATTTCGGCTCAGGTCATGATCTCACGGTTCGTGGGTTCAAGCCCTGGGTCGGGCTCTGTGATGACAGCACGGAGCCTGCTTGACATTCTCTGTCTCTCCTTCGCTCTCTGCCCCTCCCCTGCTCTGTCTCTCTCAAAATAAATAAATACTACAAAAAAAAAAAAAAAAAAGGATGGGGGTGCCTAGCTGGCTCAGTCGGTGAAGCACACAACTCTTGATCTCGCGGTTGTGAGTTTGAGCCCCATGTTGGGGGTAAAAATTACTTAAATAAAATAAAACAACAGCTAACACTTTCACAGTCCTTCTGAAGCACTGTGCCAAGCATCTTACATGTATATATAGACATATTCAATCCTCACAACGACCCTTTGAGATAGGTCCCATTATTTCCTCCATTTTACAGTTGTGGAAACTGAGGCACTGAAAGGGCAAGTAGCACCCAAAGTTCACAAATTTCACACAGCTGGGAATGGGGAGTCAGGATCATAAACTCAGGCAGGATGGCTCCAGAGTCCCCTCACTTACCCCACCTCACCACACACTGCCATAATCTAGCACAAAATTATATTTTGAAATTGCCATATGTTTATTACGTCAACATTCAGAGCTCTGCAAACCACGCCCACGGTTCCAGGGCTCTTCCCTACTGACCTCGGAACACCCTGGATCAGGGCGTCAGAAACACCAGGGGTGGGGGTGGGGGCGCCTGGGTGGCTCAGTCGGTTAAGTATCAACTCTTGGTTTTGGTTTAGGTCATGATCTCATGGTTCCCGAGATCAAGTCTCGAGTTGGATTCCAGGCTGACAGTGTGGCGCCTGCTTGGGATTCTCTCTCTCCTTCTCTCTCTCTCTCCCCATCCCCATTTCGTGTGTGCGTGCGCGCACGTGAGTGTGCACTCTCTCTCTCTCTCTCAAAATAAAGTAACAAACAAAAAAGAAACACCTGGGTTGGAATCTTACTCCGCCACCTACACGCTGAGCGACCTGAGGCAATCTGCTAACCTGAGGGTCAGTTTCACGCAGAAATCACAGGTTTTCCGGAGGCGAAGATCCGCCCACAAGAACATGCCCCTCCAAGGACCTCCTGCCCCCATCCCCGGAAGAGGAGGAGAGGAAGCCCAAGAAGCAGCACCTGGCACAGAGCCCCAACTCCTACTTCACGGGCGTGAAGTGCCCAGGACGCTACAAAAAATCACCACCATGTTCAGCCACGTGCAGACCGTGGTGCTGTCTGGGGGCTGCTCCACCGTCCTGTGCCAGCCGACAGAAGGACAAGCAAGGCTCACGGAAGGATGCTCCTTCAGATGGAAGCAGTACTAAAAGCCCTGAGTCAACATGAGTGGGGAACTATCCCAACAAACAGCTTTAGGATTAAAAAAAAAAAAAAAAGGAAAGAAAGAAGAGAAAAGAGAAGAAATCACAGGGCTGCAGGGAGGAGGGGGTGAAGCAACTGACAAAGAGTGCCTGAGCCGATGCCTGGCCAGATGGCTCTGAACCCAGGTGGGTGACCCTGGCAGCTTCGTTCTTCCATCTATTTATTTGTTGATCCATTTGGCCAACGCCAGATGGAGACAGAGGCTGGTGAGCACAGCAGTTTCTAGATAAAGTTCTTTTCTTATCTCCTTCTCTCCCTAGAAAGAGAAATTACCTCCAAATAGGGCCACATGGGACCGCCCATCACACAAGTGGGAAATCGATCTACAGAATTTCAGAGTGACCCAAGAGTAGAGAGCTGAACCGCAGGAAGGGGCCAGACCGAGCAGGCCTTGAATGACAGAAAAGAGTTCGGGTTTTGTTCAACGGGCAATGGGAAAAGCACTTAAAACTTTCGATCGGAAGTCACTTTGACGTTTAAATATTTACATTGTGCCTAGATGCAAGATGGGAGGCTGTTGCCACAGCTTGGGCAAGGAACATTGAGCCAGGATGTGTATGTGAGAAGTGTCTACCCCAAGGCTGTAAGGAAAGAACACAGCACCAGCACCCTGCACCCAGACTGGCCCGCTCTGGCCCGCCCTGCTCACACTTTGGCTGAGCCTGACTTCTCCATCTTTGCCCACCAGCCTGCCACCTGCTTCTGCCGCAACTCTGTCCTTGCCCTCCCTTTCCCCCATGTCCCCAGCTTTTGATTCACCCCTTTAATTTGCCTGCTCCCTCCTGGCTTAATTTCCACGGGGCATTGATCCCCGCCAACCCTTCTGACTTGGCCCAGAGGTCCACCAACATCACCAGAGTGAAGGCACTGAAACAAAGGAAGCCTCCAGCAGGCTCCGCCCCCAGAGGGAGGTGGGAACAGAAAAGGAAGAGGTTCAGGTGACACTCTGGTGAAGGCAAGTCATAGGACACGGCAGCTGCCTGGATATTGGGGTGCGAGGGAGGATGGGCAAAGATGACCCTGAGGTCAAGTAGAAGGATGGTGAGGTAAGGACAGAAATGGAGCCAACATGGAGCGCCCGGGTGGCTCAGTCAGTTAAGTGTCCAACTTTGGCTCGGGTCACGATCTCGCGGTTTGTGAGTTTGAGCCCCGCGTTGGGTGCTGTGCTGACAGCTCAGAGTCTGGAGCCTGCTAGGGATTCTGTGTCTCCCTCTCTCTCTGCCCCTCCCCTGCTCATGCTCTGTCTCTCTCTCTCTCTCTCTGTCTCTCTCTCTCTGTCTCTCTCTCTCTCCCAAAAATAAATAAAAACATTTTAAAAAATTTAAAAAAGAAAGAAAGAAATGGAGCCGATGTGGGGGGAGGTCTTTGAGTCTGACACACCAGGGAGATGTCCAGGTGCAAATGGACCCCACAAGGCTTCCAAAGATGGGACCAGAATCTGGGAGGGCGCAGAGCTGGACAGACACACATGGGGAATCAACACCATCACCGGCATAACGACATCAAGTGATTTCTGTGTAGCTGGCACAATGAGTATTATCTCATTTAATCTGAACCACAACCCAAGCGAAGGCAGTGTTTTCACTTCATCAATGAGGAAACTGAGGCACAGTGAGTGGAAGCGTCCCGGTTCTGTCCGAGGTCACACAGTTAGCATGTGGCAGGGATAGGACTTGAACCCAGGCTCTGACTCTGAGGTCATTCCTAAGCCAAAAGCTGGCTTGGACCCCAAAAGCTGGCTCCACAGCCAACCCAGAGGTGCCAGGTGTGTGGGGCCAGCAGATACCTCAGACCAGGGGAGGCAGGTCAGAGCCGGAGAGAAACAGCCCAGGGTGGGGAAAGAGAAAATGCAGAGAGCTCAGGAAGGGGCCTCCTGTCTTTCAGGCACTGGCCAGATACCTTCCAGGAGTCTGTCGTTTGTGAGCTGGGAACTATTATTGTCATTTTACAGATGCAAGGAAATGAGGATCTGAGAAGTCAGGTGACCTGCCCAACGTCACACAGCCTGTTCCTGGTGAAGCCCAGATTCAAACAGGAGCCTTTGGACTCCAGAGCCTGGCCCGTATCCTAGTGCACACGGCCTCCTTAGCGACAGCACCCCCACCCCAGGCAGAGTCACTGGGCTCCAGCCCCCTCCCCCACCTGGCTGCACAAAGGACCGGACTTTGCTCCCCTCCTCCCCCGCGAGCTATGTAGGGGCAAAGTCCAGAGCTGCTCGCAAAAGCGGCCTCCTCCAGACCACCCTGACCTTTCCTTTCCGGGGGCTCCAGCCCCTTTCTGCCCCTTTCTTCCCCAGAACTCGTTGGGGAACCATAGAAAGAGAAATAAGGGTAAGAAGTAGACTCCTGGAGACAGAAGAAGAGCTTGGGGTTCAGAGAGGTTGGGGGCAGAGAGTAGTGGGGAGGGAGGAGAATAGGGGGCAGGCGCAGTTGAAGGGGGTAAGAGACTGAGATGTGTTGGGATGAGGAGGGAGGCAGGATAGGGGACATGGTGAGACAGGGAAGGGGAAGCCAGGCCTGGGAGCCTCCTCTACCTTCCGGGTCCATGACCGCTTGAAGCTGCAGGACCGGCGGCGTGCACTGCTCGGTTCCCCTTCTCCTCGGAGGCCGGAGGCCGGAGGGGGTGGGACTGCCAGAGGAAGAAGGAAGGGGCTGGTCCAGCCAGCCCTTCCCAGATTCTCTGGGGCTCCCTCCCTCCTCCCCTCTGCCAGGACCCCTGGGGCGGTACACACCTTCTCCTTCCACTTTCTGCTGGACTGGAAGAGCTCTTGCCTGTCTTACTCAGAAGTCCTCACCCCGTTCCCTCCACACAGCCAGCCTTCCCCAGGCCGTGAGGCTGCTGGTGACAGCTGGAAAGCTTCTTTGATGGGTGCCCTGGAAAAATCGCGGGCTTGGGTCCTAGGTTCAGATCCCAATTCCCAATTAGTTCTAAAATCTGATTTTCTGAATAAGTGTATTTCTCACTTGACCTATTTTCCCCCCCTTAGGCCATACCCCCCACTATATCCAACTTGAACTAGAATAACGCTCTCACTTTGGGCTGCACTCCCTTCAGGCCATCCTCCTGGATGCCCGGTTTACCCAAAAGACAGATCCAAGCTTGCCACAGGTGTACTTGAAATCGTCATTTTTTCATTCACTAATTCATTTACCCCTCCATTCAGTAAACACATATCAGGTAGCTACTGTGCCGGGCCCTGGACCCTGGAATCACAAAGATGACACGTGGACTTGGAGGGGCCACACTCTAATGAGTGAGGGACACCATCACACAGTTACAGCCCGGGTGTCGTGCGGTCACACGAGGTGCCGTGGAAGAAATACCATGTCTGTTGGGGATGGAAGCGGCAAGGGCGGCTTCACAAAGGCGGTGACATTTGAGCTGAATCTTGACGGTTGAGGAGTTTGGTGCGAAATCAAGATGTGTGCGTCATGGGGCAGGCCGGGGGTGGGCTGGCTTCAGGCAGAGCGCGTGCAGTCTTGAGTAGGTGGCTCTCTTCAGGACCAGCCCTCCTGGGATGGATCTGGCCCATAGTCCAGCTAGGCTATCCAGAGGCCACAAGCTGGCCAGGCAGGGACTGAGCACCCTGGGAAACTGAGGCACACAGGCACCCATTTGCAGCTCATTGTCCCCAGCAAGTAGACTGTCTTCAAAGTACCCTGGGTTTCCTTTGTCTAACAGCTCTACCCTGAACCTCCCTAGAGGACAACAGCCACCCACTGTGTAGGATACCCTTGTGGAGTTTGAAAGTTTTCTCTCTACGTTTGGCTGGAGTCTGCTCCTGCAAATACTTTGGGAATCTTAGCATCTTCTGGTTATATTCCTCTCTGGTCTTGCTAACAATCCAGGCTTAATCTGCTTCCTGGCACAGTCACTGAGCTTGGGGCTCAGGGCTGGGGTCTTTCTCATTCCCTCAGCCCAAGGGCTTAGAGGACTCAGAACTGACAGGTGTCACCTCTACTTGTATCCCACCCATCACAGGTTCCGCCTGCCGAACTGAACGTGGTCCAGGGTCAGAAATAGGGATGCAGAGGACATTTAGGTGTAAATATCCCTTTTCAGAAATGAAATGTCCTCAGAAGAATGCATGGGGGCTCTTTCTCCTGTCTGCAAAAATGAATTGCATTAATAGATTTCTCAAGACTTTCTCTAAATCCTTTTACCACCTGGAAACGTCATTTTGTATGACACAGCTTTATTTGTAACCATAATCTTGAGTGCACTTTTGCAAACAAAATGGAAACGTATTTGAAAATATAAGACGAGGAGTGTCTGGGTGGCTCAGTCAGTTAGGCGTCCGACTCTTGATCTCGGCTCAGGTCATGATCTCACGGTTCATGGGATCAAGCCCCACAGCGGGCTGTTGGCTCTGACAGCATGGAGCCTGCTTGGGATTCTCTCTCTCTCCCTTGCTCTCTGCACCTCTCCTGCTCATGCTCATGCACACTCTCTCTCTCCAAATAAAAAAAACTTTAAAAATTTAAAGAAAAAAGAAAATATAAGATGAAGTATAGTACATCATGTGTACGTGTGTGTGTGTGTGTGTGTGTGTGTGTGTGTGTGTGTGTGTGTGAATCCTGTTATTAAGAAACTGGAATGGGGCACCTGGGTGGCTCAGTCGGTTAAGTGTCTGACTTCGGCTCAGGTCACGATCTCGCGGTATGTGAGTTCGAGCCCCGCGTCGGGCTCTGGGCTGACTGCTCAGAGCCTGGAGCCTGTTTCAGATTCTGTGTCTCCCTCTCTCTCTGACCCTCCCCCCTTCATGCTCTGTCTCTCTCTGTCTCAAAAATAAATAAATGTTAAAAAAAAATTTTTTTTTAAATAAAAAAAAAAGAAACTGGAATGTGCTGGTAATTAACTTGTTACTGTCTGGACAAAATAAATATTTTTAACATTTTGAACTATACCCTCAAGCACACATCAAGAAAAACACATGGCCTATTCAGGGACCTACAAGGAATGTGATGTGGCTGGAGGGCATAGAGTGTTTGCACCAAGGACTGACCAGTCAGGGCCAGATCTCGAAGGGGTCTTATCTTCAAGCTAAGGCTCTGTCTTGACCTCATTAGGAGGGAATCTGAACCCTTGTAGAAGAGTCATTGGGAGCATCATGGGCAGAGGGTAGAAGAGGTTATGGTCAAGAAACCCAAAGAGAAGTCTGGGCAGGACCCAGGCAAGGTGTGTTGGGGCCTGGGGGAAGGAAAGACTCTAAGGGACCATGGACGCAGAGTCAGGGGGACTTGGTACCCAAGAGGCAAAGACAGGAAGAAGTGAGGTTTGATGATGGGTCTGAGAGGCCCTGGAAGAGTCTAGAACAGACTTAGGTTTGGTGACCTCCCCGCTGCTTTCAGAACTGAATCCATACTCCCTAGTCCTTCACAGTGGGGCTCCAACCCGCCCTTCCCACCTCATGTTCTTGAACCAGACACCCCATCCCCCCAGCGAATACCTTCTTGGTACTATTTTTTTCTAATCATAAAAGTGATAGGTATTTATTACATAAAACTGGGAAAATACAGAAAAGTAGAAACAAAGTAACAATCATTCGTAAACCTCTCACCTGACAGATAACCACAACGAACATTTGGGATATTTCCTTCAAGTTCTTTTTTTTTTCCCACAAACGTCCATGTTTTTGCATTTTCATTACAAATCTAGATTCATACGTATTTACAGATTAGTAACTAGCTCTTTGTTCCCCGGTGACATTATATTATAGACGTTTTACTGCATAGTTTTGGAGCACATGGTGTAATAAGCCATTTACAAACATTTTCGTACTCGATATGTTTGGCCCTTTCATTACCACACTTGATAATTCTCTCTTTTGTTTCTCTCCCCACCCCACCCTGGCCTCCTTTTGGTCTTATAGTATCTCCTGCACCCATTCCAACGTGCGCCATAGTCACACGGCCCTTATGGCAACTTTGCGTTTACTGCCCCCTCTGCTGAGGGGGCCTTTCCCCCCTTTTCAGCCTGGCAAACACCTTCCACCCAGCCATGGCGGCATGACTGGCGAGGGCTGCATTCGTCCCAGCTCAGCCTGTCCCCAGTCCAAGCACAGGTGGCACAAGCCACGGTGGCCAAGTGGACCCATGGTCACTTTCTACCCCCATCTTCCGTGGCCACTTTCTGTCCCTTCTCTCCCCTCCCCTTCCCGAACCACAGGAACAGATGCACCCCTGAGCTGTTCCCCTCCCCTCAAGGTCAGGCCACGGGCAGTCACACACTCAACTTCCCAAGGGCCTTTCTGTGGGTCAACCTGTCTCCTCTCAGCCACTGCACCCTCTGACTCAACAACTTCCTCTTTGCAAATTTCCTCTTTGTCCTGGGGAAATACCGACTATCTCTGGCGCCCTGTGGCCCCTTGGGCTCTGGCCTGGGGTGGGGTCTTCTCCCCGCTCCCAACCATCCCATCCCAGAACCGCAGGGGAAGCTCCAGCGTCTATGGGCCTGTCAGTCTCACGGACTTTTCTCGGAGAAGGGAAGGAGCCCGCCCCCAGTGGAAGAGGAGATACAAACACATTAAACGAGGGCCGCCTGGCTGGCTCAGTCAGTTGAGTGTTCTCGACTCTTGATTTCGGCTCAGGTCACGATCGATCTCATGATCTCACGCTCCCCGCGTTTGAGGCCTGCACTGGGCTAGTGCAGGGCCTGCTTGGGATTCTCCCCCTCTCCCTCCGTCTCTGCCTCCTGCACTCTCTCTCTCTCAAATAATTAAAATGTTAAAATCCACATTAAACGGGTAACAGCACCCCCCCCCCCACCACCTCAGCTCTCCTCTCCTCTGCCTTGGGAGCAAGCCAGCTGGAGTAGGGGAGGCTTTGGGCACGGGAAACAGTGGCTGAGCTGAAGAATCACACATGCAGTCCATCAAGCCCCACGCTCTTTATTGGGCTACAGACATGGCTTAATCTTCTGCCGCCTCCACCCCACCTGAACCAAGATGAGGACACAGATGTTCTCAGGGGCTCCTCGGATTGGCAGCTCCCGTCCCCTCCACACGCCGGCCCTACTCACCGCCACCTGCACAAACGCAGCCAAGGCCTGGCCTCTTGCACGCAAGCTGCGCCCGTGACAGGACACACGCGGGTGCCAGGGTTTCTGGAGGACTACACCGGCCGGGAAACTTTTCTCACCTCTGCCCCGGGGAAGAGAAGGAGCTGCCACCTCAATCCACAGGTAGGGGGTGGGGAGTGTGGGCCAGGCGCCAGCCTAGGATCCGAGAGCACAGCTAGGTGATGCCCCCCCACCCCCAGTCCCTGCTCTGGTGGCCAGTAGCTGGGCACGGAGCACTTCGCAGTGTCAAGTTCGTGGGCTGAGCCGGTAGGACTGTCCTAATCTATGGGGCCAAAAGCACTTTCCAGAGCAATCCTCGGCGAGAGTTTGCTGGGTTGTCCCCATCTTCCTTCCTAGACTCCGGTGTCCCTGGGGAGTCCTCTGAGAAGGCATTGGCCAAGGAAGTTTGGCATTGTGGAGACTCAGCAGCTGATTTCAAGGACAAAAACGCGGAGAAGAGGGTGATGAGGACCAGTTGGGATCGATGAGGAAAGTCTGTTGGTTCCGGGGGTGTGGGTGCCGGCTGGGAGACCTGGGGTTGAGAAGCCGGATGAGGGCTCGGGATGAACATACCGGGGGAGGACCCAGACGATGCTGCGTGACAAGGAAGCTGGAGGCGATGATACGAGGGAAGGTGGTGAAGGCCGGGAGCCATTCTGACCTGCGCTCCTGTTTTTCACAAGCACTGAGGGGCCTCCACATCTCCAGCCTCTGGCCCCTGGGAAGCAGGGGCCTCCACAGCCTCATCCTTGCTGCCCACCAGCGGCTCCTCCTCCCCGTTTAGGACGGGGGGCGGCCTGGCCTTCAGCTCCTCCAGCTCCAAGGAGCCCGGTTGCGACTTGCGTCTATCGAAGAAAGTGGTGAGTGTGGGCTGCCGGCCAGACGCTTCCCCCTCGGAGACCCCGGGGCCCTTCCCGCCCCCAGACCCGCCTGCTGCTGCTGTCAGGGCCTCCTCGTCAGACACCTGGGCCGGTCCAGCCCAGGCATCTACTACCCCGTTGCGCTTTCCTCCCCTGCTTAGTATCAGGGCCCCTGTCCTCCTCTTCTGCCGCCGGCGCCACAGCAGGAGTAGGGTCACAAGGATTGTGAACACCACCAGGGCCACAAGCACAGCCACCAGCAGGGTGCCATTTTTCTTGGGAACTGATGAGGGATGCCTACTAACTGTGCCTGTAGAAATGGGGGTTGCTTTTGCCAAGGAGGTGGGGAAGCCACTGGGCCCCTTAGGGCTCGCCAGAAAGCCAGTTGACATGGTAAGAGGGGTTACACTGGCTACATCAGAGGTCTTCAGAGAGCCAGTCGCCATGGTGGCAGAGGGTCCCCTGGCGACATCAGAGGTCTCCGGAGGGCCAGTGGCCATGGCGGAGGGTCCCCAGGTGACATCAGAGGTCTCCGGAGAGCCAGTCGTCATGGTGGCGGAGGGTCCCCAGGTGACATCAGAGGTCTCCGGAGGGCCAGTCGCCATGGTGACGGAGGGTCCCCAGGTGACATCAGAGGTCTCCGGAGGGCCAGTCGCCATGGTGGCGGAGGGCCCCCTGGTGACATCAGAGGTCTCCGGAGGGCCAGTCGCCATGGTGACGGAGGGTCCCCAGGTGACATCAGAGGTCTCCGGAGGGCCAGTCGCCATGGTGGCGGAGGGCCCCCTGGTGACATCAGAGGTCTCCAGAGAGCCAGTTACCGTGGTTCCATCAGTCATAATGTGAAGTTCCAGAAAGTCTTCTAGTGATTGAGCATTAGTTTCCAGGTTTGATGACTTCTTGGTGGCAACTTCCCCAGAGACCGATGGCTCAGGTACATGGAGGTCACCACCGGCAGTAGTGGACGCCCCGAGAAAGAACACCTCATTGGCTGTATAGGAAGCTGAAGAAGGTGGGGAGATCTGGGGCCCGGTGCCGTTGCTCTCCTCGCGGACCCTGGCTGTTGCAGGACCGGGGGTCACTACGCTGAAGTTTGGGGGCTCAGAGAAAGTTGGGGTCAAAGAAGCAGAGGGTCTTGTGGGTGCAGACATCCCCAAAGTGGTCGTGATGTCCACAAGCTCTGTGTTCATCTCTTGGGTCCAGACGCCCCCAAAGAGGAGGAGAAGCAGGATCATTCCCATGGCCACAGGCGTGAGCAGGAGCAGAGACCTGAGGGAGGGGAAGTGGAGAGATACCAACACACAAAGCACTGAGGGGGAGAACCTGGCCGGGCCCTCCTCCCCGTCTGCCCACTTCCCTGCTAACTGCCAGGCCTAACTTGCGGCTTAACGGCTTTTTCCACCCTCGCTTTTACTATTATCAGAAAGAACAAGGGCACAGATGCTGGCCGCTCTGCCGTCAGCCCTGATCCGCGGGCTCCCTGAGCCCTGGCTGCTCGTGCTCCAGCGATGGCCAGCCCCCTGGCCCTCCCTGACTCCATTCAGCCCCGGCGGCTCCTGATCTTTTCCTGTCATCTACCAGGCCCTTTTCAAGCCACAGCACATCTCCCGCGGCCGCGAAGTCTCCCGCCCCGCCAGGCCGCGCCCCATACCAGCTCGCTTGATGAGGGCACAGGGCTGGGACCAGACCACTCCAACTCCTCCTGAGGCTGGGGCAGGACTGGGCAGATGGGCCCCAGGGGGAAAGGAAGTGGCCCTGGCTCCACCCACCCCACCCCGGCATCCTGCCCCACCCGCCCTGCTCCCACAGCTGCTGTGTGATGACAGCTCCATCACTCGCTCTTGCTGGGGTCTGAGATGATGCCAGGGGCTCTGGGGTCTTGGCTGAGGCAAGTGGGGTCACGGCGGGTGCCGGGGGGGGGAGGTCTGGAACGGGGACCTCGCTGGGAGCCGGGACGGCGAGGGGTGAGGCTGGCAGAGGGATGAGGGTCAGAGCCGGTGTGAGGCAAAGCCGTGCTCTAGAACAGGGGGTGCGGAGGAGGACATGAGAGGGGAGGGTGGCTTCCTTTGCATTTGTGGTTCCCAAGTTGCTAGGCCCAAACCCAGGGTAGCACCCTTTCCTGCCCCCGAGAGCAGGGTAGCACCCTTTCCTGCCCCGAGAGCTCCCCGGAACTACCAGGGTAAGAGGCCTCGGCTCTGGCTGGGGGGGCCGCGAAAGCCTTTGCAGACCGCGTGCAGTCCTGATGGGCTCTGGATGACATCTCAAGACTGGTGGCTTGGGGGGCCACCACGTGGGGTCCCAGTTGTGGGGTGCTTAACTAGACCAAGGTGGTTACGAAGCACTCATTCGTCATGATTTTATTTGGGGGGAAAATTAATAAAGATGTGGGAAGCTATATGGAAAACAGTCTGGAAAAATATGTACGGAGGCATTAACCAAGTTTCTTTGGATCGGTATGAGTAGGGGGTCCTTTATTTTCTTCTTTTGATAGTTGTTGTTTTCTGAATTTCCTCTAATTGTTTTCTTTTTCCTACTCTTTCTTTTTGTGTGTGTATACACATATTTTTTCACTTCTTTTATTTATTTATTTATTTGTTTATTTCTGTTTCTCTCTTCTAATTTGTAAGCTTTGACTTTCTGCATGAGTGTAATTTTGGCTTTTTGCCTTTCTTTAAAAGAAAAAAAAAAATCAAAACCAGAGGTGCCTGGGTGGCTCAGTCGGTTAAACATCCGACCGGCTCAGGTCGTGATCTCCCGGTTCACGAGTTGGAACCCCGCATCGGGCTTTGTACTGACAGATCAGAACCTGGAGCCTGCTTTAGATTCTGCATCTCTCTCACCTTCTGCCCCTCTCCCACTCGTTCTCTCTCTAGCTCTCTCTCTCTCTCTCTCAAAAATAAATATTTTAAAAAATCAAAACCATGTTTATTTTTATGTATGTATGTATGTATGTATTTATTTATTTACTTTTTTGAGAGAGAGCATGCATGAGCAGGGTAGACAGGCAGAGAAAGAGAGAATCCCAAGCCGACTCCACTTTTCAGCACGGAGCCCTACATGGAACTCAATTTGATGACCCTGGGACCTGACCCAAAATCAAGAGTCAGACGCTCAGCTGACTAAGCCACCCAGGTGACCCCAAACTGATTTTTATGTTGTAAAAGTAATAGTATATGTACGTGATAAGTGATTGAACAGGTCCGTGTGAAGGCCTGGGGTTATATGCCACGCACAAGCTAAGGAGTTCGTCTGACACAGATACATGAGACACCTGGGTCCCAGACAGGGGAATCCATCACTCACAGCAGAGCAGGCAGGAGCATAATGTTTGCATTAGTTCCCCTCGCCCCCACGTCCCACAAGGGTGACACACACAAGGGGCTTGCCCTGCCGCTAAGGAACTCTGAGCTTGGGGCATTTCCCCCTGTTTGAGCAGGTGGTAAGCAAGCCTGCTCTTCAGGGCAACATTACTGTGTCCCTCACTCAGCCCAGAGAACAGCCCCAAGAAATGGCCCGGATGTAGAGCAGCTGGGACCTGTGTTCTTGGCATGCGAGCAGGAGTGTGCGGGGATGCTCAGCGCCCTGGCAGATTGCCTCTCCTGACAGGAGAGTGTAAGGAGGAAAAGCTCCAAACCCTGCCACCAGATAAACGTTCAGAGCAAAGTTGGGTGTTACATCTGTGCTTACGCAAGCATATATGCATGTATTTCATTATATTACATCTTATTCTACATACTGTTCTGCGCTTAACTGAACAGAAGAAGGAAGGAAAGAAGAGAAAAAAAAAAGAAGAAAAAAGCCATTCCATTGTCAGACATTTAGGTTATTTTAACATTTTACTATGGCAAATAGAAAAGTACAAACAATTGGCTGAGAAGTACTTGGAGGTTAAATTTTTTTAAGTCGATTTATTTATCTTGAGAGAGAGAGAGCACGAGAAGGGAGGGGCAGGGAAAGAGGGAGACAGAATCCCAAGCAGACTCTGCACGGTCAGCACAGAGCCTGACACGGGGGGCTCAAACTCACGAACCGTGAGACCATGACCTGAGCTGAAACCAAGAGTTGGTCCCTTAACCGAGAGAGCCACCCAGGCGCCCAGGTTAAAATTTTCTTTTTCTTTCTTTCTTTCTTTCTTTCTTTCTTTCTTTCTTTCTTTCTTTCTTTCTTTTTATTCTAAAAAATCAACCAAAATATTTGTAAGACTACACAGAGACTCCCAGTTTCTGAATCTTTAAAACAATTGCTGAAGCACAATGCATTTTTGACAAAAATGTCATTTCAACCAAATTGCTGCTGACAAAGTTGGATGTTCCCCAGGCTCTATGCGGGGCCCCAGTTCCGGGGAGAGAAGAGAGAACCAGGCTGGGCCCGGGCTCTAGCCTGAAGCACTCAAGAAACAGGGACCTATCTGAAAGACTGTAGATCTTGGGGTGGAGGGAGAGATCATGAAAATGTGAAAAAGACATCACAGAAGGGCATTACTTCGAAAATTCTGGTAGCAGCACTCTGCCAGGTACAGAACCAAAGGTTCTCTGTGCATGGTCCCAGCTGCTCCTCACAGCAAGCCCACTTTACAGGTGAGAAGGCCAAGTACAGAGACATTAAGTGACCTGTCCTAGAACAGGCCAGGCTCAGTGCCAAGCACTTCACATTTACATAGTATTTACTCTTCACAACAACCCTGTGAGATACCGATCATCACCCCTAATTCTGCAGGTGGAGAAACTAAGAAACAGAACAGTTCAGAGACTTGTCAAGGCTCAGGCAACCAGCAAGGGCTAGAGATGAGCTTCAAAACCAGGTTGGTCTAAGGACCCAAGGCCAAGGATAAGGATCTCCCAGGTAGTACCAGGATCGGAAATTTAGTTACTGGGCTACATGCAGAGACATGTTTGTGTATAAATGATTCAAATAATAGAAGACCTGCTAAAATAAGGGCTAGAGTCAGCCTTGGGAAGCGCCTGGGAAAACTTCAGAGAAGCAATGTCTTCAAAAGCTGAAAGGAATGGGGACTCCGCTCCTTCCTTTATACCCTACATCTAATGTGTCTGTACATCCTGCGATCTCTACCTTCAAAATGGGGCCAGCACCTGAAACCCAGATCTTGGCTCCTAAATACTTCTCTCCTTGGAAAGGAACCAGGGCTCCTAAGAAAATGGCTGATTCCAAAGCCAGGGCAGGGAAAGCACAAGGTAAGCCTGGAATATCTTGTTGCATCAGGAAGTAAGGACATGCTCAAAGAATGATAGGAACGGGTCAAAGGGACAAGGAACTAGCTTGAAGGAGTTTCCCTGGGGCCAAAGCAGAGACACTTCGAGCATCAAAATGAATAAGTGTAGTGATCGATTAATGCACTGAATAAAGAAAGAACCCATGAGTTCATATGGCTCCTGAAACTACCAGAAAGACAGAGTGAAGGGGGAAGGGAGGAAGATGGGAGAGAGGAGGGAGAGTGGTAGGAAAGCTTTTCCAGTAGGAAAAGCTACTGGATCATTGTAGAAGGAATGTAGAGTTTTAAAATGACCAATCTACAGCCACCATATAACTGATTCAAGTAAGAATGAACTGTGGAGTAAAATTGGGGCAGCAGGGGCGGGGTGCATATATGATATTTTTACAGGCTTAAAATATCTCCCCACCAGATATATACACATTACGAAGGAAAATTAGCAGCTTCACGGTGGAGAAATCTAGCAGACATCATCTTAACCAAATGATCGCACTTTTTTTTTTTTTAAGATTTTATTTTCAAGTAATCTCTATACCCAACACGGGGCTGAAACTCACAACCCCAAGATCAAAAGTCACTGCTTCACTGACTGAGCTAGCTAGGTGCTCCAACCAAGTGATCAAACTTAACATCACCAGTCATGGGGCAAACCAACATTGGGAGGCTCCAGATATGGTGCACTGAGAAGGACACAAAATCACATCTGTGGTAGTCCCAGCAACAATGCAGAACCTGATTGTTAAGAGACATCAGGCAAGGGGTGCCTGGCTGGCTTGGTCAGTTGAGCGTTCAACTCTTGATTTCAGTTCAGGTCATGATCCCAAGGTCATGATCCCAAGGTCATGAGCCCCACATCCAGCTCCGCTCTGAGCATGGAGTCTGATTGGAATCCTCAATCTCCCTCCCTCTGCCCCTCTCCCCTGCTCATGTTCTCTCTCTCTCTCTCTCTCTCTTTCTCTCTCTCTCTCTCAAATTACATATATATATATATATATATATATGGCAAATCAAATTGAGGGACATTTTATAAAATAACAGGCCTGTACTCTTCAAAAATGTCAGCATTGGGAAGGACAAAGAAAGCCTGAGACATTCTTCCAGATCTTGAAAGAGTGAAGAGATGTGACAACAAAACGCATTATGGATTGGACCCCGGAATCAGGGGGAAAAGTTGCTATCAAAGACACCACGGGAGTAGTTGGCAAATCTGAATGCAGACTGTAGAGTAGACGGTAATATTGAATTCACATTCACTTTCCTGAACTTGATAAGTACATGCTGGTTACAACAGAGAATGTTGTAGTTTGCAGAAAATACATCGTCGAAGCACATAGGAGTGAAGGTGCACAATGCAGCAACTTCCTCTTAAACGATTACACACATTGGGGCGCCTGGGTGGCTTAGTTGGTTAAGCATCCAACTTCGGCTCAGGTCATGATCTCACAGTTTGTGAGTTTGAGCCCCGCGTTGGACTCTGTGCTGACAGCTCGGAGCCTGGGTCCTGCTTCGGATTCTGTGTCTCCCTCTCTCTCTGCCCCTCCCCAACTTGTGCTCTATGTCTCTCAAAAAAATAAGTAAATGTAAAAAATGAAAATAAAACAAAAAATTTTAATAAAAAAATTTAAAAAACGATTCCACACAAATAACAGTAATAACAATAAAAGTAATAATGGAGGAGATAAAAATGAAGCGTATGTGTCAAAATGTTCACAGATAGTGGAGAAGCTCCTGGGTTGGTGAGCTGTGGGGATTCGAGGAGAGCCGTGCGCTCCCAGAAGGCACAGAAGCTCCACCCCCTTCCCTCATTGATGCCCTGTGCACCTCTTCCGTGGGGCTGTTCCTATATTCTCATATATTTTAACATTTTCCTAGGCCATCATTTCCCTCATTTGTTTAGCACCTGCCCTGAGATTTGAGAAGACAACTATGGAATAAAAAAGCGAGAAAGAATGTCTTCCAAATCTTAATTCTCTACTCAGTTACTCATAAAAGAAGAGAAAGAAGTCTTTTTTTAAATGTTTATTTTATTTTTCACACACACACACACACACACACACAGTGCGAATGGGGGAGGGGGAGGGGAAGGGGAAGAGGGAGACACAGAATCCAAAGCAGGCTCCAGGCTCTGAGCTGTCAACACAGAGCCCAATGCAGGACTTGAACCCACAGACCGCGAGATCTTGACCTGAGCTGAAGTCAGATGCTTAACCAACTGAGCCACCCAGGCCCCTGAAGAAGTCTTTTAATTAGTGGTCATTAACAAAAACGCTGGATGGGGTCATCACACTTCCCCAAGGGCAAGAACAAAAAAACCCAGAGGAGGCTTCTGAGAACTACAAAGTTTTTATGATGTATCCAGATGCCGTACTGAAAATGTAATTCTACCACCCGTCTATTCGCTTAGGCATACAGCAGGGGGACATGTTTTTTTGTTTTTAAAGTTCGTTTATTTATTTTGAGAGAGAGAAAGAGAGAGACAGAGAGAGAGAGAACGCTTGGGGCTTGATCTCAGGTACAGTGAGATCATGACCTGAGCCAAAATCAAGAGTCAGATGCCTGGGTGGTTCAGTTAAGTATCTGACTTTTGATTTCAGCTCAGGTCATGATCTCACGTTTCATGAGTTCAAGCCTGCTTGAGGTTCTCTCTCTCCCTCTCTCTCTGTCCCTCCCCTACTCATGCTCTCTCTCTCTTTGTCGAAATAAATAAGCTTTAAAAAAAAAAGACACTTAACCCACTGAGCCACCCAGGCGCCCCTAAAATTTTTTATTTTTAAGTAATCTCTTCACCCAATGTGGATCTCAAACCTATGACCCCCATATCAAGAGTTGCACACTCCAGCAACTAGGCCGGCTAGGTGGCCCCAAAATTTCGAAAATAAAACAACACAGAAAGATCCAGAGTCTGCCTACTCTCCTCATCACCACTACCCCCTGGTCCAAACCTCTCCTACTCTCACCCGGTACATGCACCAGTCTCCTTCCCTGTGACCTCATCCTCCTTTGGAGCTCTCTTTCCAACAGAACAGCCAGAGGGCCCCAGATCACACATCTGATCCTACCCTTCAGCTGCTCTACACCTGAAGACAGTGCCCACCGCCTCAAGTCCCCAGAATGGCCAACGAGGCCATACCTGATCTGCCCCTCCCCCCCTCCCCCCCTCCCTCCCTCCCTCTCCTGCCCTTATTCCCCCTGCTCCTACCACCAAGGCCTCCATTTGTTTCCGAAAAATGTGAGCCTTGGGGCCTTGGTGCTGTCATGGCCCCACCTGGAAGGCTCTTCACCCAGATATCTAGATGGCTCCTTTTTTCATAGATTGGGGTTTTTGTTTGTTTGTTTATTTTGTTGCTATGGTTGGTTGGTTGTTTTTTTTTCCTCACAAGTTTTTGCTCAAATAATAGCTTCTGGCTCTGTCTGGCCACCCTATTCAAATTGTGCCCACCCCCTGGTCTGCACCCCCCCATTTCCGCCCCCCACACGTTTCTCTCCACAGCACTTCTCACCTTCTCGAATGCTGTATCTTCTACTTCCCTATCTTGTTTCTGGCTGGCTGGCCCTACCAGCACGTGAGCTCTGTGACGGTGCAAGGTGTTTCTGTCTGCTGTCCCGGCAGACCCTGGAAGGTGCTTCGTACACAGTAGGCGCTAGGGTGATGCAAAGTTCTCCAGCCCAGAGAAAGAGAGGGTGTCCTGCAGGGCAGAACGGGGTGAGGTAGGGGTGGGGGCTGCGGGCATTCGAAGGGTCTGGATCTGCGACCACCCCCGCCCAGCCCGCAGACATCCAGGAGGTCATCCCGGGTCATCAAAGGGTTTCAGGCTTCCAAGTGACTCGAGCAACTTGTGCTCTATGAAGATAAGCTCTTCCCTCCCAGCCCCTTCCTCACCAGTGTTTGGGCTTGCAGTTCCGACCTTCTGCAGGGCTGTGAGGGGCCGTTTGCAGCCAGACACCACAGCAGATAGGAGCTGGCACCAGAGAGCCTGCCCCTCCCTGCTCCTAAGCCAGGCACCAGGGGAGCCACAGAAGAGCGGACGGGACACTGGCACTGAGCTGCATTGCCTCCTCTGTGTGCGGCCTAGGGTCGGTGATTTCATCCCCTCTGCCTCAGTTTCTTCATCTGTAAAATAGGGATAACATTCTATAATTGCACCAAGACCCATTAAATACCTAGGAATAAACCCAACTAAAGAGGTGAAAAGCTACACATTGAAAACTATACAGAAAGCTTATGAAAGAAATTGAAGAAGACACGAAACAATGGAAAAAGGTTCCATACAGTTTCTTCATCTGTAAAATAGGGCTAATAACCATTTACAATTGCACCAACACCCATAAAATACCCAGGAATAAACCCAACCAAAGAGGTGAAAAGCTACACATTGAAAACTATACAGAAAGCTTATGAAAGAAATTGAAGAAGACACGAAAAAATGGAAAAAGGTTCCATGCTCCTGGACTGGAAAACAAACATTGTTAAAATGTCGATACTACCCAAAGCAATCTACATATTCAATACGATCCCTATCAAAATAGCACAAGCATTCTTCACAGAGCTAGAACAAACAATCCTAAAATTTATATGGAACCAGGGGCACCTGGGTGGCTCGGTCGGCTAAGTGTCTGACTTCGGCTCAGGTCATGATCTTGTGGTCTGTGAGTTCAAGCCCCGCATCGGGCTCTGTGCTGGTAGCTCAGAGCCTGGAGCCTGATTTGGATTCTGTCTCTCTGCCCCTCTTCCGCTTGTGCTTCTGTTTCTTTCAAAAATAAATAAACATTAAAACAATAATAAAACTTGTATGGAACCAGAAAAGACCCTGAATAGCCAAAGCAACCCTGAAAAAGAAAACCAAAGCTGGAGGCATCAGAATCCCAGACTTCAAGCTGTATTACAAATCTGTAATCATCAAGGCAGTATGGTGCTGGCACAAAAACAGATACTGAGCTCAATGGCACAGAATAGAGAACCCAGAAATGGACCCAGAAACATACGGCCAACTAATCTTTGACCAAGCAGGAAAGAATATCCAATGGAATAAAGACAGTCTCTTCAGCAAGTGGGGCTGGGAAAACTGGACAGCGACACATGGAAAAATGAACCTGGACCGCTTTCTTACACCAGACACAAAAGTCAACTCAAAATGGATGAAAGACCTAAATGTAAGACAGGAAGCCATCAAAATCCTCGAGGAGAAAGCAGGCAAAAACCTCTTTGATCTTTCCCGCAGCAACTTCTCACTCAACACGTGTCTGGAGGCATGGGAAACAAAAGCAGAAATGAACTATTGGGACCTCATCAAAATAGAAACCTTCTGCACAGCCAATCAGCAAAACTAAAAGGCAACCAACGGAATGGGAGAAGATATTTGCAAATGACGTATCAGGTAAAGAGTTAGTATCCAAAATCTATAAAGAACTTCCCAAACTCAACTCCCAAAAAACAAATAATCCAGTGAAGAAATGGGCAAAAGACACGGATAGACACTTCTCCAAAGAAGACATGCAGATGGCCAACTGACACGTGAAGAAATGCCCAACATCACTCTTCATCAGGGAAACACAAATTGAAACCACAATGAGATACCACCTCACACCTGTCAGATGGCTAACATTAACTCAGGCAACAACAGATGTTGACGAGGATGCAGAGAAAGAGGATCTCTTTTGCACTGCTGGTGGGAATGCAAGCTGGGAAAACAGCATGAAGGTTCCTCAAAAAACTAAAAACAGAACTACCCTAAGACCCAGCAATTGTACTGCTAGGGATACGGGTGTGCTGTTTTGAAGGGGCACATGTACCCCAATGTTCATAGAAGTGCTATCGACAACAGCCAAAGTATGGAAAGAGCCCAAATGTCATCGACAGATGAATGGATAAAGAAGATGTGGAATCTATATACAATGGAGTATTAGTCGGCAATCAAAAAAGAATGAAATCTTGCCATTTGCAACTACGTGGATGGAACTGGAGGGTATTATGCTGAGCGAAATTAGCCAGTCAGAGAAAGACCAATGTCATATGACTTCACTCATATGTGGAATTTAAGATACAAAACAGATGAACATAAGGGAAGGGAAGCAAAAATAATATAAAAAAAAGGAGCAGGACAAAACATAAGAGACTCTTAAATATAGAGAACAAACTGAGGGTTGCTGGAGGGGTTGGGGTGGGGGGATGGGCTAAATGGGGAAGGGGCGTTAAGGAGACACTTGCTGGGATGAGCACTGGGTGTTATCCACAGGGGATGATGAATCACCGGAATCTATTCCTGAAGTCATCATTGCACTACATGCTAACTAACTTGAATGTCAATAAAAAATGAATAAATAAGTAAGTAAATACATTTTAAAAAATAAATACAATACAATAGGGAAAATAATACTATTTTTCAAAGTTCTTGGGGGGATTAAATTAGATCGTGTGGGGCCCTTCATCAGAACCTAATGCCTAATAGCTGACGTAATAAGAAACGAGTTAAGTGCCATTCTGATCTTCCACATCAGACTCCAGGGCTACAGGATTTGGACTTGCTTTGGGACCTGGGGCCCTTTCTTCCCATCTATCACCCTGTCCAGGAACGGGACAGGCAGACATCCCTGTCCTCCAAGGAATTTCCATTTAGCCAGAGAGAGGTTTACGTACTAATTCATTCACTGAACACAACTGCTTTTTAAATTTTTATACAAGGGGCACTTGGGTGGCTCAGTTCTTCAAGCATCTGACTTCGGCTCAGGTCATGATCTCAAGGTTCGTGGGTTTGAGCCCCACATCAGGCTCTGTGCTGACAGCTCAGAGCCTGGAGCCTGTTTCAGATTCTGTGTCTCCCTCTCGCTCTACCCCTCCCCTGCTCACATTCTCTCTCTCAAAACAAATAAACATTAAAAAAAATTTTTTTTTAATTTTTATCCAAGTAATGATATTATAAGTACAGAGGATTTATCACGAATGGCAATCCTCCTCCCCTTTCCTTGCCAAGTCATGGTCCTGGAAAAAAAAATTTTTTTTTAATGCTTTTAACTTATTCTGGTCTCAGTTCTTCTGATGGGTCCATATCCCTAAACAGCATGCTAATTCAACTATTTCTTAATGTATCCGTTTTGCCTGAATCTACGGGCTTCCAGCTTAATAGATGAACATTTGACCCACTGGCCCTGTCTCACTTCCCAGGTTTCCTACATCCTTCTCTTTAGGCCCTTTGTAACTGTAACTAAAGTTGTTTTTTGTTACTTTATTTTTTTTAATTTTTTAAAAATGTTTTTTAGTTGTTTTTTTTTTTTTTGAGACAGAGAGAGACAGAGCATGAGCAGAAGAGGGGCAGAGAGAGAGAGAGGGAGACACAGAACCCGAAGCAGGCTCCAGGCTCCGAGCTGTCAGCACAGAGCCTGACGCAGGGCTCGAACCCACAGACTGTGAGATCATGATCTGAGCCGAAGTCGGACGCTCAACTGACCGAGCCACCCAGCTGCCCCTGCTTTTTGTTACTTTAAATAACAGCTGGCCATGGTCATTGGGGGTATCAGTTAAGCTCAGAGGCACAGTGGTTCAGGGAGTAGACTCTGGGACCAGATGTCCTGAGTCAGATCCGGGCTCAGCCCCTGACTGAGAGTGTGAGACTCCGGGCAACAGATGTGGCCTTCCCGTGTCTGAGGCTGCTCAGCCACGAGAAGAGGCTAACAACAACAGCATCTGGCAGACGGCCTTGTCCTGAGGATTAAATGAGCGCGGACGGGGCTCGGAACACCACCAGAGCCTCTAACCACCTGTACGCGGTGTCCACGTTGGCTGTAACAAATCCTCCGTTGTCACTTTGTGTCTTCCCTGCCTTTAGCTCTCTTCTGCCCAGTTTCTGTTACGCGTACATTTACTTTGATAACGCTCTGGGTAGGGGGCGGGTGGCTCAGTCGGTTGAGCTTCCGACTCTTGATTTTGGCTCAGGTTGTCATCCCAAGGTCGTGGGATTGAGCCCCACGGTGGGCTCCAGGGCGGAGCCTGCTTCAGAGTCTCTCTCTCCCTCTGCCCCTCTTCCTCCCTCTCTGAAATTAAAAAAAAAAAAAAAAAAAAACAAAACTATAAAGATCTGGGTAGATTATACTTGCATTCTCTTCTTTGCATGGTCTAGAGCTATACTGTCCCATGTAGCAGTCACTAGCCACATGGGGCTATCTGCATTTCGATCAATTAAAATTAAATAAGATTTAAAATTCATGTCCTCCATTGCAACTAACCAGCTACATTTCACATACTCAAAAACCATATGTAGCTCATGGTTACCTTACTGGATAGCACCTCAGCAGAATATATGCATCGTCTCAGTAGAATATTTACATCGTCTCAGTAGAATATTTGCCTCATCTCACTGGCTCGTCCAGAATTTGAGTCTAACAGTGAAAAACTATCAGTTGTCTTTCCTTTTAAAGATTACATAATTTTGTTCAGTGCACAACCAACACTTTACTGTGATTATCTCCCCTAACTCATACATCTTTTAATTTTTCCCAGAGTTTCTAATTGCTTCTCATAATTCCTTGTTCCAAGAGGCTTCCTTGCCCCCCTGCTCCTCCCTATTGCTACACAGCTTTATCCTAGAACCAGTGGTATTGTGCTCCCAGGTGGGGTCCCCTATTTCCTGCACCCCACATCCTCCTCTTTCTAGGTTTAGCCCCTCATTTTTGCTGGAGCATATCCTCAAGTCATTTTCTAATAAAGGGGACTTCTTAGGAAGAAGGTAAACTTTCTGATTAATCTTTCACCTTCATAGGTCTTTATTTCATTCTTACACCTGCTTGATATAGAATGCTAGGCTAGGGGCACCTAGGTGGCTCAGTCGGTTAAGAATGCCAGGCTAAAAATTATTTCCTTAGAACCTAGAAGCATTATCTTCTTTTCTTCTAGGATCTGGATACTTGATTTTGCTGATGAATAGTTTGATGCTAATCCAAGAGTTTTTCTCAAAAAAAAAAAGGGGTGGGGGGAGGATTTGAAAATTCAGCCTCTGCGTTAGAAAGCCCTACTCCAGTAAGCAAGGCCTCAATTAGTGTTTTATTAGCTTACTCTGAATGCTGAAAGGACTTTAAAGAAATACCAGATATTCAAAGAAGCGCTGCAAGGTGAAAAGAAAGCACCAAAATGAAACAGCCTCAGCAACCATTCTGCCTCCCTCCTTCCTAACAGAACCCCAATTTGTTCAGAAGCCCACTCTCCATGCACATCAGGGGTACTGACCCCTCCTTCAGCTCCCGAAGAAAGTCTGATTAGAGGCTCTTGAATGGCTCAGTTGGTAGACTGTGCAACTCTTGATCTCAGGGTTACAAGTTTGAGCCCCATGTTGGGTGTAGAGATTACTTAAAAAGAAATAAATTAACTAAGATTTTAAATATTTTAATGTTTATTTTTTTTGAGAGAGAGAGACAGAGACAGAGCACGAGTGGGAGAGGGGCAGAGAGAGAAGGAGGCACAGAATCCAAAGCAGACTCCAGGCTCTGAGCTGTTAGCACAGAGCCGGCACAGGGCTCGAACTCATAAACCGTAATGAGATCATGGCTTGAGCTGAAGTCAGACACTTAACTGACTGAGCCACCTAGGCGCCCCTAATTAATATCTAAAAAAAGAAAGTCTGGGGCGCCAGGGTGACTCAGTTGGTTAAGCATCCGACTTCAGCTCAGGTCACGATCTCGCGGTCTGTGAGTTCGAGCCCCGCGTCGGGCTCTGGGCTGATGGCTCAGAGCCTGGGGCTTGCTTCCGATTCTGTGTCTCCCTCTCTCTCTGCCCCTCCCCTGTTCATGCTCTGTCTCTCTCTGTCTCAAAAATAAATAAACGTTAAAAAAATTATAAAAAATAAAAAAAGAATAAAAAAAGAAAGTCTGATTAATCTACAGGAACTACCCTCACCTTTGCCCATGATTGGAAAGGGAAATGTGACCCGATTCTAGCCCACTAAACTGAAAGAAGGGAAGCTTCTTGGGAAGTTTTTCCTTCCTTCCTTCCTTTTTTTTTTTTTAACTTTTGTTTAAATGTTTATGTATTTATTTTGAGAGAGAGAGAGAGAGAGAAAGAGAGAAAGAGAGAGGGGATCCCAGGTAGGCTCCATGCTGTCAGCACACAGAGCCCAACACGGGGCTTGATCCCACAAACGGTGAGATCATGACCTGAGCTGAAACCAAGAGTCAGATGCTCAACAGAATGAGCCATCCACGTGCCCCAGAAAGCTCTTCCTTACTTTTAAAAGAAAACCAGGGCACTGACTTCTCTCTCCCTCTAGACATGATTAAGGACACATCCAACAGCTCTGAAAGGAACCAACACTAGGATGATGACAGTGTTGTGAGTGGCAGGGCAGGGAGACAGCATGGGATCCCTGAGGCATTGTAAGAGGTAGGTCAGTGAGCCCTGAATACCACCTGTCCCCTTCTGTGGTCTTCCTAGTAGTTGGATCTTCAGTTTTTTGTAGTTAAGAGCATCATAAGTATATAAACAAAATGAAAAATAACCTTTGAGAAAACAGAAGTTGAAAGGAAGGAAGGAAGGAAGGAAGGAAGGAAGGAAGGAAGGAAGATCTGATATTCTTGGAGAATTTTGAGAAGATATTGCTTCCTTAAAATAAGAACAGGATGCTATGAAAAATAAATAGAGTACAAGACTGAATTCTTAGAAATTAAAACTGTGAGGGGCGCCTGGGTGGCTCAGTCGGATAGGTGTCCAATTTCGGCTCAGGTCATGATCTCATGGTCTGTGAGTTCGAGCCCCACATTGGGCTCTGTGCTAACAGCTCAGAGCCTGGAGCCTGCTTCAGATTCTGTGTCTCCCTCTCTCTCTCTGCCCCTCCCCAGCTTGCATTCTCACTCTCTCAGAAATAAATAAACATAAATTAAAAAAAAAAGAAATTAAAACTGTGATACTGAATTATAAAAGTGCTAGAATATAAGATCAAGAAGGGCACCTGACTGACTCAGTCAGTAGAGTATGTGACTCTTGATTTTGGTTGTGAGTTCAAGCTCCATACTGGGTGTAGAGATTACTTAAAAATAAAAACTCCTTGGTGTTATGTCCCATATTCTTCTGGCCTGTGCCAGTAAATCCCTTCTTGCTTTTAATAAATACATGCATACATACATACATACAATACAATCAAGAACTATCCCGGGGTGCCTGGGTGGTTTGGTCTGTTGAGCTTCCGACTTTTTTTATTTTTATTTTTTTCATCTTTATTTATTTTTGAGAGAGAGACAGAGTGTGAGCAGGGAAGGAGCAGAGAGAAAGACACAGAATCGGAAGCAGGCTCTAGGCCCTAAGCTGTCAGCACAGAGCCCAACACAGGGCTCGAACTCAAACTGCGAGATCATGACCTGAGCGGAAGTCGGACGCTCAACTGACTGAGCCACCCAGGCGCCCTGAGCATCGACTCTTGATTTCAGCTCAGGTCGTGATCCCAGGGTTGTGGGATCAAGCCCCGCATCAGGCTCCATGCTGAACATGGACCCTGCTTAAGATTCTCTCTCTCTCTCTCTCTCTCTCTCTCTCTCTCTCTCTCTCCCTCTGCCCCTCTCCCTCACTCACACTCTCACTCTCTCTCTCTAAAATAAAAAAAAATAAAATAAAAAAAAGAAACTATCCTAGAAAATAACCCCCCCCCAAAAGTAGAAGGTGGAGGAGAAAATATGAGAGACAACATGTAAGGCCACATTATTTCAGGTAAATCTATGTGCTCTAACAAAGAGATCCAGTAGGGTAGCCAAAAGAACAAAGTAGATTATTTATCTTTAATGAAACAAGTCCAAGTTAAGTGGTGGTGGTTGGTGACACAGCTCTGTACCTCGCATCATTCAGGGACCAGACTCCTTCCTAGCATTTTTCTGCCGTCCACTGTTGCAGAGATAAATCTCCTGTCTTGATGAAAAGAGAGTATGGAGGAGGCATGCTTTGCCCACCTTCTTAGACTTATGCCTAGAAGTCTTAAACATCAATTTCAAAATATTCTGTTGGTGAAAACTCAGTTGGATGATCATATCTAACTGCAAGGAAGGCTGGGAAATGTAGTTCAGCCATGTTCCCAATGGGAGAGGGGATGACTGGATTTTGGTAGACAATGAGTAGTGCTCGCCACAGAGACACAGTCGGTCAATCCAAGAGGTTCAAGCCAACCACACCAGAAAGAGAGAACCAAAAGAAAAAAAAAAAAAAAAGGAAAGGTAATTATTTGAGAAATAACATAAGATACTCATTTAGCTGAAAAAATGCATCTTCAGACTCAAATGCCCATTCCAATAAAAGACTGGTTAAATTTACTCCTATGTATTTTATTCCTTTTGACTCCATTTATTCTTTTGGGGGGGGTGGGGGAGAACAAGCGAGGGAGAAGGGCAGAGGGAGAGAAAATCTTAAGCAGGCTCCTCCCTCAGCACGGAGCCTGACACAGGGCTTGATCTCACAACTGTGAGATTATGACCTGAGCTGAGATCAAGAGTCAGATCCTTAACTGACTGAGCCACCCAGGTGCCCCACAATTTATTCTTTTTGCTACAGACTGAAATGCCTGCCCAATAAAAGAAGACTCATGCCCAGACATTTCACAATCCCAAAGACGCCACGTATGACTTACATCTCTCCTAAGGAATAGGAGGCAGTTGAGTCCAAAGCACATAGATGAAATCAGAAATGAAAAAGGAGACATTACAACTGATACTACAGAAGTACAAAAGCTCTTGAGAGACTACTATGAACAATTACATGCCAACAAATTGGAAAACCTAGAGAAAAGGGATAAATTCCTAGAAATATAAAAACTACCAAGATTGAGTGGTGAAGAAATAAAAAACCTGAACAGACTGATCACCAGAAGGAGATTGAATCAGTAATCAAAAACCTCCCAACAAACCAAAGTCCAGGATCAGATGCCTTCACTCCTGAATTCAACCAAGCATTTAAAGAAGAATTAATACCAATCATTCTCAAGCTCTTCTGAAAAATAGAAGTGGAAAGAATACTTCCAAACTCATTTTACAAGGCCAGAATTACCCCAATACCAAAATCAGACAAGGACACTACAAGAAAAGAAAATTAGAGGCCAATATCCCTGATGAACATAGACAAAAAAATTCACAACAAAATATTAGCAAACTGAATTCAATAATACAATAAAAGGATCATACACCATCCTCAAGTGGGATTTATTCCTAAAACCCTCTATTTGCAGATGACATGATATTATATGTAGAAAATACCACAGGCACCTGGGTGGTTCAGTCGTTTGGGCATCTGGCTATTGATTTTGTCTCAGGTTATGATCTCATGGTCATGAGATCAAGCCCTGCATTGGGCTCCACGTCAGGTGTGGAGCTTACTTGGGATTCTCTCTCTCCCCACCTCTCTCTTCCCCTTCCCCTCTCTCTCTCTCTCTCTCTCTCTCTCTCTCAAAATAAATAAAATTTTTAAATTTTAAAAAAGAAAATACTAAAGACCACCAAAAAGCTGTTAGAACTCATAAATGAATTCAGTAAAGCTGCAGGATACAAAATCAATAACAAAACTCAGTTGTGTTTCTTTTTTTAAGTATTTATTTATTTTGAGAGAAAGAGCATGTGCATGAGTGGGGGAGGGCAGAGAGAAGAGAAAGAGAGAGAGAAAGAGAGAGAGAGCAAGAGAAAGAATCCCAAGCAGGTTCCACACAGTCAGCTCAGAACTGGACGTGGGACTCAATCCCACAAACTGCAAGATCATGACCTGAGCTGAAATCAAGAGTCTGATGCTCACGAACTGAACCACCCAGACACCCTAAATCAGTTGTACTTCTATACACTAACAATGAATTATCAGAATGAGAAATTAAGAAAACAACCCTATTTACAATTGCATCAAAAAGAATTAAATGCATAGGAATAAATTTAACAAAACAGGTGAAAGACCTCTACACCGAAAACTATAAGACATTGATGAAGGAAATTGAAGATGACACAAATAAATGAAAAACAGGGGCACCTGGGTGGCTCAGTCAGTTAAACATCCGACTTTGGCTCAGGTCATGATCTAATGCTCATGGGTTCGAGCCCCACATCAGGCTCTGTGTTGACAGCTCAGAGCCTGGAGCCTGCTTCAGATTCTGCGTCTCCCTCTCCCTGCCCCTCCCCTGCCCACACTCTGTCTCTCTCCCTCTCTCAAAAATAAACATTAAAAATTTTTTAGTAAAAAAAATAAATGGAAAAACAGTCCATGTTCATGGATTGGAAGAATTAATATTGTTAAAATGTCCATACTACCCAAAGCAATCAACAGATTCAATAATCACATTGAAACAATTTCAGTGGCCTTTTTCACTGAATTAGAACAAAGAATCCTAAAATTTGTATGGAACCACAAAAGACCCCAAATTGCTAAAGCAACCTTGAGATAGAAGAACAAAGCTGAAGGTATTGCGTCATGCTTCCTGATTTCAAACAAAGCTGTAGTAATCAAAATTATATGATATTGGCAGAAAAACAGAGACACAGACCAGCTGAACAGAATAGAGAATCTAGAAGTAAACCCACACACATATGGTCAATTCACTTATGACAAAGAAGCCAGAATATACAAATGAGGAAAGGATAGTCTCTTCAATGAATGGTATTGGGAAAACTGGACGGCCACATTAAAAAGGAAAAATAGGGGCACCCAGGTGGTTCAGTCAGTTGAGTGTCCAACTCTTGATTTCGGCTCAGATTATGATCTCATGGTTTGTGAGATCGAGCCCCACTTCTGGCCCTGTGCTGACAGAATGAAGCCTGCTTGGGATTCTCTCTTTCCATCTCTCTCTGCCCCTTCCCCACTCATGTGTGTGGGTGCTCTCTCTCTCTTTCTCTCTCTCAAAATAAATAAATAAACATTAAAAAAAGGATTCTCTCCAAGAAAGAAAGAAAGTAGACCCTGATCTTATACCATACACAAAAATCAACTCAAGGGGCACCTGGGTGGCTGAGTCCATTCTGACTTCAGCTCAAGTCATGGTCTCAACAGCTTGTGGGTTTGAGCTCTGCATTGGGCTCTGTGCTGACAGCTCAGAGCCTGGAGCCTGCTTTGGATTCTGTGTCTCCCTTTCTTTCTGCCCCTCCCCTGCTTGCACTCTGTGTGTGTGTGTGTCTCTCTCTATCTCTCAAAAATAAACATTTAAAAAACTTTTAATTAAAAAAATAATAAAATCAATCCAAATGGATGAAAGATTTGAACATAAGACCCAAAATCGTAAAATTGTTAGAAGAAAATAGAGAGGGTAAGCTCCTTGATGTGGGTCTTGGTGAAGATATTTTGGATTTGACAACAAAAGCAAACATAAACAACTGGAACCACATCAAAAAGCAGAACTGGGTGGCTCAGTGAGTTAAGCATCTGACTTCGGCTCAGATCATGATCTCATGGTTCATGGGTTTAAGCCCTGCATCAAGCTGTCTATTGTCAGCACGGAGCCTGCTTCGGATCTGTTGACCCCTCTCTCTCTGACCTGGCCTCTCTCTGTCCCTCCTTCTCTCTCTTGCTCTCAAAAATAAACATTTTTAAAATTTTTTAAATTTAAAAAAATAAAGAACTCATACAACTCAATAACAAAAATAATTCAATTAAAAATGAGCAGAGGAGGACCACTTCTCAGTGGCTCAGTCTGTAGAGCAAGCAACTCTTGATCTCAGGGTCATGAGTTCAAGCCCCACATTGGGTGTGGAGCCTACTTAAAAAAATGGACAGAGGATCTGAATGGACATTTTCCCAAAGAACGCATACAGATGGCCAACAGATTCATAAAAATGTGTTCAACATCACTAATCATCAAGGAAATACAATACAAGTCAAAACCACAATGAGATATCACCTTGCACCTGTTAGAATGGCTACGATAAAAAACAAAAACAAAAACAAGAATTAACAAATGTTTGTAAGGATGTGAAGAAAAGAGAACACTTGTGTGTCATTGGTGGAAATGTAAATTGGTGAAGCCACTATGAAAAACAGTATGGAGATTTCTCAAAAACCTAAAAACTGATGAGTTATCATGTGATTCACCAACTCTACTTCTGGATATTGAGCTGAAGGAAATGAAGACACTAATTTTAAAAGATATCTTCACTGCCATGTTTATTGGAGCGTTATTTACAATAGGCAAGACATGGAACCAACCTAAGTGTCTATCCATCAATGGATGAATGGGGGAAAAAAGTGCTATATGTGTAACACACACACACACACACACACACACACACATACACACACACAGGAATATTATTTAGCCATAAAAAAGAAGGAAATCTTACCATTTGTGGCCACATGGTTGGACCTTGAGGGCATTATGCTAAGTGAAATAAGTCAGGCAGAGAAAGACAAATACTATACGGTCTCACATATAGGTGGACTCTAAAACAAAACAAAACAATGAATTCATTGATACAGAGACCAGATGGGTGGTTGCCAGAGGTGGGGACAGGCGGGAGCAGGCAAAATGGGTGCAGGGGGTCAAAAGGTACAGCCTTCCAGTTATAAAATAAGTCCTAGGATATAATGTACAGCTTGATGACTATAGTTCATAATGCCATATTGTTTATTTGAAAGTTGGTTAGAGGGGCGTCTGAGTGGGTCAGTCGGTTAAGTGTCTGACTTCAGCTCAGGTCATGATCTCAAGGTTTGTGGGTTCAAGCCCCACGTCGGGCTCTGTGCTGACAGCTCAGAGCCTGGAGCCTGCTTCGGATTCTGTGTGTGTCTCTCTCTCTCTGTCCCTCTCCCACTCGCACTCTGTCTCTGTCTCTCTCAAAAATAAAATTAAAACATTAAAAAAAAAGAAGAAAGTTGATTAGAGAGTAAATACTGGAAGTTCTCATCATAAGAAAAAAATGTTTGTAGCTACGTGTCACAATAGATCTTAAGTGGACATATTGTGGTGGTTTCACAATATATACAAATATTGACTGACATATCATATCGATACAAATTATGCTGCATACCTCAAACTAATATAAAATTGTACGTCACATTTGCTTTAATTAAAAAAAAAGAATATACACGATGAGGTTAATGAGAAAAAAAACCCAAGCCTAGTAAAAGGCTCATAGAGGGACCAACTTCACGTTTGACTGGGAGCTTCCTGGGACTAACCCAAGAAGGGACAATTTACATGATGAGAGGGCTTAATCAAAAAGGAGGAAAGACAGTAGTTAGTTCCTCAGAGAAGTCCAGTGTTTTCCTAGTACTCACTTCTAAAATTAGTTTTTGGGGTGCCTGGGTGGCTCAGCTGGTTGAGTGTCGGACTCTTGACTTTGACTCAGGTCACGATCTCACGGTTTGTGGGTTTGAGCCCCACATCAGGCTCTGTGCTGACAGCATGGAGCCTGCTTGGGATTTTCTCCCTTTCTTCTGCCCCTCTCCCACTCACACTCTCTCTCTCTCTTTCTCAAATTAATTAATTAAATTAAAAAAAAATAAAAATAGTTTTCATGTGAGAACATACTTCAATTGCCAGTTGATGTCATGGTTGTGATGGCCGATGGACAACGCATCAGTAGTAAGGGCCCGGGTCTTGGAGTCAGACAAACTAGCTCGCAGGCAACTCCACCAGTCAAAACTGTGCACCAGGCACCTTCCCCGGGCCTCAGTCTTCCTGCCCTTTAAAATGGAAATAAAGGATCTACGTCACAATATTTGTTCATTTATTTCACAAATATTTGTTGAATACTAACCATGTGTCGGGCATAGGATATAGTAATGAACCAAATAAAGTGCCACTCATGTGTCTTCCTGGAGGTGACTTTCTCCTGAGGTGAGTCAGACTCTAGAAAAATCCATACTGTTAGGTATTATGGAGGAACATAAAGCGGTAAAGGGGTGCTATTCTATAGGAAAGCCTCTTTCTCAGACAGAGAGGTGTCAGGGTGACATCGGGGCAGAGACCTGTGGGCAGTGGGGGCCCCAACCATGTGATCCCTGGGGAAGGGAATTCCAGGGGAGGACAATGCCAAGTCGGAGGCCTTTTTCAAAACTGGGTCATGCTTGGTGTCCTCTGAGGACCCAGGGGAGGCCAGTGTGGCTTGAGCAGGGCATACCACAGATCGAGGGTAGGAGGGGGAGGTCAGAGAGGAAACAGGGCCATATCCTGTGAGGTGATCTCTTTTTCTTTTAAGTTTGTTTACTTGTTTTGAGAAGAGAGATAGAGAGGGCACACAGGCATGAGCAGGGGAGAAGCAGAGAGAATCCCAGGTAGGCTGCGCACCAATGCCAGGCTCAAACTCATGAAACGTGAGATGAAACCAAGAGCCAGCCGCTTGACAGACTGAGCCAACAAGCCCCCCTCCCCTCCGTGAGGTGATCTTAAGGACTTTTGCTCTGAGTCAAAGGAGACCTGTTGATGGGCTCCATCTTTGAAAAGGCCCCCTCTGGCTGCTGCAGTGTGTGGAGGGGGACACCATGGGAGCAGGGGGCCAGTGAGGAGGCTCCTGCACTGACCAGGAGAGAGACCACCAGGTCCAAACCAGGATGATGGGGGGTGTGGAGATAAGTGGTCAGTTGCCGAATGTCTTTTGAGGTACAAGCAACAGGGTCATTTTTAACATAATGGATATGCGGGTGCACGAGAGATGATCAAGGACAACACCAGGGTTTTTTGGCCCGACAAACTGTAGGCATGGAATTGCATCTTCTGATATGGGAAGCCTAGGGTGGAGCAGGTTTGGAGGAGAAGATAAAGAGTTTATCTGGGAACAGGTTAAGTTTGAGAAGCCCATTAGACACCCAAGGGGGGGTAGAAATTTCCAAACCTCATAGAAAAGGCCTACCCTGAAGATGTAAATTTGATGAACATCAGCATTTGCATGGCGTTTAAAGCCATGAGTCTGGACGAGTTCACCTTAAAAGTGAGTGTTGATTAAGAGACGAAGGCCCAGCATTGACATGTGAGATGGGTACTGCTCCAATCACAGAGAGGATCATAGGGGCCCAGAGAGCTCAAGCGATTTGCCTAAGGACATGCAGCTTATAAGGGGTGGAAGCTTTGGGGCTTGTTACCCTAGGCTGGCTGTCATGTGCCTTCCACCCCCAGATCCAGCCTCTGCTCTGCTCCATGCCTCAGAGGTCCTTTTGCGCTCTGGCTTCCACTCGGGTTTGGCTAAAGGTAGGATGGGCTGGAGATCAGAGGGAGAGGCAGAGCAAAGGCAGGATGTTTCTTCCCAGATTCCTTCCTAACCTGAGTTACATCTCTGGCACTGGCTTCATCACCAACCCATGTCTAGCATCTGTCAGGTGGACCCCTGTGATATTGGGACTTATTATAAAGAATATATATTTGGTCTCTGTCCCCATTTCTGGCACAGAGCTCCCCAAACCACACACACATGCACGCACACACCCACGCGTGCACACGCTGCAATTGGTGATCAGAATTTTACCTCCTCCTCTGTATCTCCAACTTTCATGATTTCCTCCCCTTCCCAGAGAGCCCTGATCATAGTAGCATCTCTCCACTGTGGCTAAGCCCCGAGTGTTTCCACATTCCTTGTAGGTTCTTCTAACTATCCCCACCTCTACATAGAGTCCTAATGTTAAAGCCTCTAGAACTGTGTTGTCCAATATGATAGCCACTAGACACATGTAGGTATTTGAATTCAAATGACTTAAGGGGTGCCTGGCTGGCTCAGTCGGTTAAGCGTCCAACTTTGGCTCAGGTCATGATCTCACAGTCCGTGAGTTCGAGCCCCGCATCGGGCTCTGTGCTGACAGCTCAGACCTGGAGCCTGCTTCGGATTCTATGTCTCCTTCTCTCTCTGCCTGCCCCCCACTTGTGCTCTGTCTCTCTCAAAAATAAATAAATGTAAAAAAAAATTCTGAATTCAAATGACTGAAAATTAAATACAATTTAGAATGTGCCTCCTCCATTGCACTAGCCACATTCCAAGGTTCAATAGCGAATGTGGCTAGTGGCCACCATTTTGCTGAGCGCAGATAGAGACATTGCAGTCATTACAGAAGGTTCCATTGGATGGCACTGGTCTAAAACCATTGGAATTGGATTCTGTCCCCTGCTGGGACTGACTGGTACATGCCCCACTTCTGTCAAAACTAAGGCATTTTTATCCGGTTTACATATTTGCGAATCCAGTTTTAACTGTCATTGACCCTCAACCATTCTAACAGATATTCAAGGCATAATATTTAACCCTCATACACTGCAGAGAGGAACCTATAATGGTGCAGCGCCTCAAAATGGTAAAACATGCTTAACCTATGTGGTCATAACCATATATGACCCCAAAATTCCACTCCTAGCCATGTGCCCATGAGAACTGAAAACATAAAAACTTATACACATATGAAAACTTGTTCACAAAGCAGCATTATTCATCACTGCAAAAAAGTGGAAACAATCTACGTGGCCATCAACTTATGAATGAATAAACAAAATGTAGCGTTGCCATGCAATGGGACATTATTCAGCTTTAGAAGGGATAAGGGGTCCCTGGGTAGCTCAGTCAGTTAAGTGTTCCACTCCTGATCTCTGCTCAGGTCTTGATCTCAGGGTTGTGAGTTCAAACCCTGCGTTGGGCTCCGCAGTGGGTGTGAAGCCCACTTATAATAAATAAATAAATAAATAAATAAATAAATAAATAAATAAATAAAACTATAAAAGGAATGAAATGCTGATACCTGCTACAGCATGTATAAACCACGAAAACATCATGGCAAGTGAAAGAAGCCAGGCACAAACGACCATATATTGTATAATTCATTCATTTGAAATGTCCTGAAAAGGCAAATCCATAAAAACAGGAGTAGACTGGTAGTTGCCAGGGGCTGGAGAAGTAGAAGAGAAATGGGGTACAGGGTTTCTTTTTTGCAGGGATGGAAATGCTCTAAAATTATCATGGCAATGGCTGAACAACTCCGTGGATGTGGGAAATAATCATCGAGGATACACCTTAAATGTGTGAATTATATGGTATGTGACTTTAGCTCCATAAAGTAATTATAAGAAAAAGACACAAGGTCTAAAAGCAATGAAATAAAAGCCAGTATCTTATTAGAAAACATGGAGGTATGGGGGCCCCTGGCTAATTCAGTCTGTGGAGCAGGCAACTCTTGATCTCAAGGTTATGAGTTCAAGCTCCACATTGGGTGTAGAGATTACTGAAAAAATAAAACCTTAAAAAAAAAAAAAGAAAGAAAGAAACATGGAGGTAAATACCAGTAGAAACAGCTCAAGAGAGTCTAGAGTAGTTGTACAGGAGGGAGATTTGCGGGGGAGAGTGCAAGGAATTGCTTTTCAAGCCTTGGAAGGCTATTTGAATTCTTAAAATTATATGTATTACTATTTTGATAGAAAAACAAACCATTTTTTAATTTAATTTAATTTAATTTAATTCTATTTTATTTTATTTTATTTTATTTTATTTTATTTTATTTTTAGAGAGTGAGCGAGCACTTGACCAGGGTGAGGGGCAGAGGGAGGAGAGAGGGAACTCAAGCAGGCTCCATACTCAGTGCGGAGCCCGACACGGGGCTCAATCCCACAACCCTGGGATCGTGACCTGAGCCGAAATCAAGAGTCAGATGCTCAACCAACTGAGCCACCCAGGTGCCTCAAAAACCATAATTTTAAAATAAAACAAGTCTTAAAAAAAGAGGAGTTTGCTGTCTAAAACAGCTCCTTTAAGGAGTTAGTTCAGAAAATAGTATGGAGGTTACTCAAGAAATTAAAAATAGAATTACCATATGATCCAGTAATTCCACTCTTGGGTATTTACCCAAAGAAAATGAAAACACTAATTCAAAAAGACATATGTACCCTTATGTTTACCGCAGTATGACTGATAATAGTCAAGATATGTAAGTAGCCCAAACGTCTATAGATAGATGAGTGGATAAAGAAGATATGTATATTTACCTTGCTGCCAATGTCAAGGTTTCATTTTTTTATACTCAGCCATAAAAAAGAATGAAATCTTGCCATTGGTGGCAACATGGATGGATCTGGAGGGTATTATGCTAAGAGAAATAAGTCCGAGAAAGACAAATACCATGATTTCTTTCACTCATAAGTGGAATTTAAGAAACAAAACAAATGAACCAAGGAAAAAGAGACAAACAGAAAAACAGACTCTTAACTACAGGGAACAAACAGATGGTTTACTAGAGGGGAGGTGGGTGGGGGATGGGTGAAACAGGTGGAGGGGATTAAGAGTGCACTTACTGCCATGAGCACCAAGTCATGTACAGAATTGTGGAAGCACTGTGTTGTGCACCTGAAACTAATATAGCACTGTATGTTCATTATACTTGAATAAAAAAAAAAGAGCTTAGTTCATATCACATACACACACATGCACACACACACACCGTGTTTAGAGACGTATGTTACCCAGGACAGTGGTTTTCACAAAAATAACCTAGTGTGAGTCAGTAGGCTGCCTTGTTTCCACTGAGGGGCAAAACCATGCTCCATGAGCCTAAGAAAAGGTCAAATAAGTCCTCACAGGACAGGGTAGAAGAACAGGATGTGGGAGGGCTCCATGGGAGAGCCTGGAGTGGGTGTTCCAGAGTGGGAAAGAAGCTTGAGCACAGCAGAGGCAGAAAGGGGCCAGGGCTGGCTGGGCTGGAGTATGGGATAAAGGGGTATAAAGAAAAACAGTTTGGAAACAGGCTGGGCTCAGAGCTCATGGCATTTGGGCCAGGAAGAGGCTTGTCAAGATCCCTTGTATCCCAAATCTCAGTTTGGCATGATCCCTTGGACCCCAGTCTTCAATTCCCTCCTTGGGGCTGTTGAGACTGTGGGGCTCTATGTAAGTGTGGTCTCCACCTCAAACCACCCTTCCAAGCCCTTTTCAAAGAATACTATTTTTTTAAATGTTTACTTATTTTTGAGAGAGAGAACGTGAGCAGAGGAGAGGGACAGAGAGTCCGAAGAGGGCTCCGCACTGACAGCAGACAGCCCTATGCAGGGCTTGAACCCACAAACTGTGAGATCATAACCTGAGCTGAAGTCAGACGCTTAACCAACTGAGCCACCCAGGCGCCCTCAAAGAATACTTATTGAGCACCTACTATGTGTTCCAGGCATGGCAGTCAGTGCTGGGGACACACGGGCCCCCAGTTCTCACAGAACCTACTGCAGCCATCGATAAGGGTTATGAGGGAGGAACACAAGGACCCATGGGCCACATGACAGGAGCCTCTACTCAAATCTGGAGGTCAAGAAAGTCTTCCTGGGGGTACCTGGCTGTCTCAAGTCGGTGGAGCGTGAGACTCCTGATCTCAGAGTTGTGAGTTTGAGCCCCATCTTGAGTGTAGAGATTACTTAAAATAATAATAATAATAATAAAATAACATAAAATAAAATAAAATCTTTTAAAAAAAAGGAAGGGAGAAAGGCTTCCTAGAGGAAGAGTTGCCTATGTGTTGCCTAAAGATTAAATAGAAGTTGTCCAGGCAGAGAGAAGAGGGAAGAGATGTCAAGAAAGTGGGAAAAGCTTTAGTAAAGGCCTGGAGGCAACAAAGAGCCTTGGATGTGGAAATTGCTGGAAGGAGCTCAATGTGGCCAGAGTATGGGGGCTTGGGAAGTGGTGAGAAAAGCAAACACAGGCCTGGAGACCCTTGCTGGGAAAGGTGAGAGCAAACCGGCCAGGCGTCCTGTTCTATTATAGCCCCGGGGTCCACACGCAGTCTTTTTTTTTTTTTTTTCTTTTACATTTATTTATTTTTGAGAGACAGAGACCGAGCACAAGTGGAGGAGGGGCAGAGAGAGAGAGAGACCCACACAGAATCCGAAGCGGGCTCCAGGCTCCGAGCTGTCAGCACAGAGCCCAATGTGGGGCTCGAACTCACAAACCGTGAGATCATGACCCGAGCCGAAGTCAGACACTTAACCGACTGACCCACCCAGGTGCCCCCACACGCAGTCTTGTCAGTAATGACACCCCATGCAGGATCATGCTGGTGCCTTCCCGCCTACTGCCCGTGCTAGAACTTGCATAGCCCACAATCTTCCTGACGTCCCCACAGGAGTCAAGTTCGTTTGGCACACACTGGTGTTGTTAAGATATGAAATAGTTCTTTTTTTTTTTTTTTAACGTTTATTTATTTTTGAGACAGAGAGAGACAGAGCATGAATGGGGGAGGGTCAGAGAGAGAGGGAGACACAGAATCTGAAACAGGCTCCGGGCTCCAAGCTGTCAGCACAGAGCCCGATGTGGGGCTCGAACTCACTCACCTCGAGATCGTGATCCGAGCCGAAGTCGGCCGCTTAACCGACTGAGCCACCCAGGCGCCCCAATATGAAATAGTTTTGTAAAGAGCCGCCGGTCCAAGACATCCCTCCAGTATTCCCCATGCCAGTCACTCTGGCTTCTCCTTTAGGAAACTCCAGAAGGCCTCACTTTCCAGGTACTGAAAGGTTTACACCTGGAGAACAATAGTATACCTCATCCCATGATATCATGTAAATAGCATGTATATCATGTAGGCATCGTGTATCTAAAACTTAGCCTAGGGTCACCTGGGTGGCTCAGTTGGTTAAGCATCCAACTCCTGATTTTAGCTCAGGTCATGATTTCACGGTTCATGAGTTCGAGCCCCATGTCAGGCTCTATGGAGCCTGCTTGGGCTTCTCATTCTCTCCCTTGATCTCTGCCCTTCCCCACTCAAGCTCTCTCAAAATAAATAAACAAACCTTTAAAAATAAGTAAATAAAACTTAGCCTCGAGTCTAAGTGCACATCATTAGTGTTTCATAAATTTGGAAGTTTGGACATCTCTAGTGGGCTCCAGGTCGATGTCACGTGTCCAGCCTCCTCATGGATCCCAGATTAGCTGGTGGCAATAGGTTCACAGGAAGCCCTGGGACATTGACAGCCAGGCTCTTTCTGCCACCCTGCTCTCCCTAGCCTGCCTCTCGTCCACACTGCTCTTGAAGACAGAGAATAGTGCCCTCTGCTGACCTCCCCGGAGGACTTCGGGTACATTTGTGGAAAACCAGAGTCTGCTCACTGTCTCTACTGCCACTGATATTGGGGCACAAGATGGGATGGGGTTGGGGCACAGCATCGTGTAATCAAAAAGCCTGACCGGGGCTTCTGACCAGAATGAAGTAAAAAGTGCCAGGTACACCTGCCTACCTTAAACAAGAAGAAAGAACTTTCGGTCACTGGACAGCTGGCAGTGCAGGTTGGAGAGTCCTAGAGCGCAAGAAGAGGGGATCCAAATAGACTCCAGCAGTCTCCCTGAAGTGAGGAGACAGAGTTCTATAGGGAGGATCCACAGGCCGGAGAGATGGGAGGAGAGAATTCTAGATACCAGCAGAGCTCGGTTGCCACAAGGCTTCATCTGAGTACTAAGCAAACAATCCCCGGGGCTCGCACACGGTGGAAGTGGCTCATGGTCCCACCAGCCGTCGTGAAAAGATCACCAAACGCACAGACATCTAGTAGAGGACTCAGAAGGGCATAGCCTCAGCAGTGGGGCCAAGTTAACCCCAGGCCGAAGGTTATTCTGGTCCCGCTTAACACGTAAAGGCAAGCCTTGGAAGGCTCCAAGTGTTTCCAAGGCATTCAAACCCTCCAAACTTCTTGGCCAAGTAATAGAACTCTTTCCCAGGACAAAGTTCAAAGTATTTAAAAGAGGAGATTTCCACCTATGGTTGAGTGAGGAGGTCAGCAAATCCTCTCCCCCAACTCACCTATAAAGCCGCACAAGGTAAACAAAACAGTCGCTTCCCTGAGATCCACCAAAGGCCTACCACAACCTGAGAACCCCGCTCAACTTTGAGTTAGAACAGAGGGAGTCGGTGGTGTTCTCGACTGGGGCTGCTCTCTCTCTCTCTCTCTTTCTCCATTGGCAGCTCGGGAGGTGCAGAAGTTCTGCCGGGGTGGGGATGGGCCTTGAGGGCTGGCAGTTCCACTGCTGAAGGGGGTTTATTTGATTAGGACACATGGATGATGTTCATGTCCAGGGATGTCGCCAGAGGAAGCGGCCAGCTCGGTGACAAGCGAGTGGGGAGAGCAAGGGCTCTATTAGCCTGATGTTGTGGTTGTGGTTGAAGGGAGCCTCTTCCCAGCTAAAGCTGTGTGCATTTGCAGCAGGGAGAGCCCACGTTACCCGTTACCCGTACATTCTTGGCTAAAACCCTGGGGCTGTATGCACAGAGAAGGCCCAGAAGGGCCCAGGGGAAAGCAAAGCTATGGTCAACTTGAAAACAGCCTGAACTTTGTACTCTCCTACCCACCCACAGATCCACTGGCAGAGGACAGAATTCTCACTGGCTCAGCGTGACTGAGTACAACCGCCGTCCAATAATTAGCTGACCATTAAGCTACACAGACAGGGGTATTTCTGGGAATCCAGGCTTAAAAATAAAAGCAAGAATTATTTTAACAATTTTCAATGTTTATTTATTTTTGAGAGAGAGAGAGAGAGAGAGAGAGAGAGAGAGAGTGGGGGAGGGGCAGGGAGAGAGGGAGAATCCGAAGCAGGCTCCAGGCTCCAAGCTGTCCTCAGAGAGCCTGAAGCGGGGCTGGAACTCACCGACCACGAGATTGTGACCTGAGCCTAAGTCGGACGCTTAACTGACTGAACCACCCAGGCACCCCAAAGCAAGAATTATTTTAAATGGGGCAGAGACATCAGTGGATATCCACCATGGGTGAGGCAGATTTCACAGATCAAGCAGAAGCAAATTATTAAACAAAGAAAAACAAACAAAAACCAATGACAACACCGACCTGTAGGGGGCATCAGAATGCAGTCTAAACTCTGGGAAAACAAGTAGACACCCCCCCCCCCCCCCCCCCGCCTCTGAGTGTCCCCAGATGCATTCAGCATCTTTGAAGATAAAGCCATTTAGCATTTAGCAAAGACTTTGAAAGCAGCTATTATAAATATGATAAATATGGTCAAAGAACTAAAATTTTAAAAAAACTCAAAGGAAATTGTGACAAAATAGATCATCTTGGTAAGAGGATAGAAATTATTTATTTTATTATTTTTTTAATGTTCATTTATTTTGACAGAGAGAAAGAAGAAGGCAGTGAGCAGAGGAGGAGCAGAGAGAGAAAATCCCAAGCGGGCTCCATGCTGTCAGCGCAGAGCCCGACATGGGGCTCGAACTCATGAACCATGAGCTCATGACCTGGGCTGAAATCAAGAGTCTGTCCTTAACCAACTGAGCCGCCCAGGTGCACCGAAATTATGTTTTTAAATTTATTTTCATGTTTTAAGTTTATTTATTTTATTTGAGAGTGAGAGTGTGAGTCAGGGATGGCCACAGAGGGAGAGAGAATCGCAAGCAGGCTCTGCAAATTAGTGCAGAGCCCGACGTGGGGCTCGAACCCATGACCCGTGAGGTCGTGACCTGAGCTAAAGTTGGATGCTTAACCGATCAAGTCACCTAGGTGCCCCAGAAATTATGTTTTTTAAAGGAATGAAGTTCTGGGGCACTGGGTGGTTCAGTTGGCTAAGCACCCAACTCCTGATTTTGGCTCAGGTCATGATTTCATGGTTCATGAGATCAAGCCCCGCATGGGCTCCACACTGGGAGTGGGGTCTGCTTAAGATTCTCTCTCTCTCTCTTCCCACCCCCCTCCAAAAAAAGGGGGTGGGGAATGAAGTTCTGATACCTACTACAATATGCATGGATGAACCTTCAAAACATTATGCTAAGTGAAAGAAGCTAGACACAAAAGGAAAAATATTGTATGACTCCATTTATATGAGGCACCTAGAATATACAAATTCATAGAGACAGAAAAAGCAGAGGCTATCAGGAGCTGGGGGAAGGGAGGAATGGTACGTTGTCATTTAATAGGTACAGAGTTTCTGTTGAGACAATGTATCATAAAGAACATCTGGAAATGGATAATAATAGCAGATATACAACACTGTCCACGTACTTAATGCTGCTGGATTATACACTTAAAAATTGTTAGGGGTGCGTGGGTGGCTTCGTGGGTTCAGTGTCTGACTCTTGAGGAGTGCCTGGGTGGCTCAGTTGGTTTGTAGCAGGATTCTCGCACAGAGAGCTGTGACACCGAGGCTTTTTAATTTCCAGGAAGCAATTTTATTCCTGCCGGCACCGCTCAGTTGGGTTCGTACACGAAAGAACTGAGCACCGAACGCCACGCGGCATAGTTTTTTATACATTTTCTATTTCTTTGTCTCCCATATATGGTATAACACACACAAACATGCAGTCTCATCAAGTAGTCTCAGTTTACAAGGTCATGAGTGATGGCGTCACGTAGGCACATACCCAGGTTACTCTGAAGCTTTCTCTCCCTTTTTTCTCCCTCCTTGAGGAGGGGACCCTACCACATTCCCCGCTTTGATGCTCGGACCCCTCCATTTTGGGTCAAAGAGCATCATCTTGGTTTAGAGGTTTGTATTTCCAGAACATCATTACATGAGTGGCCGTCTTTCTTTCAACCATGGCCTCAATGAGACTGGAGACGGACCGTACAACCAAGGGGACGAAGCAGGGTAAGATCCAGCACCCTCCCAAAATTAGGAGGATCATTCCCATGAAGGTTTTGCATCCTCCGAGAGTTGATTTTCACCTTTCCCTGGGGTTTTCACCTTTCCAGGTCTGGACGGGGGACATGAGCAACCTTTCTCATTCGATCTGTGATCTCCTCCATGACTTTTTCCTCATCATCTGTCTGTGGGCACCAGTTGTTGAGAGAGACACAGAGTATGAGGGGAGGAGGAGGCAGAGAGAGGGAAACACAGAATGCAAAGCAGGCTCCGGGCTCTAAGCTGTCAGCACAGAGCCAGACATGGGCCTCTAATCCATGAACCGCGAGATCATGACCAGAGCCGAAGTTGGACATTTAACTGACTGAGCCCCCCAGGCGCCCCGTCATTGGTTATAATTTCTACAACTGCTTGCAGTCTAATTATGCGGTTTAGCATGTAAATGGGAGTGCGGTAGCCCCCGGACCCATCCTCTGCCCCGGTGGCAGAGCCATAATATTGGATTATATGCTCAGGAGGCCACTCATCATCTTTCCATTTGCCAATTTGCAAGGTACTTCGCTTTCTTCGAGCCTATCTCCGTACATTTGAACTCTCAGATGTTCTCCTCCTGCAATGGAAGTAGGAAGAAAGATGGACGGATAGTCCCCAGCACACATGACCCTGACCAGCCTGAAGGAAGTACCATAGAGGCTCTTTTCCCACATACCCCATATAGCCCACCTGGGGCCTGCCATTCGATGGCTGCATCAATGTTGTCCCAAGCCTCTCGGAGATGAGACAAGTTAAACAAGGGGTGAGGGTCTGGCTCAATGTGACCGGGGGACCCCCACCGTTGGGTTTCCCAGGTGGTTGAATTATAAAACCTTTGGCCTAGGCATGTTAAGCTTCCAACAGGGATGGTGAACTTTTTCCCCCATTCAGGCAAGACAGTTCTTCCCAATGATTGAGGTTTTGAGGAGCCAAACCCCGGTAGCGGAACTGGGGTATTTTGTTCCATTATAAGGCTCGGGGGGATCTAATTCCCTGGCCTCCCATGGCCATTGATCCCCAGGTTGGTTCCCCCACATACATGGCATGAAGAGATCTTTAGGGTCTGGGCTATAGTCTCTACCAGGACTAGAAACACGTTCCTTGCTGGGACTGAAATGGGAGGGGGACTACTTATTTCTTCAGAGAAGGAGTGGAAGGCTTGACGGGACGTGGTTGGATGGGTGGTAGTGACCCTCTTGAAATACAGCACAGTCCCTGGGTGTCTGCCACACCCATAGATTCAGACGCCAATTCGGGCGCCCCATTGCCACATATGGTCTCCTGGGTTAATGATGGTGAAATTAACAGGGTTACAGGCTTTTGATTGACAACCTGATGTAGCAGCTCCCTCCTGAAGGAGCGCTGTTGTGCCTTTTTTTTTTTCCCCAAGTAGCCCATGAAACACAGCTCCAACTGGGGCATAAAAATTCAGGTGTACAGGCACATACACCGTTTTCCTCACACGTGCATTTGTCACTGAGTCAGTATTTTCGCTCCCAATCCAAGCCTCCACATGGTATATCAAGAGTCCTCGGGCCCTCCATGACAACTGCCCGCTTTTCTCGTACAACAGATGCCTCCGGGCCAATACCTATAACTGCACATTCATCAAACAATATTGACACCAGACGCTTGGGGTTAGTGATCTGTGTCCAGCTGATCAAGACCCCCCCACTTCCTGGTAAGATCGGACTTCTAAGCAGTCTTCATCTGGGGAGCATTGGGGTATTGACACAAAGCAAGTGTATTGACTCCCCCATTGGCAGATGGAATAGGGGGTCTTATTGTGTATGCAGGGCGCCAGGGTCTTTGCCTGGCATGAGAACTGGGTATGGTATGGTATGGTAAGGTCCAGGTGACTCCCTGGCCTGACCTGGTTATGCGAATACATGGGTCACACGATGAGAGATCTAGATTCACAAACAGGGTCCAGATTGAAAGCAACAAATGCCAACAAAGCATCCTGCCCACAAGAGGAAAGTGAGTGCTGACAGCAACCTCTTGCCACATTTTCAGCCGGCTGGGGCAACCTTCGCCAATCCGATAGCAAGAAGTAGGGCAAAAATTACAATAACAGTGAGAGACAAGGGGTGGCAGTGCATCACGGTAAGAAGACAGACATAGAAAACAAGGACAGTCTATTTATTTCACCGGACCGGTGATTCCTCAAGCTTCTGCTGTGTGTAGATTGGTCAGCTTCCGGAGTGACTAAAGCAGGGCAGCGGTCCCCCGCTGGAATCCCCGGCGTTGCAGATTGCTTCTTCCGGGTGGTCAGCTTGCACGGCGTGGATGGATCAGTCCCGGGAGTCCGGCTTCACTCTGCCGTGATGAATCCGGGGACCCACCTTGGCTACTTTTACTGCAGTAGGGGTGGACACAATGACAGTGAACGGGCCCCTCCAAAGGGGTTTGAGTGGCTGGACTTTCCACTCCTTTACCCATACAGCATCTCCTGGCTCAAAGGAGTGACGATCTGTGGTCAGACTCACAGGCCATCGCTCTTTAACCCATCGGTGTAGGGTGCTTAGAGTAGACCCCAGTGCCCGCACCTGCCGCCTCAGGGTTAGCCTGCCCATTTCCTTTAAATCCCCGCTATGCCCTTGATAATTGAGGGAGGGTGCCCATAAAGGATTTCATAAGGGGGAAAGCCCTGTTTGCTTCGTGGGGCTGCGCCTGATTCTTAACGAGGCTATTGGCAACACCTGGTCCCAGTGCAGGTGGTTTCTTGGCACAGCGTACTTAATTGTAGCTTCAGGGTTGGGTTCATTCGTTCCACCTTCCCGGAGCTCTGGGGTCGGTATGCCGTGTGTAACTTCCAGGAGATCTTAAGTCCTTTGCCACCAGCTGCACCACCTCAGCCACGAGTGCTGGCCCGTTATCTGAACCCATAGCGACAGGGATCCCAAATCGTGGGATAATTTCCTTTAGAAGAAGTCGGGCCACCCCGTGCGCCTTTCCTGTTCAAGTAGGGAAAGCTTCCTCCCAACCTGAGAAAGTGCACACAAAGACCAACGGGTATTTACAACCCGGATCCCGGGGGAGCTCAGTGAAGTCCACCGTCACATTTTCAAATGGGGCTGCCCCGACACTCTGCACCCCAGGAGCGGCCTGGGGTCCCTGATGTGGGTTATTCTGGGCGCGGGTTTCACACTGCTCACAAAGCACCCGGGCTATGCTGGAGAGTGGAGGGAGGTAGAAATACCGGCTTAAGGCTGTTTCAAAGGCTGTCCTGCCAATGTGAGTTTCCTGATGGAACTGTTTAACAAAGGCTGGCGCCAGGGTCTCAGGAATTGCTACTCCGCTGTCTTCAAATTTTCACCATCCGCCTGGGGGGGGGGGGGGGGGGAGTAGTTTCCATTTTCAGTCTTAAACCAAGTACTTTCATGATGTGAGTAATTAGGGTCCCATTCTGCCAGCGGGTTGGGGAACGGTGCAGTGGTTAAAGCTGCTGATTTTGCTTTGCCTCTCAGTCTGCCTTACGGCTTCCCCATGCAGCCGTGGTGTCTCCCCTTTGGTGTCCCTGGCGATGCATGACTGCCACACTTTTAGGGGCCCACAGAGCGTCTAAGAGTTCAAGGACTTCCTTACCATATTTTATGTCCTTTTCTCCCGAGTTTGTCAGACCCTTCTCCTTGTATAAGTCCCCAGGTACGTGGAGGGTGGTGAAGGCATATTTAGAGTCTGTGTATATATTAACACGTATCCCTGCTGCCAGTTGGAGGGCTCGGGTTAGACCAATGAGCTCTGCCTTTTGTGCCGAAGTCCCCTTCGGCAGGGGCTCCGCTTCAATGACAGAGTTCAGGGTCACCACGGAATAACCTGCAAGACGCTCTCCCCTCTTTACAAAACTGCTACCATCAGTGAAATATTCAGTGTTGGGGTCTTTGAGGGGCTGATCCCTCAAGTCTGGTCGGCTGGAGAACACCTCATCCATGACTTCAATACACTCATGGTCTGGCTGGCCTGGCCCAGCAGGAAATAGGGTTGCAGAGTTCAGGGCCCGCAGTACTTCCGGGTTCTCACATCACATTCCCTGATATCTGACCATCCTGGCGTTGGTTAGCCAGTATTGTCCCTTGTACTCCATTAACGTCAATACTGAATGTGGCAACCGGACTGTCAATTCCACACTAAGAGGGCTGTGGCTGCCAGCGCCCATAGGCAGGGGGACCAACCCTGGGCCACAGAGTCAAGTTGCTTGGAGAGATATGCCACCGGGTGATGCCATGATCCCAGCATCTGAGTTAGGACTCCCACTGCAATACCACTGCGCTCATGGACATACGGAAAGAAAGTCTTGGTCGTGTCTGGGAGCCCTAACCCAGGCGCATTAGTAACGGCTCGCTTTATTTCCTCGAAGGCCTTTTGCTGTACTGATTCCCACCTCAGGGGTTCTCTCTCTCCCTGCTTTGTAGTCTTATAGAGGGGTTTTGCCAGGACTGAAAAGTTAGGTATCCAGATTCTACAGAAACCTGCAGCCCCGAGAAACTCTCGAACCTGGCGTCGGGTTGTCGGGCCGGGATTGAACAAAAGGCCTGCTTCTTCTCTGGGCTGAGTTGGCGCTGCCCGTGGGACAGGTGGAAGCCGAGATACTTAACCTTTTCCTGACAGAACTGGGCCTTTCTCCTGGAGAACTTGTAACCGGTTTTCCATGGGAGGGTAAGGAGCTGCTGAGTCCCTTCCATGCAGCCCTTCCGGGACCTCCCAGCCGGCACCAAAGTATCCACGTACTGAAGCAGGACACAGCCGTACTGATCCCCTGGGAAGGCTTTTAAGTCAGAGGCTAATGCAGTGCCAAAAAATGGCTGGGGAGTTTTTGAACCCCTGAGGCAACCTGATCCAAGCTAATTGGCCCTTGTCACCATTTTCAGGATCCTCCCAGTGGAAGGCAAAGATCAATTAGCTCTGGGGGCCAGACAGATGCAGAAAAAGGCATCCTGAAGGTCCCAACAGGTGAAGCAGGTGGATTCAGCAGGAATGAGCCCCCAAAGTGTATAGGGGTTTGGGACCACCGGGTGTATGGTGACAGTTACCTGGTTTACTGCTCACAGATCCTGAACCGGCCGGTAGTTGTCTATGTCAGGCTTATGGACAGGCAAGAGGGGCATGTTCCAAGGCCACTGGCATGGCTGGAGGATCCCATACTTTAAAAGTCTCTCCAGGTGGGGCGCCTGGGTGGCTCAGTCGGTTAAACGTCCGGCTTCGGCTCAGGTCATGATCTCGCGGTCCGTGAGTTCGAGCCCCGCGTCGGGCTCTGTGCTGACAGCTCAGAGCCTGGAGCCTGTTTCGGATTCTGTGTCTCCCTCTCTCTCTGCCCCTCCCCCGTTCATGTTCTGTCTCTCTCTGTCTCAAAAATAAATAAACTTAAAAAAAATTTTTTTTTAATAAAAATTTAAAAAAATAATAATAAAAGTCTCTCCAAGTGTTTTTGGATCCTGACCTGTGCCTTGCGAGGGATGAAGTATCGTCTCTGGCAGGTGGGCTACGCCTGGACTTTAATTCCACAACCACTGGAGATATGTTTTGGACTGACTCCTGGTGGGTTGTCTTCAGCCCACGATCCTGGGACCTTAAAGGGAAGCTCGGGCACCGGTTGTGGTTTTGCCTTGAGACTACAGAGACGCCACTCCTTCCCTTGGGGAATCGTGAGAGTCAAAATCTTTACATCTGGTTTCAGTAGGGTCAGAGCAGTCTGTCCCCGAGAGCTGAAAGCTAACTGGGCCTGCAGCTTTTCCCAATAGGTCACGGCCCATTAGAGCCACGGGGCAGTCAGGGAGGTACAGGAATTCATGATGACTTCATGGCCACGTAAATTGCATTGCCGAGGCAACAGGAAGGGACGGCATGTCGGACTGCCTGTGGCCCCCACGATGGTGGCTCTCTGTGAGAGGGGGCCCATGGGTCGGGTCACTACTGAGTGTTCTGCTCCAGTATCTACCATAAAGTCAATGGGTCGGCCCCCCACATTCATTCGGACCATGGGCTCCTGGGGGCCTAACCAAATGGAGCCCGGTCTGTCCTAGTCCTCCTCGTAGTCCTCTATGGCGGCTATCCTCACAAAATCATCTTTGGGGGCCCCATGAGGCCATGATGCTGGTTGGTACCAGCCCTAGACCACAGGGGCTTTTTTTTTTCTGCCTGGGGCCTTGCTGAGAATTACCAGGTCGCTGGGGGCACTCGCTGCTCCAGTGGCCCTCCTGACAGCAGGAAGCACACTGATTCCACCCTGATTTTGGTCCGGGGCAAGAGCCTCCTCCCTGCTGCTCCCCTTTCTGGCCTTGGCCCTCTTCCCTGTGGGGAACTCTTCCTGGGGTGTTTCAAGTGCTCCACCAAGGGGCAGCTAACAAGTCTGCCTGTTTTTGCATCCTTCCGCGTTCTTCCTTCCGTGCTGCCTGGTCACGGTTAACAAACAACTGGGTTGCTACTTCTAGCAACTGACAGATATTCATGCCAGTGAAGCCTTCTGGTTTTCGCAGCTTGCCCTGAATGTCCCCCTGGGCCTGAGCTACGAAAGCCGCATTAATCATCTGCTGGTTGGCAGGTGCTTCTGGATCGAAGGGAGTGTAGAGACGAAACGCCTCACATAGTCTCTCATAAAACTGGCTCGGGCTTTCCTCGGGTCCCTGGAGCACTTCTGATGTTTTACTCATATTTATGGCCTTCCCCCACCCACCCCCGCCCCACCTTCTTTTTGCCATTTAGAGGGGCTTCTTGATATCATTCAGTCCTTGCAAACCCTCTACCTATACTTGAGTCATTTGGGTCCCTGGGTCCCTCCCCAGGGAAGTGAGCCCGAGCGTAGGCCTGGTGGTCTAGTGTCCCAGCCGGGGCATTCTCCTCTAACCATTTTAGGGCTGCCTGAGTAATTCGGCGACCGTCCTCAGTGTTGAAGAGGGTCAGAAGAAGTTGGCGGCAGTCCGTTCAGGTAGGTTTGTGGGTTTGAATTATGGGACTGCATTAGGTCCATCATGGCCTGGGGCTTTGTATAAGAGGGGGTATGGTGCTTCCATTTTAGGAGATCCATAGTGATACAGGGTGGGTACATAAAAACACGTTGGCCTCCTTGGATCTGGCCTTCCTGATCATAATAGATGGGTCCCCTGGTTTCCCTCAGTGGCATCTGTAGGGCTCTCCGGTGTGGCTGCAGGGAGGGGCTGCCTCCACCAGTCTGATTCTCTAGTCGTCGTTCAGGAGTCATATACAGGGTTAAGACTGGTGGTCCAGGGGAAGTCGGTCACATTCAGGGGGGCTGGTGGTGCTGGGGGTGGTGAGGCCTCGGGGCTGGGGGCAGACTCTGATGAGGTTTCTGCAGTTAGGGCTGCTGGGGGCACAGGTGGCAGTAAGGGGTGCAGTGGGACATATGGTGTTTCTTCAGGTTCTCCCAACAGTATGGGCTTTTTAATCTCTGGCCAGCATTTGGAGGAAGCCATGATGTGAACCATCATAACTTTACAGCTCTCTCAATAGAGACTCTTTAGCCAAGGCAGCCGGGATAGGACCAGGTCTTGCCAACAGTCAATGTAAGGAAATTGGTCAGGGTGGCCTGGATCCCCCGGGGGATGACCCTGAACACTCGCCAACTAGTTCCTTATCAAGTGAACCCTGGGAGGGCCAGCCCACCCCAAATGATGGCCAATCAATCTCACAGAATGCCTGGAGCTTTTCATGAGTTAATTTCACACCATAATTTCCTGAATATCCCTTTTTGCAGTTTCTCAACATAAACTCTAGGAGAGGCGCTTTACTCTGCTTTCCACCCATTTCCTGCCCCTAACAGACGACTTTCACGCACACGAGGGGGGGAAAAAAAGGAAGGAGGGGGACTAGTTTGGAGAGGATGCACACTCACTTTGTCCGTTTCCCGCCCACTCTCCTCTCGAAGGTATTTCAGGCACCTCTTAGCATTGGCGGGTTCAGTTTCAATCCCCGACCAGGATCAGACTCCCGAGGAAGTCTGACACCGCCTTAAGCCTCACCACAGAACCTCGGACCAGGACTCAACACCCGCTTCGGCCCTTGGTCAGGTCGGAACCTTCCCGTTGTAGTCTCATTCACACACATCCACACAAAGACTCCAACCCACCGCCCTACATTCAGCACCTTTGAGTTACAGCTGCATTCATCAACCCTTGTGGAGAGTTACTAGGGCAACTCTGGGAGGTGATCAGGCTCCCCTCTGCCTCTTAGGAGCAGGTCTGCCAAAACAAACCCGGGTTCTTACCAGTCTGACGGGCGGCACTCGTTGAGCTGGTTCCTGGGCCTCACAGGTTTTGTTAGCCTACACGGGGTCCTCGCCCCGGCGCCCCGGCACCCCGGGATAGGCTAATCTCCTACGGGTGAAGGGGTCCGCTGGCACCAGGCGAGGTGGCTTCTCCTGGCGCTCTGAGGCTGTACCCAGTGGCAAAAGAGGTAGAAACGCACCATCTCCAAATCCCCGATGTGAGCCCCCAAGCAATGTAGCAAGATTCTCGCACAGAGACACCGAGGCTTTTTAATTTCCAGGAAGCAACTTTATTCATGCCGGCACCACTCAGTTGGGTTCATACCCGAAGAACTGAGCACCGCATGTCACATGGCATAGTTTTTTTTTTTATACATTTTCTATTTCTTTGTCTCCCATATATGATAACACACACAAACATGTAGTCTGATTAAGTAGTCTGTTTACAAGGTCATGAGGGATGTTGTCACGTAGGCACATAGCCAGGTTACCTTGAAGTTTTCTCTCTCTTTTTCTTGCTCCTTAGGGAGGGGACCCGACCACAGGTTAAACGTCCAACTCTTGATTTCAACTCAGGTCATGACCTTGTGGTTCCACGGATTGGAGCCTCACATCGGGTTCCGTGCTCACCGTTCGAAACCGGCTTGGGATTCTCTCTCTCTCTTCCTCTCTTTCTGCCTCTCTCTCTCTCTCTCTCTCTCAAAATAAATAAATAAGCTTAATTTTTTTTAAAGCGTCTAATTCTTGATCTCGGCTCAGGTCATGATCCTGCGTTTCATGAGATGGAGACCCAAGTCGGGCTCTGCACTGACACCATGAAGCCTGCTTAGGATTCTCTCTCTCCCTCTCTCTGCCCCTCCCCTGCTCACACTCTGTCTCCCTCTCAAAAATAAATAAACATTAAAAAAATTTTTTTAATAAAGACTCAAGGCAACGAAGTGACTTGTCTGGGTTTACACAACTAATAACTGGCAGAGCTGGAATTCAAACCTGGGACACTGACTACGACACCAAAATTTTAAACATTTTGTCACAGAGTATGTCACCACAGGAACTCATAGAGTACTGCATCAGGGAAAAGGAGGGAAAAAAAGGGAAACAATGGCCCAGAACTTCCAAATTTGTTGAAAAATTAATCTACACATCCAAGAAGCTCAGTGAATACGAGGTAGGATCAATGGAAAGGGATTCACAGTTAGACCCATCATAGCCAACCATTGAAAGACAGAAAGGGGGCGCCTGGTGGCTCAGGTCATGATCTCACGGTCCGGTCCGTGAGTTCGAGCCCTACGGCGGGCTCTGTGCTGTCAGTTGAGAGCCTGGAGCCCGCTTCTGATTCTGTCTCCCTCTTTCTCTGCCCCTCCCCCCATTCACACTCTGTCTCTCTCTCTATCAAAAAAATGAATAAATGTTTAAAAAAATTCTTTTTAAAGAAAGACAAAGAGAAAATAATAAAAGCAGCAATGAAAAAAGACTCATCATGTGCAGAGAGCATCAACACTGATCTACACAAACTTTTCATCCGAAACAATGGAGGCCAGAAGTCAGTGAGTAGAATGACATATTCAAAGTGCAACAGACCAAAAATGAAATTAAGGAAGTAATTCCACGAACAACTTTGTGCCAGCAAATTCAATCACATGGATGAAATGGAAAAATTCCTTAAAACTAACAAACTGTCAAAGCACACTCAAGAAGAAACGGAAAACTTAAATAGCCTCACATATAATTAACGAAATTGAATTTGTAGTTAAATCTTCCCATAACATTAATTGGAGCTCTGTGCCTAAAATAAAAACATTCTCTTTGGAACCAGCACAGACTTCTAGGTACTGAGAGACAAGATTTTTCTCTTTCAATCCTAGAAATACTTTCTCATCATACAACTTTTTTTCTTTTAGATTTTATTTATTTATTTTTAACTAAACTCTACATCCGACATGGGGTTTGAACTCATGACCCTGAGATCAAGAGTTGCACGCTCCACCCACTGAACCAGCCAGGCATCCCCATACAATGGTTTTGTTGTTATTTTTCAGGAGCCAGCTTTCAAAATATTTGGAAGCCGAAAGGATTCACTCTCAGGTTTCGCATTGTTGCTTTGCTGGTGAACTTGATAAAACCAATTGAATTCCTTCATGGTCCCCATAAACTGTAGATAATACCTGGAAAAATTCAGGGGAAAAAAAATTTCCCACAAAGAAAATTCCAGATACAGATGGCTCCTTTGGTAAATTCCACCAAACATTTAATGAAGAAATAATATCAATTCTACATAGATTTAACATTATTCCCTTCAAATCCCAACCAGGTTTTTTGGGAAATTGACAAGCTGATTCAAAAATTTATTTAGAAATGCCAACGACAGGGGCACCTGGGTGGCTCGGTCGATTAAGCGTCTGACTTCAGCTCAGGTCATGATCTCGCAGTTTGTGATTTCGAGCCCCACATTGGGCTCTGTGCTGACAGCTTGGAGCTTGGAACCTGCTTCAGATTCTGTGTCTCCCTCTCTCTCTGCCCCCTCCCCCCCACTCACACTCTGTCTTTCAAAAATGAATAAAACATTTAAAAAAAAAAAAAGAAAGAAAGAAAAAGAAATGCCAAGGACATAGACGAGCCAAAACAATCTTTAAAGAGAAAAAAGTTAGAGGATGTTCACTACTTGATGTCAAGATTCACCCTAAAGTTACAGTTACCGGGACACCTGGGTGGCTCAGTCGGTTAAGCATCCAACTCTTCATTTCAGCTCTGGTGATGATCCCAGGGTTGTGAGATCGAGCCCTGCAACAGGCTCCGCACTGACAGTGTAGTGCAGAGCCTGTTCGGGATTCTCTCTCTCTCTGCCAGCATGAGCACACGTGCATTCTCTCTCTCTCTGTCTCAAAATAAATAAATAAACTTTAAAAAAAAAGGCAAGGGGCGCCTGGGTGGCGCAGTCGGTTAAGCGTCCGACTTCAGCCAGGTCACGATCTCGCGGTCCGTGAGTTCGAGCCCCGCGTCAGGCTCTGGGCTGATGGCTCGGAGCCTGGAGCCTGTTTCCGATTCTGTGTCTCCCTCTCTCTCTGCCCCTCCCCCGTTCATGCTCTGTCTCTCTCTGTCCCAAAAATAAATAAAAAACGTTGAAAAAAAAATTTAAAAAAAAAAAAAAGGCAAAAAAAAAAAAAGCTACAGTTATCAAGACAGTATGGTACTGAGGGGCACCTGGATGGCTTAGTCAATGGGATGTGCAACTCTTCATAGCAGGGTCATGAGTTCAAGCCCCTTGATGGGCTGGCTTAAAGATTACTTTTTTTAAAAAATGAGAAAAAAAAAGACAGTATAGTATTAGTATAGAGATAAACATAGAAATCAATGGAACAAAATACGTAATTCAGAAATAGATGAACATATATGTGGACAATTGATGTTCTGGAAAGGGGGCAAGGCAATTTTTCAACAGTGGAAAGGAAAATCTCAACAAACGTGCTCACGTGACTGGCTAGCCATACACAAAAAAAGTGAAGTGTATACAAAAGTTAACACAAAGATATCATAGACCTAAATGTTAGAACTGAAACTATAAGACTTCTAGAAGAATCAGAAAATGTTGGTGACTCTGAGTTTGATGAAGATTTCTTAGATGGGACACAAAAAGGCACAAACTATAAGGGCAAAAAATCCAAAATTGAACTTCATCAAAATTTAAAATTTCCACTCTTCAAAAGATACTGATTAAAAAGAAGTTAAAAACAAGCCACAGACCAAGAGGAATATTTGCAAAAGATATATCTGACAAAAGACTTGTACCTGGGATATGTAACTGCTACAAACTCAATAATAATAAGACAAATAACCCAATTTTATCATAGACAAAAAATAGGAACAGGGGCACCTGGCTGTCTCAATCAGTGGAGCAGGTGACTCTTGATCTCGGGGTTGTAAGTTCGAGCCCCAGGTTGAGTATAGAGATTACTTAAAAATAACATCTTAGGGGCTCCTGGGTGGCTCAGTCGGTTAAGCGGCCGACTTCGGCTCAGGTCATGATCTCACGGTCCGTGAGTTCGAGCCCCGCGTCGGGCTCTGTGCTGCCAGCTCAGAGCCTGGAGCCTGTTTCAGATTCTGTGTCTCCCTCTCTCTGACCCTCCCCTGTTCATGCTCTGTCTCTCCCGGTCTCAAAAATAAATAAAATGTTAAAAAAAATTTTTTTTTTAAATAAAAAAAAAATAACATCTTAAAAAAAAAAATAGGAGCAGACATTTCACCAAATATTCTGGCTGGACTTCAGGATCACACACACCTGGGTTCAAAGGCCGGCTTTACCACTTTCAGGCTGTGCGGCATGAGATAGATCACTTCACCTCTGTGAGCCTCGCTTTTCTCATCAGCAAAATGGAGGACATTCGTAACTGAATAGTAGGTAGTCAGAAAGACTACACATAATATTCCTAACTTATTTAAATACTTAAGAAATGCCAGGGGCACCTGGGTGGCTCAGTCGGTTGAGCATCTGACTCTTGATTTCAACCGAGGTTGTGATCTTGTGGCTGACGTTGGCGCGGGGCCTGCTTTGGGATTCTCTCTCTCCCTCTCTGTCTGTGCTTCCCCCCCCCCAAATAAATAAATAAACATTAGAAATGAAAAGAAAAAGAAAAAGAAAAGAAATGCCAGATGTCCTTTCAAATACAGATCGGTTTAGTACCACGTTTTAAGCCTGGGAAAAGCCAACATTGTATTTAAGCAAGTTGAAGAGTTGAGACAGAGAAATGTGTCCAAAACAGGGTGTGGAGCTGACGCCCCTGGAGCTGTGGGGCAGAGATGCGTAGGGTAGTCAGTGGAGACAAGAAAACGAGGGCAAGAACAATAGCATCAGAACAGGAAAACCAGAGGCTACCCAAGCAAGTCTCAGGCAGCGCCAGCATCTACAGTGGGTTGTACAGGCTTGTCACGTGTGGTGTCTCCACAGATAGGTGGGGTCTTATCTACAGGGCAGGCTGAGCCAGACAAGCTTCCTGGAGAACAGGGAGACTGGTGGGGACAGGGTGAGCAGACCCCACTTGGCCAGAGGGAGATGTGTGCTGGGATGGCCCCCCGGAGGGGGCAAAAGGAGGTCTGGTGGCCGCTTGAACCGACCACAGAACGGCATGCCCTTGAACCCGGGGAGTGGCCAGAAAGGACCAAGGGGCAAGCCTGGCCTCCATGTGGAGTTCAGAAGAAACATCATCCACCCTTGGGCCTCGTGCAAAACATCCGCTTCCAAATCCGCCCTTGAAAGAAACTCCCCTTGGGTCTCGGTGTCAGGAAGAGCTGGGCATCTCCAGGGCTTCGACTTGGCCCTGGCTGGGAGCAGAATGGAAGGCAAGCCGCTCAGTCTCAGGCCTCCCCACTGCCTGGGAGCCTGGCATTAGTGGCCCTGCAAAGAGGCATCAAACTAGCCAGGTGGGTCTGGAAGGGGTGACAGATGTGTCAAAGGCATTAAGGGACCCCCAAACTCCGTGGGCTTTGTGGAGCCTGACTCTTTGCCAATTTTAACTCCTTTTTGAAGTCCTCCACCATCCTTGTCTCCCCCAGGACCCCACCAGATGCCCAGGGGAGGGTGTCACAGCCTGAGCCTGGACTCGCCTTCTCCCACTCTTGCTAGTCTTCTGGAAAATGGCCTGCCACAGACAAAAGGCTCTGGTGTCCCAGATACAGGGATGACTTCTGCAGCTTTGACCTTGAGCCGCCCTGTAAATTTGCCCATGGCCTCGGTAAAAATGACCCTACCGATCCTTCAGCCCTGCTCCCTGAGAGACTATTGGGTCTAGACACCTGTACACTGCCCATCCAGGTCACACCTCACCCCTTCTGGGACAGCAAGGTTTGACAAACAGTCCCACCGGGAAAGACTTGGCTCATCCCCTAGTCATTCATCAGCACTGAACTCCTGTCTCAGACCAACTGGTGGAGACAGGCCAGCAAAAACTGCTCTGGGTATGGGGCCAGACATCTGTGCTATTGGGCACAGTGGAAGAAACAATGACCAACCAGGGGGGTGGGGAGTGGATTATTAGGAAGCCTGTAGGAAAAGGAGGCCTAGGGGTGCCTGCGTGGCTCAGTTGGTCAAGTGTCCAACTTCGGCTCAGGTCATGATCTCGTGGTTCACGAGATCGAGCCCCACATCGGGCTCTGTGCTGACAGCTTAGAGCCTGGAGCCTGCTTTGGTTTCTGTGGCTCCCTCTTGCTCTCTGCCCCTCCCCCGCTTGTGTGTGTGTGTGTGTGTGTGTGTGTGTGTGTGCGCGCGAGCACGCGCGCTCTCTCTCTCTCTCTCTCTCAAATTAAGAAAATAAACATAAAAAAAAAAAAAGGAGACCTAGAATTAAGTACAACAGATCTATTAATTGGTCTTTCCCAGATAGAGAAGAGAAAGGCATCACTGGCCAGGCCTGGAGAAATCAAATTGCCCTGTTCTGGGATAAGGCTGGAGCCTGGAATCAGGGAAGAAAACGGAGAAGGAAAGCAAAGGCAGATGTGGAGCTGGAGGGGCTGCATCGAGCCAGGCCCTGGAAGACCTTCTCAGTCACCTTCAAGCTTTTGAACTTTATCTCGAGGGAAATGAAGCCATTATAAGTTTCCAGTAAAAGGTTAGGGACTTCACCTCCATGGTCTCCCTCCCCAAAACCATAACTCAAACCCAATCACGAGAAAAATCCCAGACCAAAAAAAGCACCCAAATTTGAGGAATATTTTACAAAATACCTAACCAATTCTCCTCAAAACTGTCAAAAGTCAGCAAAAACAACTCTGAGGAATTGTCAGACCAGAGGTTAAGGAGACATGATCATTGAACGTGAAGTGGTATCCCAGAAGATATTCTGGAACAGACAAAGGACAGAAGAGAAAAATTAGTAAAACCCAAAGAAAGTGTGAGGTTTAGTTAATGGTAATATACCATACCTTCATATGGTGGAATAGTCAACAATAAAAAAGATTACTATTGCATATTACATGGCTTAATCTCAAAAACTGGCTAAGTAGATACAGAAGACACAAAAGACCACAAATTGTAGGAGTCCGTTTGTACGAAATGGCCAGAATAGGCAACTCTACAGAGACGGGAAGTAGATTAGTGGTTACCAGGGACTGGAGGATGAGGAGGGTGGGGAGTAAGAGGGGCGGTTTCTTCTACGGTTGACAGAAATGTTCTAAAATTGTGGTGATGGCTGCACAGCCCTGTGAATGTTCTAAAAAGAAAAACCTCCTGAACTGTGTACACTTCAAATGGGTGCATTACATCTCAGTAAAGCTCTTGGTAAAAAATAGTAATTTTATGTACACACCTAACAGTTTTAGGAAAGGCAAAGGAGTGAAGTGCTGATAGGGGCTTGCAGCAGGGCCACAGCCAAAGGGAAGAGAACTCCAGTGATGCTCGTGGAAGGGGAGAGGCATTCAGCTAGGTGGGGTATGTGTTAGTTTCCTATCAGGGCTGTAACAAATAACCACAAACTTTGTGGCTTGAAATAACACAACTTTATTAGGATTCTGGAGGTCAGAAATCCACAATGCTTTTCACTGGGTTCAAATCCTCAGTGGGGCTGTCTTTTTTTTTTTTTTTTTTTTTTTTTTTTGGTAGCAGCTCAGGAAGGACTGTTCTCTTGCCTTCTCCAGCTTCTACAGGCCACTGCATTCCTTGGCATATGGCCTGGTCTTACGTCTTCGAAGCCAGCAGCTGTGTTTGACCCTCCGCTCTTTTACTTTATAGGACCTTTGTGATGATATTGGGCCCACCCACCTCTATAATCCAGGATAGCACGCCCCCCCCTGCCCACGTCAGTCATTAGTTTAATCACATCTGCAAAGTCTCTTTTGCCACGTAGGGTCCCATATTCAGATTTTGTTGAGGACATGGACATCGCCGGGGGACCATTATTCTGCCTACACAGCCTGACATCAGGAAGGTGATCACAGGAGGACAGTGTGAGGGGTAGATGGGGTGACATCTGGATGTGTGGAGCCCGAGGTGCCAGTGGTACATCCAAGGGAACCGCCCCCTTGGCTTTCATCTATTCGCCCAACAGTAAATCCCTCCCATGAGTCAGTCAGTCATTGGGGTTATAAAGGTGACCAGCTGTATTGCTTTTCACTTCTGAAATCCAGATGCACCGTTTAATCAAGGACATCTTACAAATGCAATTGGCAGGGTTTTCTTAATGACACATAAACACTTCTTACAACTGAAGGCATTTTGGAATCAGTGACCACTAAGTCTGGGCTGGCACCGGCATGGACCCAATTAATACAGAAGTTGGAGGCCTCACTAGAGCATCAAGTATCCCCAACCTGCCGTCTTTCCTACTTCCAAGCCTGGATCCTTCCACCTGGGGTCCTGGCGCTCAGCAATCCTGTTTCAGACCAGCAGAACCCTGGCCACACATGCTCAGCTCTGCCACCACAGCAGGACCTGGGAAGCGGCCCCTCCGGGTGTAACCTCAGTCCCGAGTCATGCCCAGTGGCTCTCCACCTGTCCACACGTTGGAAAACACCTGGGAGCTTTCAAAAAGCCCCACCCACTGAGCCACTATCTAGACTAATTCATTTAGAATTTGAGGAGTAATTTTACAGCTCCCCTGAGACTCCAATGGACAACCAAGGTAGAAAAGTGGAGGGTTCAACCTAGTTTGGTACAAGAAAGAGGCAGAAGGCAGCACTGGCGAGAGGTGGGAGGTGCTAGGTCCAGACAATACAATTCTACCAGTCTCCCTCCCAACCACACCCCCCAGAATCTGAATTCCTGGAAGAGGACTAACCCAGTTATCTCAGCTCCTTCACCGCACTTGCCCATGCACACTGGGAGCTCAGGAAATGTAAACCTCACAGGACTTCCAGGGTGCGAAGAAAGGTCTGGGAAAAGCAGCCCACTGGGGCTGGGCCAGCTCTCTGATTTGCTGTGTGAGCTCCAGGGAGGCACTGGCCCTCTTTGTGCCAGTTCAGGGGTTGGCCCAGGTGGCCTTGAAGGGGCTTTCGAGTGCCAACACTGAGTATGCACTTCCCCTACGAAGCCTAATACAGTGGAGTCAGTGGATACCAGGCTTCCTACTCCCCCCAAACAGGTGTCCCAACCCCCAAGGCCTCAAATCTCCACTTCTGGTGCTCTACCTTACACTGGCTACAAAGACGGAGACTCTGAGGTTCTGAAGGCCAAAGACCTAAGAACTGCAACATAGGAGCCCCCTCTGAGGATACCGGAGGACAGCATGTGAGTGAAAGGAATTTGTAGATGGTGAGGAAACTCCAGAGGCCACCTGACAGCCCTGGTTCTGCCCCCAGAGTGACAAACAAAGGTGAAGTGGTTCAAGTAACCAGAAACTCCCAAGAAGGAACTTCATGAGAAAACACTCATGAGGCGAGTCCAAAGGGGTCCTTGGCTTCTGGCCATCAGCACAGCCAAGGCCCTAATATGTAACCAAAGGCTTTTATTGGGAAAGGGAAATTGACTGAAAAGCGGCCCCTCAAGTCCTCACTGCCTGAGGCAGCTGGGGCCTCCTCCAGAGAGTTCAGGAAAGAAGGGGCCACCAAACCGGGCCCTCAGCAGGCTCAGGTATAGAGGTCAAAGTCAATGCGTTTGGAGTTGTAGAACTGTCCACCAGGAGGGTCCAGCTTCCGGCAATAAACACCATCTGCGAAGTAGCCTTCGTTCACCCAGGTCTGCAGGAAAAGAGAGCAAGAGCTGGGAAAGGACTGGTATGGGCGGTGGGGGAGGAGAGAAGTGGCAGAAAGAAGTAGAAAGGGGCTTACCTGCATCTGGGTGCTGGTGAAGGGCCCATACAGCTCAGCATCCCCTGTGTTCTCCCACTTATATTCCCACATCACGTCCACCAGACCATCTCCTGGCAACTCTGCTTCTAAAACAACAGACAAGGCCATCTGGGCCTCAAGTTCCCTGGCCCCTGCCCCTGCCCCTGCCCCCAGCACTCCTCCTCTGCCCTCCAGTCCTACCTCCCTTCTGCGTAGGAGTTGGGGTCTCCAGCTCCCCCTCTGCCACTTCTTCAGCAAACATGTCCAGAGAGGGTGGGGGTGTGGGCTCAGGGGGTCCCTGGGTCCGGGACCCCAACCCCTTCAGCCGCATGGCTAATCGTTCCCTTGTCTCCTGATACACGCCAAGGTTGCCCCGGGCCACCATCTGGTCGGCCAACCCAGAGAGCCGATCCAAGCGCTGGGGGGAACTGGGCCGCCCACCCCCCTTTGCTGCCCCCTTTGCCTCCTCCTCTGGCCCCCAGACGCCTCAGTGCACCAGCTACGGTCTCTCTTGGCAACAGCAGCTCCAGAAGGCCCTCCAGAAGGGCTTGGGCACTCATTGGTGTCTGGCCCAGGCTGTCCTCTTCCTCTGAGTCGGACGGTGGGCGCTGATCGGGTGGCCGCTCCCTGATTTTCACCTGTGATGTGAAAACAGGGGTGGGGGTGGTTATCTCCTACAAACCGTGAGCAGGGCCCAAGCCCAGCACTGGCTGCCTCCAGGCCCCCACCACGTCAGCCCCTGGGCCACACCCAGTCAATGTTGTCTAGCCAGCTGTCTCGGATCTGAGCATCCCGGTTCAGGAAGTAGTTGCCATCAGCATCAAAGTGGCCTTCCTCCATCTCCTCCTGCAGGTTGAAGGGTGTGATCCGCACACCTCCCTCACTGGGGAGCGTGGCTGCTTCCTGACCTGCATGAAAGACACAGGCATCCCGTGCTGGGTGCACGCGCGCGTGCGCTAGCAGCGCGCACACACACACACACACGCACGTGCGCGCCCTTGCCACCCCCCCATCCCCAAAAGCTCTATCTGTTCCTCCAGCAGAACCAATTCTTGGGTTTAGCTCACCTTCCACATCCTCCGAAGCCAAGATATCGTATTTGCTGGACCCCTCCTCTTCATCATCATCCTCCTCATCACTGTCCAAAGAGTGTTTGCCTTTGAAGCGGCTCCCAGGACCCCCTGCCCCAGCCACAGGATCCACTGGCTGTGAGGAAGGGCCAGCAAGTTGAGAGACGCAGGTTACTGGCTATTCCTCGAAATACTCCAGGTAGAGTTTTCTTCAAAACCTTCCCCAACTGGAAATTCTCCAAACCCACTTCCCAGAAAACATGGAAAAGCTAGCCCCCTCTCTGCTTTCTTTGCCCCCCGCCCCCTTCTTTCTCTTCTGGCTTCTAGTTCTTTCTCTCCCCTCACTCCTCCTAAGAATGCAGGAGTCTGGCCCCCTCACCTTCTTCTTGGGAACACTGATTTCATCCTCATCATCCTCCTCTCCCACACCTTGGAAGGTCACTTTCCTCTTTGGCATGACTGGACTGAGGAGCCTTCCCTGGGCTGAGCCGAGAGAAAGGATGCAGATTAAGGGAAGTGGGCGAGGCTACTCACCGCGGAAGAGCCCCAGCACAACAAATAATCACCCGGTACGCACTAGATCCAGCTCGGGAGGAGAGGGAGCACAGAATGAGGGGCCGAGAGGGAAGCTGGCCGCCAGGAGGCCCCCCGGACTTGGTTCGGCATCCAAAAGAGTTGCTGGAGCGGGGGCGGAGGGGCGGTGGCGCAGAGGGGCTCCCCACGGGCAACCCCCACCCTTGACGAAAAAAGGCAGGCTCCCCCACATACCCCGCCAATCCCTAGCCCCCGCAGTCCTGGGTGCGACGGGGATCCGCGGGCCGACACCCTCTCCTCCACCCCCAGCTCCCTCAGAGCCCGCGGGGCCTGGACGGCCCCAGGACCTGGCGTCCTGGCCACCCCCTCCGCCCCGCGCTGAACTCCCAGCTCCGCGGGGTGACCCCCAACTGTCCCGGGCTAAGTGTACAAGCCTAAGTGTACAAAGAGAGGCGGCAGAGCCGCGGGGATTCGAGCAGCCCCACCGGCTCGCGCTCACCTCAGGATCCACGGGAGGCCGTGGGGGAAGAAAAAGAGAGACTTTCCCCAGGGCTACATCCGGGGCGCCGGGCGCCATCACCCGGAAGAGAACTGCGGAAGGCGCCAGAGAAGGCCGGAAGTGGCTTCACTCCGATTAGATGACTAACTGGCAAAGCGGGCGGAAGCACGCCGAGAGCGGGGAAGACAACCCCGCCCTCCCCAGGGTGACGTGAGCAGTTTGGGGGCGACAACGGCGAGAACAGGCCACAAATGAACGCCTAGACCCTGATCAGACGATAGGGATGGCCGGATGCGGTTTAGATTCCCTCCTACAGCAGTTAGAGACTCTGAGGAGAAAGTAAAGCACACTACTTAAAGGGGCGCCCAGCATCATGGAGGGGCGAAGTGGGACAGTGGGTTTCGGCCCGGTTCCCTTTACAGAGTTGAGTCACCTTTTTCCAGGGTTGGCCAAGGGCTTTGTGCCCCTCACCGTCTCCATAGGAATCCTGCTTTCCCAGTCAGCGTCTAGTTCTGTCCTCTCCTAGTCCGAGGTGCGGCCTTGCTCTTCTCCCTGAGGAGAGACCGAGTTCCCACGATGGCCCGCCTGGAGCCCCCAGCTGGCTTTGGGGGCACTTTCCGAACCCAGCTCTCTTTAGGACCCAGGGGAAGTCATTTACCCCACGCCTGTCCCCTGGTTGAGTTCCTGGTTTCAGAGGTGGGAAGAGCCATCACCGTACAGGTGACAGTGGTTCCTGTGTCCAGAATCCAGGCTAGAAGCCTCTTGTGCGCCGATCTCAGGTAGGCCTGGAAAGAGGCAACAATGCCTCTCTCTCAGACCACAGCCTCAGGATAAAGCCCCACTGCTGGCAAGTAGGGTCCCAGCGGCCCCAGCCCAGAATCTGTAAGCTGGCCCAAGGGGGAGAGCTAAAGGGGGGGATGGGGGGGTGGGTATGGGTCCCTGTGCTGTGGGGACAAGACCTCTAGCTCTTCAGAACAGTCCTGAATCCCACTAGACTAAGGCTATGCCCAGGAAGAACCTACTGGAGCCCCAGGAGGGCAGCATGGGGTACCCATGATAATAAGGAGACCACCCCTCCTCTCTCCTGCCCCCCAGGATTAACTCCCAGATTGAACTACCATGAAACTGCACCAAAAGTCCGTGCTCAGTTTCTTCCACGGATACAGAACACAGGCTCCAGACCGGGAGGGCATCTTGCTAAAGAAGGGAGCCCGAAGTATCAGCTATCAACGCCGCTGGTTTGTCCTCCGGGGAAACCTCCTCTTCTACCTGGAGCACCAGGCAGACCGCACACCCCTGGGCCTCATCCTCTTAGAAAACTGCCAGGTGGAGCCACGCCTCGGGGCCACAGAACCCTATGCCTTTACCATCTTGACCCCCGGGGTTGAGGGCACAGAAGGTGGGCGGACCTACAAGCTGGCAGCAGAAAACCAGGGAGAGCTGGCAGCGTGGCTGTGGGCACTGGCTGGGGTGAGCTGGAGGCGGCTGGTGGCGCTACTACCCCCACTGGAAGCCCAGTACCGGGAGCTGTGCCAGGCAGCTGGCCAAGAACCCAGCTCACCCCCAGAGGACTGTGGCTTCCTAGCCACCCTCAGTCCCCCCTCCAGCTTCCAGGAGTTGCACGAGCACTTTGGGAAAGAGATCCGGGTGCTGCAGGTGGTGCGTAGAGGACTCCAGTCCAGTGACAACAGAGGCAGCAGATCCCAGGCAAAGGGGGAGCAGGAGCTCAACAGTTGTTGATGAGTGACTGAAAGATGGACCAAAGGCCAAAAGGTCCCTCCCTGCCAAGACCAGCTGAGTGCTTCAGCAGACACCCAGATCCTGGCCTGCTCCATTGTTTCCTCCCCACCCCCACCCCACCTAGTTCTTATTCTAACTCCCTTTATCAAATAACAAGGCAGGAGACAGGCCCAGGTACAACAGCAGGTTCTTTTCTGATTCCTCGAAGCGCCGCACAGGGTGGGAGCAGAGACAAGAGAATGTAAACATTGGGTTCCACCCCCTGGAGCTCAGGGGAAGACCCCTTACCCAGATAGGGGCTGGAGGGGAAACAAGGTGGAAGGCAGGGGCCCTGGTAAGACAAAGCAGGAGAGGCCTGAGAACACAGAGGAGGGTGGGTGAAAGAGAACAAGGAGAATGGTAGGTGGGGAAAGGGGGGACATTTCCTGTGCCAGTGCATGTCCCCTTAAATAAACGAGTGCAAGAACATTATGGAAGGAGAACCAAAGGATAGAAGACAGAGCAAGCACCCCCACCCTGGGCCGACCAGCTGCTCTGTACATAATTACAACAGAGATGTCCAGAAGTAGAGCAAGGAGAGCCGTGGTCCCCAGCCAGGAAGTGGGGGAGACCAGCAGGGCTGAAGAAGGGAAAAAGGAACCCAGCTCCACTCATGGATAAGGGGAGCAACTGGAGTGTAAGAATCTGAAAACTGCTGATTCCCATTGCCAGGTCACCCCTGAGGTGACAAAAGGCCAATCAGGACTGCACCTGGGAAAGAACCCCAAAGGAAATCGGGGCAGGAGTGCCAGAGACCCCAGCAGGACCTAACTGGAGGTGAAGGGGCTCCAGACTTGTTCACACCTGCCCCGAGGAAAGGCAGCTGCCCCATGCACTGTCACTGTCCCAGCTGTGTAGGGATCAGCAGCTGGCAAGGAGATGGGAAATCAAACCACTTTCCCCAGAAGGACAGTCTGCCCAGGAAGCTCGGGGCAGCACCCCAGGCCAGGCCTGCTCCTGACTGAGGGGAAAACAAGGGAGGCCATGCAGTCCAGCCCCGGGGACAGAGGTCAGAAGTAAGCATCCTGCCGGGCCTCAGATGCGGAGGACCTGTCCCCACCATCCTGGGGGCCTGGGGGTCCATCTGCCTTTCGACGCAGTGAGAGCTTCCTGCCTTGGGCCTTCTTTTCCTGCTTCTGCCGTTCCTTCTCCTGCTTCTGTTGCTCCTTCTCCTGCTCTTTTTCCCATTTCTGCCGCTCCTTCTCCTGCTTCTCCCGTTCTTTCTCCTGTTTCTGCCGCTCCTTCTCACGTTCCTTTTCCTGTTTCTGCCGCTCCTTCTCCTGCCTCCGAGTCTCCTTGGTGGGACCCAGTGGGGTGCTGTTGCCGGTAGGCGAAGGAAGGGATGGATGCAGTCCCTCAGCGGTGACCACAGGTCCCGGGGCAGGCCCAGCACTGGCCCTGCGGGCAGGAGGGGGTGGGGAGGGGGCCCCTCCAGCTGCCCGGGAGCCTCGGCTCTTGAGGCCAGGGAGGCTAAGAAGGCTGGAGGAGGGGCCCAGGGGTGGCTGCTGCCGCCGACGCTCCTCATGGATGGCCCGGGAGCCATGTAGTCGCCGAGAGGGCCGATACTGCAGCTCCCCCCGGGTTTCTCGCCACTTCTTGAGCTGGGCTGTGTTCTCTCGCTCAATCAGTGCTTCTGTCACTGGGAGGTTGGTCACCTAGATGGAGAAGAAACGGGTACCGGAGTGAAGGTGAGGATGGGGATGGGCTGAAGCAGGTGTGGGTGTGCTAAGGCCACGGCCTACCTCGTGCACCAGGAAGTCCTCCTGCATGCACTGCTGGGGCAGGTTGCGCAGCTGCTCCATGGTCTCATACATGCCTTGGCAGGAGCGCAGCTTCTCCACTGAGCCCAACGTGTGACGCAGCAGCACCAGGGCCACGCGGAAGATGATCTTGACGCCTGCAAGGTCAGAAAGAAGAGAGCGCGGGCGATCAGGGCCGGGACCTCAGTGTGTCCCAGTCAGAAGGGACTCAACAGGCCCCATCCCTGTCTACTGCCAACCGTACAGATGAGGAAACTGAGGTCCCACGAAGGGAAATGAGCTGCCATGGGTTTCGAGTTCCTGAGAGGAACAGTAGGTTCTGGACTGATAGCAGAGCCAAGACTAGGCCCCAGTTTCTCCAGCCCCCAGACTGCTTACAGGGAAGCCTAGGTCCCAGAGGTAACTTCGGGCAGCAGGCCACTCTCTGGCAGCCACCGTGGAAACCCCGGCCCCCTCATGGCCTGAACGGCTACAGAAGTACCTTCACAGAAGAACATATCCCAGACACGCAGCACTGAAGCCCAGGGCAGGGTGCGGGCAAAGATGCACATGAACCATTCTGTCATGTAGAGCACGGGGTCAATGCGTTGCCGCCGCAGGTGCCGGTGTGCCAGCGGGGAGGCCCGGCGCAACAGCGCAAAAAAGATTTCTCCGTCCAGCTGAATGGCCTCCTGGAAGTGGGATGAGCCATGAGAAGAGGCCTACTGTGGCTCCCGTGGGGTAGGACTGTCCCTAGTGGGGGATCCTCACCTCAGTGGGAGAGGCCCAGAGCAGAGGGACAAAAGGACAAAAGGGGGGGGGGGGGAGAGGGAGGAGGCAGGACAAGGACCTCCCTGCAGCCTCAGGAGAAAGTCACCACCTTGGGTGCACCCAGCCCCCAGACACTCACCAGCCCTGCACTGTAGTAACCGGGGAGGTACTTGTCACAGATCTGCACCAGGCACCAAAAAGCTTGCTGAGAAGAGCGAGAACAAGGAAGGAGGGAGGGGCCTGAGAAACAGGGAGCAGAGAGCTCCCCCATCACCACTGTAGGCCAAGGTCCTCCCAGTCCCTCCCAACCAGGACCAGCGTATGCTGACCTCAGCAGGCATGTGCATGAGCAGCACGGCGGCCACTGGGGCCTGGGCCTGGCAGTAGCCCTCATCGGGCCGGTAGATAGTGTAAGCCTTCAGGATTCGATACAGGTCCTGTTGCCTGTGGGTATTGGGAAAGACCATGAGGGCAATCACAGGAGTTGGGGGCTCTCTGCCCCAAACTAAGCCTGCCCCCCACAACCAGCCCCAGCCCAGACCCCTCCTAGATCCAGTTCCAGATTAACCTCAGAGGTTCACCACCACGCACCTCCACCGACCTTCCTAGCACTGCTATCAAGGTTAAGCCAATGACCGAGACCATCATCAAAGCATTCCAGGCTCCAGCCTTCCACCCTTGCCTCCACATCCTATGTGCTCCGTACCCGTTCCCCAGCACAGGATGTGCTCTCTCTCCATCCTTCATCTGCCACCACCCCATAGACCTTCAAGGTCACCTTCTTCAGAAAGCTTCCACTGTCCACAGCATCAGACCTCCCGTAGCACTGTCTGAATTCTTTGATCACTCCAGAGCAGGGCCTGCCCTATCTGCCTCAGTGGATTTCATCAGTTCTCTGCCAGCATGTCCATTGGCCCCTGGTTCTTGGTGAAGGCCTGAGAAGCCAGCTGTGCCTCAGACCTTTCTCGTGTCTCTGTATCCCAAAGAATAAAATCTCTGCCCTAGACCTGTCCTCTTGAGGGTGCCCATCGCTGTGTCTGAGAATTCCATTCACTTAGCCCCACATTGGAAAAGAGAGCCCTACATCACTCCCCGTGGCTAATCAAGTCTTATCAACACTACATGTTGAGTTTCATTCATGCCTGTTCCTTCTCTCTACCTCCACAGCCATTCCGGAGCTCAGACTTTCATTTCTTACCCAGAAAAAAGTAAAAAGTAATAACCTCTTACATCCCCAAATTCAGTCATTGAAGTGTGATCTTGTGTTTTACCTGTGTTTTACCCAGTACTATTTACTTAATATTTTTTCTCCACTTTGCAATAGCATCCATGAAATGACAGGTTTGATGTACTAGTTATTTTACCTAATACCTATTAAACATGTAACTCCCACAAGCTCCCATGCTATTTTTACCCATCTACCTGCATCTGTGTCCCTGCTTTCTCCCTGTTGCTGTGGGTGAACTGTCTGTGGTCCTGGCCAAACACAGCTTTTCCACTTGGGTACTGCGTCCCATCCCCTCTCACCTACACAGTCCATCACTCCAGCAAGCCTCCCACCTCTCCTGCATCATCAGTTTTTCTCTCCCTACTAGATCATTCCCAGTGGCATACCAGTATCTGTTATTTCCTCTATGTTACAAAAAAAGTCTCTTGACTACCCCTCTTCCCCTCCAAATATTACATCATTTCTTTCTTTACCTAGTCAGCAAAACTTCAGAATAAAGACTTGCTGTCTTTAATCTCTTTCCTCCCATTCTCCAGTCAGGCTCTATACTACTGCCCTGTGCAAACTGCCTTTATCAAGGTCACTAATGACCTCTACTGTGCTGAGTCCAGAGGTCAATTTGCAGACTTGACTTTACTTGACCCATCAGCAGCATTCCATACAACTGGTCCCAAAACCCCTCTTCGATTTGCTTCCAGAAATCACACTGCCCTGGTTCTCCTTCTACCTCTCTAGTTTCTCCTTCCTGTGCTGGTTCGTTCTTATCTTCCCATTCTTGAAATGTTACAGCTGCAGGGCTCAATCTCTGAGTTTCCTTTTGTATCTACACTTGCTGCCTTGATGAGCTCGTCCAATCCCACAGGTGAAATTTAGTCCCATCTAGAGGCCAATAACTCTCAATCTCCAGCTTACCTCCAGTTTAAACTTCTCCCCAAATTCCAGACTTATACAGGTCGTAGATCCAACTTTCTTGACATCTCCATCTGGATGTCCAATTAGCATTTCAAACTTCACATTCCTAAACTGAGCTCTTAACATACCCCTCTAACCTCCTTTTCTCATCCACACCAATATATGAACAGCTCCATTTGTCTAGTTTCTCAGGCCCAAAACCTTCAGAGTCGGCCTTAATTCCAATCTCTCTCTCTCTCTCTTTCTCTCTGTCTCTCTCTCTCACACAGTCCACATCTAATCTATTGGCAAATCCTTTTGGCTCTACTTTCAAAATATAGACAGAACCCAACCACTTTTCCCCATAGTTCCACGGCTACCATTCTGATATATCTATCATCCTCTCTCTCCTGGATTATGGAAATAGTCTTCTAACAAGTCTCTCTGCTTCCATCCTGTCTCCTTATACTATTCTCAGCACAGCAGCCAGAATGATCCTTTTAAAACACAAGTCAGATCATTATAACCACATCTCCATTCACATTCTCTATTACCCTTTCTTGCTTTAAACTCCTCTTTAATACTTACCACCCTTTCACATACAACATACTTTCCTTCTCTATCCTCACTAAAATGTAATAAGCCCCATAAGGGCAAGAGTTTTTGTCTTGTTAACTGCTATCATCTGTGACTAGACCAGTTCCTGGCAGATAGCAGGTGTTCAGTTAAATATTTGCTGAAAAGATGAACCAACTGATGAAAAATGTGCATCTGAGAGTCACCTAATACCATCTGGCATATTACTAAGGAGTGATATATATACATCTTGGGGAAGTCTAGCATATAGAACAAAAGTACAAGTGCCTCAGAACAATTTTTAAGGCCCTCTGGTGATCTGACCCGAAACTGCTTTTCCAGCCTCAGCTCCACTCAACCCCACATCCCAGAGACAGCTTATATAAACCCCCAGCCAGGAAAAACCTGCCCCTGGCTCTGCTCCCATCTAACCTTCAAAACCCAACTCAAATGCAACCTCTTCAATAAGTCCTTGTTGTGCCTCTCCATCTCCCCTCCAACAACCCCCCAGCCCCGAGTCAGAATCTCCTTCCCAGGACAGTTCCCTCAATATGGCTTGACACTCAATACATTAAGGACCACTTTCCTAGAAGCCCTGGAGGGCAAGAACAGCTTTCAACCCAGCCCTGTATCCACCTGGAGCCTTCTACAGACTGACCCACATGATCAGGCCATCTTACCCATGCCCTCCTCGAGCGGCAAACATCTCATGGAAAGGGAATTGGCGGTGCAGGTCCTTCTCGATCACATCCAGCCACTTGGGGTCCCCAGGAGCCCGTTCCAGCTCCTGCAGTGGGACATCAGGGATTATCTCAGGATCTAGGGGGACTGATGATACCCTTCACACAGTATCACATGTCCCCATACCCTGGACACACCTCAAACTTGCCAGGGTTCTGCTCCAGGAGTTCCTTGCTATTGGACAGGTACTGCCAGGCCTTGGCTCTGAGGGAGGAGGGGATCCCCTTCCGGCAGCGCAGCTTCACCTAAGGCAGAGTGGCAGGCAGGGTGACAGCTTCAGGGGCTGGCATAGCCTCCAGGCTTTCCCCAGCAGTCCTCAGGCTTCCTGGGACAGCCCTCCCACATCTCATTGGCTTGACTCCACTGGACCTGGCCTGGCCTTCTATCTTTAAAACTACTCCTCCCCCCAGGCCCAAGAACCACCCATCCCCAATGTGGCCTAGAGAACAAATACTATCATGGCTTCCCTGGAGTATATGAGCTCTCCCTAACCCCCTCCCAACTTGTCCATTGCCCTGCCCACCAGTCAGCCTTCCAAACCTTCTGGAAACGCCGTGACAGCCACTTATCCCAGTTACTGAACATCTCCAGCCATTTGAGTTCCCGCTGCCGAGCCACATCTACAGGAATGGAGCTCTCTCTGCAGGATGAAGAAAGCATGGAAAGGGTCAATAGCAGTGGTATAAAACACGGATTGCTGGCGGAACTGAAGCAAGCCACCCACCTCCCCAGGCTCAAATGAGAGACTGGATGTAAAAGCATTTTGTGAGCTACCAAATATCAGGATATCTGGCCACTTAGCCATCTAAGGGCCTAGTTCACCACACTGAAAGGACTTCTTCCCTTGGAAGGAATCTCTGTACAGAGATGGTGTTCTCATGTTGGATCTCTGTACATGTTGGGTGTGTTCAAATCCTGCTTATGGCACATACAAGTTTGGGGAGAGGGTACAGAATATTTAAAAGCCACAGTTTGCATTAGACCTGGGTCCAAGTTGTAGCTTTACCACTTACTCACTGTGTGACCTTGGGCAAGTCACAGAATTCCTCTAAGCCTCGATTTCCTCATTTGTAAGGTGGAGAAAAAAATAGGATCTACTTGAGAGGTTATACAATAGCAAGTGCTCAGTAAGAGCAATTGTTATCCATAAAACAGAATACAGAACAAATATAAATATACTTCTCTGCCTCCTTAGAAGCAACTGAGTTTCCTCCTATCAGACTCTTGAGATCCCCTGGGCCACCTGCAATTCCCTCTACCTCCTCCCTGAAGTCACCCGAGATTCTCAAGCAAATGAAGTTTTCCTTGCACTGTTTGCCCATTGTTCTGTCACAGCTTCACACTCAAGATACCCCAGGAGTCTTGAAACAGTTACTTGTAGGAGCCAGTACCAGGAAATGAGTGGAATGGAAGAAAGCGCTTGAATTTCCAGACCAACCTGAGCTCAAATCCCAGTTCTGTCCATTAGAAATTGGGAAATCTTGGCAAGTGATAACCTGAATCTCTTCCTCATCTGTCAAAAAGGGATGCCACCATCTACATCACAAAGGTATGAGAGAACTACTGAGAAACTGTATATAAAGGACTGGCAAATGGATGGGCTCATTAACTATTAGTTTCTTTTGTCTTAGAACCACTTAATCATTGCTCATTAATATTTTAAAAATATTTATTACGTATTTTTGAGAGAGAGAGACAGAGCGTGAGCAGGGAAGGGGCAGAGAGACAGGGAGACACAGAATCTGAAGCAGGCTCCAGGCTCCAAGCTGTCAGCAGAGAGCCTGACACAGGGCTCAAACTCACGAACCTCAAGATCATGACCTGAGCCAAAGTCAGATGCTTAACCAACTGAGCTACCCAGGCGCCCATCATTGCTCATTAATTTCTATCATAAGTTGGTTCCAAACCCTACTAAGGATCAGGAAGAATTAGGTAATATCTTTCCTGCCCTCAAGAAGGTCACAAGCTTGCAGGGGAGATAACTGCAATGTGGTGTGGGAAATGCAATAACAAAAATGCACAGGAGAGGCACTGACTGGAGTAGGGGCAGTGGATATCAGGAAAGGCTTCCTAGAGGAGGAGACATCTTCATTATAAGCCAGGAGGGACTGAGTAGAACATACCAAGACAAGAAGGAGGAGAAAGGCATTCCTGGCAGGTGGAACAGCCTGAGTATGAAGGGGGAGAGACTACAATCAGTTCAACAGGACCACAGTATTAAGTGCATGATGAGAAGTGGTGGGAGAGAAGACCAGAAAGACTGGCAAAGGCAGAAAATAAGGAGTCCATCTGCAGAATAAAGCACATGGCACTTTATCCTGTGGCCAGGGGAGAGCTACCATAAGTTTTTAAGGTAACATGTGCCCCAGTCAGCCTGGCCTCAGAAGTATGTTCTTCCAGCATGGAAGATAGATTTTAGAGGGACAAAATTACAAAGCAGAGAAACATAATCGAGCAACGTGCCTGGCACACAAGAGGGGCTCACTGAAATCCAATTCAATCCAAGTTCCTTAGGGCAGCATAATATTGAGGAGAAAGCCACTGGTCACACAGATCCAGGTGTGAGTGGGGCAATTCACTCAACTGCTCTAATCCTGTTTCTTCACCTATACATTGGGTACAACAGTGCATCCCTCCAGCATGGGAAAACACCAAGGTCAAACTTCAGTTGCCTTCCTAGGACCATGAATGTTGGTGCTCAATCAAAAGTTTTCTGTTTTTTGTTGGATTATAAAACACCTAGAATACCTTCCCACAGTGTTTTCCCCAACTCCAGGCAGGTGCCCCCCACCCCAACACACATAACACGATTAGACTAAATCCTACGCATTCTTCAGGATTTGGAACAGACTCAGTTGAATTCTGAGTGGGCAAAAGGTCCCTTCCCTAGTACTCACAAAATCCTGTGAAGATCTCTAGGCTAAACCTAAAATACATTGACATCAATTGTTTAAGTATTTGTTTCTCCCTTTTGACAACGAGTGCCTTGAAACAACTATTTTATCCCTAGTACCTAGCACAGGGCCTGGCACCTGGGTGCTCAGGTGATGCTGTAGGTTGAACTGACCAACAGCTTAAAGCGGTACATGAACAATGGGCAGGATCCTTCCCAGAGAGAGGGAAGGAAGAAGTCAGAGGCAATCACACCCCCACATCAGGAGTGACTCAGGCCCCTGGAGGGAACTAGGAAAGAGTAAGCCCGGCTGGGGAGATGAGGAAATGGGGAAGAGGCCTCCCCCAACCCCTTCCTTCAGTAAAAACACAAGATTGCCCTTCTCTGTTTCGCAGAGGAGCCCTACCCTCACGGTCTCCCCTCTACCGACGAGGCCTCCCCCAGCTCATCATCCCATCAGACCTAGGGCTATGGGGGAGGGAAGATGACTGCATCCCTCCCAGACTGCTTCCCTTTCAGGGACCAAATATCTCTACCAGAATCCCTGCCCAGCCAACCCTCCAGAATATCTGACCCACAGCTGGAGTTTTTCACATCAAGGAGCTGGGACGACCTTAAGTATCACCTCATTCAACCTTTCACTATACAGAGATGGAAACTGAGACACAGAAATAGGGAAAACACTCGCTCAAGGGCACACAACACACTAAAAGCAAAGCTCAAACCCAGAACTCCTGACACCTGGCCTGAAACTCTAACATGCAAGTGCCACCAAAACCTCAGGATGCTCTAGGCATGACAGGGATCACCAAATAGCTCACTCCTGCTGGAGCCACTCCCCTGGAGCCTTGGAGGAGGCTGAGCTGCCAGGATCTGGGCAAGGTGTATCATTTCCTCCTCCCCAACCTCTGCTTCCCTGAAGCCCCACGGGGTGCCCACTGGGTACTCACAGACTGCCCGAATACTGGCTGCCCCCAAGGAAGCCATACTTGTCCGTCTTGCGAAGGGCCAGCCCATTTATCTCCGAGTCTGAGCCCATGGAGCTCACATCATCTGCCAAGGACTCCAAGGTCCCAGACATGAGGCTTACAGAGTCCAAGTAGCTCAGAGTGTCCGGGGCCTGCCCTCGAGGCCCAGAGATGCCAGGTCCCAGGCTGGACGTGGAGCCTAGGTCCTGAGAGTTTTCAGCAGGCTCCGGAGCTGGGGTGACCGTCACGACAGTTACCAGAGCCTCACAAGTTCCTGAAGGGCCTGTGCCAGACCCTGAGGGGTCCTCTGGAGCCTGTGCAGTTGATGCTGATGTTGCTGCTGCAGCTTCATGTCCACTTGTCACCTGTCCTGCTGTCACTGCTGCAACCCGCGCGGTCACTCCTGAGGCAGCTGGGGTTCCCGGCTTGGGGGCAAGCGGGGGTTTGGCGGTCAGAACCCCAGGAACTGTTCTGGAAGGGGTCCTGGTGGGGGTACCTGGTCCAGGGGCGGGTGAGGCTCTAGCCTCCTCCGTCTTCGGAGAATCTGTCCCCGGGCCCAAAGCCATGGACATCTCGGCTCCTGCCACTGCCGCGGGCACCAGGGGGTCTGGGTCAGCGGAGACTTGCGCCCTCGGGGCTTCGGATGAGGCCTCCAGAGTCAGCACCACCACTGTGCTGCCTGTGACGGTCGAAGCCGGGGCCGAGGTCTGGGTGGGCCCCGGGACCCAGGCGGGCTTCGCCTCCCCGGGCGCCACCAGGGTGACGGGGGCCGAAGTGGCCGTGGTCACTGGCGGCCCCGGAGCCACCACCACGACGGGCCCGGCCCGGGACCCGCGGGGCGGCGGCGAGGGGGCCGCGGGGGCGCCATGACGGCGCGGCGGGGCCACCAGGGGCGCCGGGCCCGTCTCCATGGCCGCGGGCCACCCCTCACATCACCCCGCCGGGGCGGACGCAGAAGGCGCCGCCCCTCAGGCCGCTCCTCGCCGCCCGCCAAGGAAGAGGAGAAGGCGAAGGGCGCGGCCCGGCGCGCGTCGCAGATGAGGGCGGCGCGCGGGGCGCCGCCGGGCGCGCGGAGGCGTGGCAAGGGTCCTGGGGCGCCAGGCGCCGGGGTCTCGCTCGCGCCCTCTCACCCCTGGCGCTCTCTCGCCGCCGCCCCCTCCCTCCTGCTCCGGGCGAGCGGCCGACCTCGCGCCTGCGCACACTCCTCAGTGCCGGCTAAGCGGCCAGCATTTCGGCGTTTCACGCCTGCGCGCGGACAGGGCCGTCGCGCTCCTTTTTTCTCCCTCCTCGTCAGAGTGTTTGGGCGAATAATAGGAGAGAGGGAACTGGGTTTCTGCCAATCGTTGGAAGGGTGGGTGGGGCTGGAGGTGGGAAGGGGCTGGGTAATTTGGGAAGAGGAAATGGAGAAGAAGAAGGGCTGGAAGACCAATGAGAAGGGGGGTGAAGGCAGGAGGAGGTGGGACGAAAGAAGTAACTAATAGAAAAGCGCGAGGCTGAACGCCCTGGCCAATAAAAATGGCTAAAGAGTGAATGACCGCGGAAGGAGGCGGGTGCTGTGCGAGAAGAGGCTAGCCTGGCCAATAGGAATACTAAAAAGGGAGCCAATGAAAAGGGCGAGTAGGTGGAGGGCAAGTTGACAGACAGTGGTGTCTATTTGGGCAGTGACAGACGGCATCCGCAGTCAATAGGAAGGGCTGAGGAATTCTTAAAGTCTCCCAAGAAGGTCACGAAAGAATGACAGCTGGAGGGGGGCGGGCCAAATTTGCAGTTAATTTGCATTGTCAGCCAATAAACGCATTCCCTCGCTTAAGCATTGGGAGGAAGATAGACGGCTGTCTCAGCCAATGGAAGCATCCAAAGTGTAGGGGTGCTGCCAGCAGGCGGTGCCAGCCCAGGGATATCGGTGACAACCGGAGACAAGCGCAGAAGGGGGGTGACAGTTGGGGATAGCACTGTGAGGGGGCGGGGGCCAGGGACATTACTGCAGCCCTTAGCCAATAAGAGCATGGCGCTGCTTTGTTTGAGTCCTTTCTGGGCTCCCATTCTGTCTGTCTCTCTCTTTTTTAAGTAGGCTCCACACCCAACGTGCGGCTTCAACTCACGACCCCGAGATCAAGAGTCGCATGCTCTACCAACTGAGCCAGTCAAGCGCCTCCTAGGCTCCCCTTCTCCATCCAGCTTCAGAGCCACCTCACTCTCGTGGTCTGTGAGACCCTACCACAGATCCAATGCCTTGATCAAGTCCTCTCAACCTCCACTCCGTCTCTAGTTCTCATCTCGGTCTCACAACCAACTTCAATACTCCAAAGCCCAGGCGACTATAACCAGAGCCTCCAAATCCTCTAAGCGACCCATTTCTCTAGATCCTCCCAAGCCCTTAAGTCCTTCTCCTAGCTCCCCAGCTATCTGAGCTCCTCCTCAGAATCCAGGCTCTAATTCCTTGGACCTCATCCTCTGAGTGCCGCCCCCCAGCATTCTAGTAGGCATCCTAGACCCAAACTATGAATTCCCAGTAACAGGAACTCCCATATCTGTATTCTTATTCTTTTGGGTATCCAGGACCTATCCCATCAACTCCTCTCCCCTCACTGCCACACCTCTCTATACTCCTCATTTTCTAAGAAACCAGACCCCAATCTCCTGAGCCCCCCCGCCCTTGCTACCCTAGACCACAAACACAAAGCCCTGACTTTACAAGCCTCTCCTTTCTCTGACCCACATCCCTCCGAGCCTCAGGGTTAGAGGGCCCAAATTTCCATACAGAGTCCACCATCCTGAAATTTCAGTCAGACCTAGCTCCCAATGCCCAGGTCCTCCTTGGTTTCTGAGTTCTCTTAGGCTACTCACTCCCAGCTCAGACCCAGATCCTGTGTATTCTCATTCAGTGTCTGAATTAGATATACAGCTCCTGATCTCCTCCTCAACTTCCCCACTTTTCATTTGGCCCAAGCTACCTGAGCACTTTCCCTTTTCCCCTCTTTGGAGTTTTCCTCCCCTCCCAGAATCCAGGAATAAGGCTCCTCCCTGGGCCTAGACCCCCATGGTAACCTTATAAGGTGAGACAGCTGTCCACTGAAGTAGGGAGGGGCCAGTGCAGGAGGCCGAGGGCAGCTGCTAAGTTTAGGGTGGCTCCTTCTCTCTTCTTAGAGACAACAGGTGGCTGGGCCCCAGTGCCCAGAAAAGAAAATGTCTTAGAGGCATTGGCATGAGGCTGGAGGAGGGAGACGGAGGAGGCATCTTCCTCAGGACACTGGGTCCTAAAGGAAGCAGATGAAGGAGGAGATGGGTGTCCTCGCCAATCGTGGCCTCCTGGGGTTTCCTCAGCCACTATTTCCCCAGGAGAGGGCACCTCAAAGTCATACAGTCAGCCAAACTTGTTCTTGCCCAGAATGGAGAAAGGGCCACTGGCCATCCCAGCCCCCCAGGCGGAGGTGACCAAGTAGCAGTCCTCTTGGGGTCTTTGACTCCCCTCCGCTCGGTTCCAACTTTCATAATAGGACCCAAAGAAATGATTACAGACTCACATTCCATTATGTTCTCCTGTTTCAAACCTTTCCAAGGCTCCCAAGTTCTCAACCCTCAGCCTGGCATTGAAGCCCCTCCAGTCTCTGGTCTCCAGCCCCTTGCACCCTCTGCTCAAGCCCCATTACCATTCTGGCAACCTGATCTTTCACTTCTCCAGGCCTTTGCCCGTCTGTGCTCTCTGCTTAGCACACCTGCCCCTCCACTTCCACCTGACCCACTTCTCCTGGCCTTCATAAAGTCATCCCCATACTCCCAGACACGGCTGCTATGCTCTCTACTTCTGTACTCCTGACCAAATGCTGTGAATCATTCTCTGCATTTATCCTGTCTCCACAGCTAGATTCTAAGTCCACCAAGACAGGGCCTAACTATTCATTGTAATGATTATATTTCACTAAACTGTTCCCAAATGGTGTTCATATCCACAAGTTCTGTGGGATGGGAATTAATACCCATTTTATAGAGGGTGGAAACAAGACCCAGGGAGTTGAAGCACGAAGCCCAAACTCACAGAGCAGGCTTTCTGTCTAGTCTCTAGTCCCTGGTCATTCTATGCTTGGCGTTTTTTTTTTTTTTTTTTTTTCTTGAAACACCCTCCCCTCCACCATGAAGGGGAGGTAGAAGACTTTCCTATTCTTCAGCTTTCCCAGACAGCTGTCTCCCTTTCAACTCTGCCACTACCCCACAGGCATACATACACTTGACTGTGAACTCCACAATGGGAGTTGAGGGATTGTGCTTGCCAAAATGCACCCATGAAGCACAGCCCAGTGCCTGGCACAGTGTAAGTGCTCAATAATTTTACTGGGTTTAAATCTGGAGGGGTGCCTGGCTGGCTCAGTTGGTAGAGCATGCGACTCTTGATCTCTGGGTTAAATTTGAGCCCAACATCGGGTGTAGAGACTACTTAAAAATAAAAAATATATATATTAAAAAAAATAAGTAAAACCATAAAAAATTAATTTCAAAATAAGGAATGTTTCAAAAGTAAATAAATAAATCTGGACCCACCCACTCAGGGGTACAGGGGCCTGGTTCATCTCTCCCCCAGTACTGTCCCTCAGATTGGGTCCTCTCTGAACTCTGACACATTCCAGCCCGCTTTTGGGAAAGAGAACATCCCTTTCTGCCCAGGTCCCAGTGAGACATGCATCCCAAGACCCACTCCCTCCTCCCTCCCTGGGCTCCAGCTTCTGCTTGGCCCTCCAAGAAAGGAGAGGCCCTCAGCTGGGCTATTTTGGTATCTGGGGTGGGCACCGAAAGGGCTAAGGTTACCTTGGAATGTTGAGGGCTCCCTGGGGCAGGACTATATAACCCCAGAGGGACTGCCCCAGGCTGACTCTGCTCCTTTCCAGCCAGAGCCACTGCCTTGCCCCCAGGAGACCGAAGACATGGTGAGTGAGAATCCCCCAGACCCCTCAGACCTCAGGGCAGCTTCACTTTTGAAAAGAACATAGCCGATTCCCAGTCCAGTAAGAGAAAAAAAGATGAATCCTCCCTTTCTTGGCATTACTAATGGGGATCGTACAGAATGATGGCCTACAGGACCCAACCAAGGATAATCTGCCCAGACTCTCCACTCACAGACCTGTCCCTCTCAAAGCATCCTCTGCACCTTTCTGCACTCCCTCTTCCCCAAACCCTCTGGGACCAGCCAGGCAAGAAGTCCAACTCCCATTTTATAAATGAGGAAGTAGAGGTTCAGACAGGGTGAATGAGTAGATTAGGTCACACAACAAGTCTGGGACTCAGAGGAGACAGGCTCAGGGCACAGAGAAGGGGACTTGTTGAGAAGTCCCACTTGTTGGGTAGGATGAAGGACAGGAATTTAGGGATACAGATTTAAGCAAGTCCCCTCAGCAGAGGTCATAAGGAAGGGGAAGCCTAGAGCCAGAACAGTTGCTTTAGAAAAATGACCCAAAGAACCCTGAATCTAATCCACTGCCTCCAGAGAGGAGTAGGGATTGGCCCATAGACCCCTTTGCCCATCCCTCACCCCCCAGGCACCCAAGAAGGCCAGGAGAAGGGCGGCAGCAGAGGGCGGAAGCTCCAGTGTCTTCTCCATGTTCGACCAGACTCAGATCCAAGAGTTCAAGGAGGTGAGAGGAGAAGGGAGACTGAAGGCTGACCAAAGGCACCCCCTGCTGTTCCTCCCCCCTCATACCCCTCCCTGGAATGTGCACCTGTTTGGGGGGGGGGAGGGGAAGGGTTTAGAATTCCTTGCTCCCCTCCCTGCTTGGCATGTAAGAAGACAGCTGGCTGGGGGCCAGAATCTGATCTGCCTGGGATAGGGATGCTGAAGCCCGGCCATAAGGGACCTAACCCCTCCCTGCCCCTACCTTGCGCAGGCCTTCACGGTAATCGACCAGAACCGTGATGGCATTATCGACAAGGAAGATCTGCGGGACACCTTTGCAGCCATGGGTGAGCCCCTTATCCCACCCATAAAGACTCAAGACTGAGGAAGTACTGGGAATATGGAAGCCTTGGGTTTCAGCCCTGCTAGCCCCACCTTGGGCCTCAGCCTGCCCAGGCAAAAAGTGGGTGGGATGATCTGAAATTATGGGAAGGATCAACCCTTGGCCCCAGGACCCCACTCCAGCTCCCCCCACCCTGCTCCAGGGCGCCTCAATGTGAAGAATGAGGAGCTAGATGCCATGATGAAGGAAGCCAGTGGTCCCATCAACTTCACCGTCTTCCTGACCATGTTTGGAGAGAAGCTTAAAGGTGAATGAAGTGTCTTGGGTCTAAGCCCCCAACCGCTCCTCCCCAGACCTTTCAAGGACAGACCGTTCAGGGACCCTTCCACTTCACATGCCCTCTGACCCTGCAGGTGCTGATCCTGAGGACGTGATCACTGGAGCCTTCAAGGTCCTGGATCATGAGGGGAAGGGCACCATCAAGAAGAAGTTGTAAGTGACCCTCTCCAGCTGCTCACACACAGAAAGCCTCCTTAAATTCTTACCAAGGGTTAGGTATAAGGGAGGGAATAAGGGAAAAATTAGAACTGTGGAAATGGGCAATAGGAGTACATTTTGATAGCACATTCGGGAGGGGAAGAGCAAAAGCAGGGAGGCCAGACTGGGAGACCAGTGAGGGATCTACAGTGACTTCGGTTTTGAAGATGATACCAGGAATGACAACAAGGATGAGGTGGGAGGGAGTGGAAAGGAACCACGAAGCCCAGTCTCAACTCCCCATATGTCACCTCTCTCCAGCCTGGAGGAGCTGCTTACCACGCAGTGCGACCGCTTCTCCCAGGAAGAGGTGAGTTGGGGAGGGGCCCGGGAGACGCAGAGGGAGGGGTGAGGGGAGCGTACGCAACCGGTAGAAGACGCCCCTGAATCTTTCCCCAGATCAAGAACATGTGGGCAGCGTTCCCCCCCGACGTGGGAGGCAACGTAGACTACAAGAACATCTGCTACGTCATCACGCATGGCGACGCCAAGGACCAGGAGTAGGGGACCCTCTTAGGCCTCTGCTGGCCAATGCCTCCTGCCAGTCCGACCCCCCACCCCGACTCCTAATAAAACTCAACTGGTCTTTGTTTCTTAGCTGCGGCGCCTTCGGTGCATTTGTGGGAGAGGGGCTCAGGTGGGATGCCCGGCTGAAACACTGCCTGGCACCAAGGCAGCTCCCAACAAATGAATGAGTAAAGAGTGGCCCGGAGGCCTGGGTGGGGCGGTTTCACCCGCTACTTATTCCCGCTGGGAAAGCGAAGACGCGAGTGGCTTCAGGGAAACTTTTTATTGAAGTCACAACTTGGGGGAAGAGGGGCGGAGATGGGAGTCAGGGGGCGGGGTGGGAAGCGCGGGGCGGGGCAGGGCGGGGCGGGGCCAAAGTCGGAGCTACAAACTCTGGCATTGCGGGAACCTGTTAGCCCGAGAACCCAGCGCCGGGGCGGACTTCTCAGTTTGGGGCTCTGGGATTAAGCGCCCGGCAGCCAGAGGCTCGGGGATTGGACAAAAGACGGACTGAAGGCGGAGCCGAGGTAAAGCAGGGCAGGGGCGGGGGCCTCAGAGTGCGTCCGACTGCTCGCCCTGAGTCTGGCTCTGCTGCATCTGGGCCTGCATCTTCTCCAGCATCTCCTGCATGCGGCGCAGCTGCGCGGGGCAAGATTGCAGGCGGTGGGACCGGGCGAGGCCAGAAAGGGACTTCGCAGAGGACTTGGGTTCTTGGTCGGGGAGGGGGGGTTGGGAAGCGAGGTACTTGCTCACCTCTTCATCTTTCTCGCGGATCAACTTCTCGGTCTCGGCCAGAGGCAGCATGGGCAGCGGGATCTCTGTAGCGCTCTGGCGGGAAAGCTTACTAGAGGGCGGGGGGTGGGGGGGAGGACAGGGAATCAAGGACGGGACCCTTGGTTGTGGGTCACAGCCGCGAGGCAGGGCGTGGGGCGAGGTTGGGGTCTAGGAGGCGGGGCCTTGTCCTTCCAATGCCGTCAGCAAAGTGGGTGGGGAAAGATTCTGGGGGATCGGTCTGGATGGTGAAGGCGGGGTCCGGGGTAGTGAGGGCCGGGCCTTGGGAGCATCTAGGACTGAGCTCGGGCTCTCACCTGCGGCTGGCTCGATCACGCGCCCCAGGCCGGGCCAGGCTTTGTAGGCAGCTGGCCCGGTAGCCCTCATAGAGAATATCGTGGGTCACCTCCTTCAGGTCCTGTAGGTGTGTCTGCACCAGCATCCGTCGCAGGTTCAGGAAATCGCAGTGATGTGGGTTCTCCACTGAGGGGCGGACCGGCGAGCGTCAGGGAGCTTCTTGGCCGGGTCTAGTCTGCCCGGAGTCCTGCCCCCACTCTAGGTGAGGGTCTGCAGTCCAAGGACCCCTCTTTTGATTCTTAAGACCCCCGGGACCGGAGATCGTCCCAACTTCATATGTTGGGTGCTGTTAACTCAGCGGCGTTCTGGGCTCCCTGTTGGCCTCAGAACGCGTGCCCCACCTTACTCACCCTCCACAGTACCCCAGGAGTAGCGGCGTCCCCTCACTGGACGGGTCCCACCGTCCCTCACTACCTCGCAGGAACCGACGACTGCGAAAGGGATGCTTTCCTGGAGGGCAGAAGTCAGGGAATCACCGTTGGCCCCTCCTCGCCAGAAACCTCTTTGTCAGCTTCCACCAACACCTCCTCCTCCCCTGCTTCTCTGCCCCTTCCTCCTTTTGCCTCTGCACCTTCATCTCTGCATCCTGCCTCTTGAAGTCTTCGTCCTCATCAGAGTCACAATCGGGAAACTGGTAGATGTTGATCTCCTCCTCCTTCAACTGGTCCCGGATCTGGGAGCAGACACAGAGAGAAACACAGAGGCTGTGAGCAGCAGACATTGCCTGGTGGGTGACAGTGAGATACAGGTCCCAGGTGGTCAGAGACAGAGAGAAAGGCATGAAAGACAGAGATGGTGAGAGGTGGACATATAGGATACCCCAAACCAAAATCTCAAAGGGGTGCCTGGCTGGCTCAGTCCGTGGAGCATGTGACTCTTGATCTCGGGGATTGTGAGTTTCAGCCCCATGTTGAGTGTAGAGATTACTTAAGTCATTGGAGTGGGGGTCATTATCCTGGGGCTGGAGGGCTATCAAGAGTGATCATATCTTTGCTGCCACTCTCAGGCCTTAGCAAAGCATCCAGCCCAGGGGTTCCATTCTGAGCCTCCAGAGACACAGCTCCTTCAGTCAGCTTACTCCCCATCTTCCTCAGGAATTTTCTCCTACAGACTAGCCTGACACATCATGCTTCCAAAAGGCTAGCCCAAGATCAACGAAGTCAAAGCTGAGTTCAGGTTTGATGGCGACTTTTGGTTTCATGTAGGGCCAAAGGTCAGAGGTCACCAGACCTACCCTCTGCTTGAGGGCCTGGGTTTCCTTAGGCATCAGGGCATCTGCTTTGGCAATGACTGGGATGATGTTGACCTTTTCGTGCACTGCCCGGAGAAAGGCCACATCTAGGGGACGGAGCCTGCACCGAGGGATTTGGTCAGGGTTCAGTCTTAAGCCACTGAGACCCTCCCCCACCCCTCCCCAAACACCCCAGCCCCCCAGGGTATCCCCCCAGACCCTCGGCCAAAGGGTGAGATGAAGTAGAGGCAGCAGTGGACACGGGAGTCCTGAATGTTCTTCCGGTTCAGGCCACTCTCATCCCTAAGATACTGCTCAAATTGCTCCTCAATAAAGCGCACTACAGGCAGCCAGCTAGGGTATGGGAGGAGAGAGTACAGTCAGAGATGAGGGGCCACAGCATAGGGAAGGGGCCAAGGCTAGCCAGGACTTGGGGGGGGCAGGGGGACTTGTTTCTTTGGCTCCAACTAAAGACATCAGAGGAGATTGGCAGGGTGTCAGGAAACACTGGGCACTTTGGCTGCATGGACACCAGAAACAGACCCCACCTTTTGGGGAGGGCAGGAGCAGAGCAGACCAGCCCTGTAACTGACCCCTTAGTCTTCATAGAGTAGCCATACCGGGAAGCTTAGCCCCCGCTCCTTCCCCTGCTCCTCACCAGTCTGAGCAATCCACTGAGTCCCCAAAGCCAGGTGTGTCCACCAGGGTCAGCTTCACCTTTATACCCCCCTCCTCGATCTCCACGCCCCGGCGCTCAATGGTCAGCGTTTGTGTCAAGCGAGCTGTGAGGACAGAGAGAGGACAGGGAGCTGGGTAGGGGCCTGAGACAGGACTGATCTCCGTTCTCAGAATCACAGTTGCCCCCAGCCATTTTTCAGGGGAGTCTCAAGAAAGCAGCGAGCTGCCTGAGTTCCCCAGAAAGTCATGGGAGACCCAGATGAAAAGAAAGAGAGTGCAGCCTGGGGATGGGAGAGACAGAGAACCTGGAGAGGACGGGAGGATCTTACCACTGGCCTCTGGCAGGTGCCGGTCCTCATAGAGATTGGTGAGAAACAGGCTGTTGATGAGGGTGGATTTTCCCAGGCCTGACTCCCCTGTAGACAGGACAGGCCCTCCTGGTCAGGTGAGGAGACAGCCAGAGTGGCTTGAGGACCCCCTCCCCCCCACCGGTCCCCTATACAAAACCCATCAGACCTGCCACCATGAGTGTGAAGTCAAAGCCTTTCTTGACGGACTTGCGGTGCAGCTGGTTGGGGAGGGCAGCGAAACCCACATACTCCTTGTCCTGTTGGTGGGGGGTAGACGGTATGAGGCTGCTGGGGGCAGCAGGAAGGGCCCTCCAGTATAACCTGACCTCAGGTGCAAGAAGTCAGCCTACTGTGGGTTGGCCTGGATCTGGCTACTCTGGGGGCTGGGGGCTGAAGGCAGAGATGCCTGTATTCCTGGGCATAAGGACTCACCATGGTCCTGCTAGCTGTCGCTGCACCTGCTGTCTCTCCCCACTTCCTCTGGTGAGGCAGGAAGTTGAGTGTGGCAAAAAAAAAAAAAAAAAAAAGGGGGCGGGCAATGTAGGAAGCTGAGATGCTCAAACTGGGCCGGAGAGGTGCGGAAAGCCAAGACCAAGAATACCTGGAGTTCTCACTTATGGGATCCCTTTGGCAACCCCCCCCCACCCCCCACCATGGGAAGCTTCAACCCCTCGGTTCTCTACACACCTTTTTCCCAAGCCCCCACTGTAGCCCCATCACCCTGGTGGGAGGTGGGTGTAGGCAGAGAGGAAGGAAGCAAGTTAGTATCTCTAGTAAGTGAGATGAAGGCTTTGACTGGGATGGTTAAAATTTTTTAAAGTTCCCACGGTCTACGTGGACCAAAAGTCATAACAAGATTAGAGGTGGGAGGGGCCGTCAATTTTCCTTACCAGCTCAACTGATTCTTAAAAGGACTTCAAGTCTTTGGACACCCCTGGCAGAGATACCTTACTTTAGAATCCTGGCCAAGGCACTCACCTGCTCTAGCCCCTTCAGGGGCTTCCCAGTAGCCTCAGAATTAAGTCTGAGTTCTGGCCTGGTAGTCAGAGCCTTCCACATCTGGACTCATCACCCCTTCTCTCACTTGCCCTTGGAGAGTGCCCACATCCTTTGTTCTGCCCACACTGAGTTTTTTCTTCTGGCATTCTTGATCCTTCAAGGGTTTGATTCAATGATCTTCCTCTAAGAAATCTTGCGCAACTACCCCAGGCAGAGTCATTTTCCCTCCTCCAGACCCTAACACCTTTCACAAGCCTCTCCAATGCTCGCATTTGTTTATCTGGCTATCTTTTCTACTGGCTGAGCTTTCTGAGGGCAGGGACCATGTTCTCTTCATTTCTATGCCTTGGGTGTCTTGCACAGGGCCTGGCACAGAGAAGGTGCCAATAAATAATATACTCAATGAATGAGTGCGTAAAATAACAAGTGAATGAAGTTGGTCAGGGCCAAAGGCTGGGAGGCTGCGGAACATATAAAAGGAGCCTTGCTTTGGAGGCAGAAAGAACTCTGCAAACCTCAGTTCTACCACTTACTATGTGACCTGGGCAAGTCATTTGACTTCTCTAAACTCCATTTTCCTCATGGTAAAATGAAATACATGCATTTCCACTTAGTTATCAGAACTCCAAGCAGTTTCAGATGACATGTGCTTTGGAATCAATCAGCTACATACACAAACCCTGGCGTTAGACTTGACGAACCGAGTGACCTCTCTGAGCCTTTACAGATGATCTCCTTCCTATGGCCTATTGGGCCCTGCTTGGTCTGGATCCTGTCTACTGCTCCAACCTCATTTTCTTTTCCCATTCCTTGTGGTTCTATTTATTATTTCCCTGTTAACCCCTGTTGCGAACCCAACTGTGTCCCCCCGACCCCAAAATCATGTGATGGAGCCCTAACCCGCAATGTGATTGTATTTGGAGAAGGTAATTGAGGTTAAATGAAGTCATAAGGGACTTCAATCCAGTAATAGGTCTGGGGTCCTTATAAGAAAAGATACCTGTGATCTCTGCGCAGGCCCAGAGGAGGGGCCATGTGACCATGTGAGGACACAGAAGGTGGCTCTCTGCGACCCAAGGAAACCAGAAATCAACCTCGCCAGAAACCAACTCTGCTAGCACCTTGATGTTGGACTTCCGGTCTCCAGAACTATGAGAAAGTTGATGTCTTTTGTTTAAGATTCCTAGTCCGTGGTATTCTGTTATGGCAGCTGAAGCAGACTAAGGTAGCCTCATAGCTCACTCCTATCCCTCGCCCTAAGGCAACCACCCTAATGTGCTTTGTGTGTAATTTTTTGCTTTGTATACATTTTGAAAAATGTGTAGTATGCAGTGCATGTTGACGCAAACGGTTATATATCTATGAATATGTATTTGTTAACTTTTTCATTCATCACTATTTTTTTAAAAAAATTTTTTTTACTTTTTTTTTTTAACATTTATTTATTTTTGAGAATGAGAGAGACAGAGCATGAACAGGGGAGGGTCAGAGAGAGAGGGAGACACAGAATCCGAAACAGGCTCCAGGCTCTGAGCTGTCAGCACAGAGCCCGGGGCTTGAACTCACGGACCGTGAGATATGACCTGAGCTGAAGTCAGACGCTTAACCGACTGAGCCACCCAGGCATCCCAAGACAGAGTAAAAATTTTTAAAGTTTTGTTTTCACAATCTCTACACCCAACATGGGGCTCGAACCCATGACCCCAAGATCAAGACTCGCACGCTCTTCTGACTGAGCCAGCCAGGCGCCCCCATTCAGCGTTATTTTTTAAGATTCATCCACGTTGCCATGTGTCTATCTTACCTTTACTTCACACTCATTTCTATTACTGTCCCCTTCGTGTAACCTTGGAGAAAACCTCTCTGGGCTTTACTTTCTTTATCTATCAGATAGGATTGGAATCTCCTGCCACACAAAACTCCAATGTTGTGCGAGAGTCCTAGGATTATGGAGACATCGTGATTAAGAAATGTGTGATCGTGGCCATCTGACTTTAACTTCTCTGTGACTTAGTTTCTTTATCTGTTAAATGTTAATAATTCTACCTCTTAGGGTCACAGCGGGGATTCTATGGCCTAATCCACAGTAAGCTCTTAGTTGAGTACCCAGCATATGAGATGAGCTCACGCAGAATGCTAGTTATTGCTAGCATTACTCGAGCCGAGGGGTGTGACATGTCAGCATCTCAAATCTGCTCCTTGCTGAGGATCCAGACAGTGAATCAGTCAGGGTTTCGGCCCTCTGGGGAGACAGAGACAGCCACAAGTAAGTGTGTCACAGAGCACTGGTGCTAAAAATGTAGTGTAACAAGAAGATAAACAGAGTACTTTGAGAAGCCAAGGGAAGGGCTAATTATACCCCTCCTCAAGCCACCACAGCTCTTCCTCCAGCGTTTGTTATCTCGCCGAGCAGCCTTAAGGTCTTAATTAAAACTCTGAGCTCCTCCCCGCTGCTCTCCATAAGTGCAGTTGACCCTTGAACAACACGGGTTTAAACTGTGCGGGGCCATCTATATGCAGATTTTTTTTTCTTTTTCTTTTTTCTTTCTTTTTTTTTTTTTTTTTAGTGTTTATTCATCCTTGAGAGAGAGAGAGAGAGAACACAAGCAGCGGAGGGGCAGAGAGAGGAGACAGAATCCCAAGCAGGCTCCAGGCTCTGAGCTATCAGCACAGAGCCCCATGTGGGGCTTGAACCCACGAAGCATGAGATCATGACCCTAGCCAACGTCAGACGCCCAACCGACTGAGCCACTTAGGTGCTCCTATGAAGATTTTTTTTTTTTCAATAAATACAGTACAGTACTATAAAGGTATTTTATGATTTTCTTTTTTCTTTTTTTATTTTGAAGAGAGAAAGAGAGCATGTGGGGGTGAGGGAGGGGGCAGAGGGGAAGAGAGAGAATCCCAAGCAGGCTCTATGCCCAGCGTGGAGTGTGATGGGGGGCTTGATCTCACGACCTTGGGATCATGACCTGAGCCGATATCGAGTCAGAAGCTCCACCGACTGAGCCACCCAGGAGCCCCTCTTAAGCTTTTCTTAATAACATTTTCTCTTCTCCAACTTACTTTATTGTAAAAACACAGTATATATACACAATATGGGTTAACTGTTTATCTTGTTGAGGCTTCTGGTCAACAGTATTTTATTAGTAGTTAAGTTTTGGAGAAGTCAAAAGTTGTACGTGCATTTTCAAACTGTGCAGAAGGTTGGCGTCCCTAATCCCTGCATTGTTCAAGGGTCAACTGAATATCCACTTGGTTTCCAGAACCTTCCTATCAGAAATAATTGGCCTCCTTCTCTTTACACCTTCCACCCCCTTGCATCTGCCCTGGGTTCAAACTGATCAGGTCTTCCCTGAGTTATTGAAGAGCCTTTAAGAAAATAACATGTATATTCATTTATTTGCTGTATAATCAACACATTCTTACAGAAAAAATAGAAAATGCAAATGGAATAGAAATGTGTGCATCTAGGGGCACCTGAGTGGCTCAGTTGGTTAAGCATCCAACTTTGGCTCAGGTTATGATCTCACAGTTTTTGAGTTCCAGCCCCACATTGGGCTCTGTGCTGACAGCTCAGAGCCTGAAGCCTGCTTCGGATTCTGTGTCCCCCTCTCTCTACCGCTCATTCGCTCTCTCTCTCAAAAGTAAACATTTAAAAACAATTTTTAAAAAGATATATACATCCAGTATCACTACCATGGTATAACCCTATTTTGATGTTTATCCTTCTAGATTCTCTCCTAGCTCTATAGATGTGAATAAACATATTTACAAAACTAGGATCATACTATAACTTTGTTTGGAATCCTGTTTTTGTCACTTCATATGTTTTGTACGTTGTTCTATAGTGAATACACATCTATATATTATTTTTTGACATGTTCATTTATTTTTAGGAAAATGACATTTAACAATTTGATAAGAGTGCTTTTTCTTTTTTTAAAGTTGTTATTTTAATTCCACTTAGTTAACATACAGTGCTATATTAGTTTCAGGTGTACATTATAATGATTCAACAGTTCACATCACCCAGTGCTCATCACGACAGGTGCACTCCTTCATCCCCATCACCTATTTAGTCAATCTCTCCACCCTCCTCTGGTAATCCCATCAATTTGTTCTCTATAATTAAGAGTCTGTTTCTTGGTTTGTCTCTTCCCCCTCCCGCCCCCGCTTTGTTCATTTGTTTCATAAATTCCACATGAGTCAAATCATATGGTATTTATCTTTTTCTGATTGACTTCATTTAGCATCATATTCTAGCTCCATTCATGTCATTGCAAATGGCAAGATTTCATTCTTTTTTATACCTGAATAACATTCCATTGCATATATATATCACATCTTTATCCATTCATCAGTTGACAGACATTTGGGCTCTTTCCATAGTTTGGCTATTGTTGATAATGCTGCTATAAACACTGGGGTGCATATATCCCTTTGAATTAGTGTTTTTTAATTCTTTGAGTAAATACCCAGTAGTGCGATTGCTGCATCATAGGATAGTTCTATTTTTAACTTTTTGAGGAAACTCCATTTTTCTGTTTCCCACAGTGGCTGCACCAGTTTGGATTCCCACCAACAGTGCACAGGAACTCCTTTTTCCCTATATCTTAGCCTACACCTGTTGTTTCTTGTGTTGTAGATTTTAAACATTTTTTTTTTAAGTTTATTTCTGAGAGAGAGAGAGTGAGCAGGGGAGAGGCAGAAGAAAAGGGAGAGAATCCTAAGCAGGCTCCACACTGTCAGTGCGGAGCCCGATGCAGGGCTCAAACTCACGAACTTCGAGATCATTACCTGAGCCGAAATCAAGAGTCAGATGCTTAACCGACTGAGCCACCCAGGTGCCTCTGATTTTAGACATTGACAGGTGTGAGGTGAAATCTCATTGTGGTTTTGATTTGCATTTCCCTGATGATCAGTGGTGTTGAACATCTTTTCATGTGTCTATTCATAGATATTTGGTATTTAGATTGATTCCCATTCTTCCCAGTGATAAACAATGCTGAAATGGGTCGGGCCTGTTTGTGGTGCCATCATTGTGTACTTGTCCCATTTCCTTAGGGGAAGGGGAATTACTGAATCAAAGGAAGTCACGTATCTAAGGCATTTGTGCATATTAACAAATTGTCCTGCAGAAAAGGCTCTCGGTTTGTCTAGTATAGAGATGACATGAATTACTAGTGACATAATACTCATTTGCATGCTTATTATTCAAACAAATGTGTCCAGTCATTCATGTTATAAGGTTTGGGGCCTGTTTAGAGAAAGGAAGATCCTGCCTTGACATTCCTATGGGCAATATATGGTGGACAGTTTTCTCATTTAATTATCTAGATTCGTTCTTTTTCATCTTGCCATCAAACCTGCATAGCTACCTAAGGCCCCACCCGGCGACCCTAGAAGGGCTTCTGTATCTTTAGACTGGAGTTCAGGTTCGGACTTAGTGACTCCAGGCTTTCTCTTCTCAAAGTCAAAGCTAGCTCCAAGAGTGAGTATGGTGTGTGGGCTGGCCGCCTTTCAGGGGAGGGTTCCTCCGAGAGGGGCTAGCTCTTTGCCATTTGGTACCCTCTTGCCTCTGTTTGCCAGTACAAGTGCCTGACACATGGGGGGCCCCCAGGAAATGTTTGTGGAGCAAATGAATAAACATACCACTCTAGCTTCCACTGCTTTCCTATTATGTAAACTCATGACATCGTGACACATTAAAACAGAACTATTCTCTATTTTCCTCTTTGAGGGTAGGTCTTAGCCATCTTTGGATCTCAAGCTTCTAGCACATAGTAGGTTTTCGATTAGTGTGTAGGCAACTGTTAATGTGGGGGCACATCTCTCTTCATTCAGCCCCCACCTCAGCCAGCTCTGGACTTTGTTGAAATCTTAGTTCTGTCAGGATTAGCTCAAAAATGCCACCTTCTTTCTTGGTTACTCTAGCCAAAAGAGTAAAAGCTGATATTTTTTGGCTCAGTGTTTTATACATATTACACATATTAATCCTTAACCATTCAAATTCGGTATTATCATCCCCGTTTTACAGTTTAGGAAACAGAACTAATTTCCGCAGTGTCAAACAGTAGTTAAGTGACAAGGTCAGGAATCAGACTGCATAAATGGCCTTAAAGACAGAGTACACAGCCACTAAACTCTACAGAAGGTATCTCTCTCTGCACTACATTCCTATTTTGTTCGTCAGATTGGTATAGATCTGTCTCATCGTCGGCACATCTCCATATTCTACTGGATCAAGAGCTCCCTGGAGAGTTTCTTTGTAAGTCCAGGGAGTAGACAGTGTCTAGATATTGGTTCGTGATGCTTAAGTATGTACTGATTGATTTGTGGTCCTAGTTTCTGTGTCTAATACCTATGAATAGGAGGCATCCAGAACCATGCAGACTCACTCCCAATTTAGAATTCTTCCTGCTCTCGCACACTATCCTGAACTGGTGCATGTACCTCACACCCTTACAATTAATTCTTTTTCATGGTTTGTGTACTTGCCCCTTAAAACTGGTAGCATCCAAGGATATATCTTACTGGTGTTTCACCTCCTTATTCCAAACTCTTGGCTTAGCACTGAGGTGCTAATAAATTGTGAATTGATATACAAACCTCTGTCACCCCTCACTTATCAGATAATAAACAAACACTTCCAAGCACTCCCCCCTTCCCCAAAGGCAAGCTTGCAGAGTACAGATACTGGGGATCACGCCCCAGGGTCCACTGGAACGGCCCACCAAGCTGGGAACGATAGTTTAATGCTTTAGCCTCTCCCTGGGTGTGGCCTTTATAGGGTTGTCGACCTGTCCCTAGTCTCCCTGTGGCCTATTTCTTTGTGTCTCTATCTCTTTGTCTCTGCCAGTTTCTCTTTTGTTTCTCTGCCTCTGGGCCTGTTTTCTCTCCAGATTCCCTTCTTTTTCTTATAGCTCTTCCGACTGTGCTCCAACGATTTCATCTATCTCTTATGTTTCTACATCTCTTTGTCTCTGGAGGCCAATCTTTTGCTCCTGTATTTTTGGTTCGCCGCTCTCTCGGTCTCTCTCGGCTTTTGCGTTCTGACTGGGGGTTCTTAGGTTACGACTTTGTGTCTGGCTCAGGGTCTCCGCCCCGGGCCTGACTTCAAAGGCTGACTCTCCCCAGCATTTCCCAGGCATCTGCCTCTAGCCTCTAGCTGCCGCTCAGGCTTCGGTCTCCCCCAGCCCAGCCCCCATCCCCACCCCACCCCCGGCCCCAGGCCTCTCGGACCCGCCGCGCTTTGTTTCCTGTGTCTCGGCGCCCCGCCCCCGCCCCGTCTGGGGTCTCCGCCGCCCTTTGTTTGCCTGGGTCTCTCCCCCACCCCTTTCCCTGGGTCAGTCTTCGATCTCTCTTTGTCTCTCCGGGCCAGGGTGGCTGGCGCAGTCGGCCAGCCCCGGGGGTCGGCGCAGGTGGCCCGACACAGCGACAATTAGGAAGAGTCTTCGGCCCTCATCACCCGGCTCCGGCCCAGGAGGTACACGGTTAATACCACCGAGTTCGGGCAACTGTCCTCGGCTTAGAGTAGCCCTCTCCGCGGCACGCGGCCTTCCGCCGGCCACCGAGCGCCGGCCGACGCGGGCGGCCTCCACAGGCTTGCAGCTCCTCCCAGTTCCTAGAGCGGCTTGGTGAGGCCTGGCGCTTCCGCTTCCCGTCCCCGCCCCCGGCGGCCGCCCCCGGGACGCCTGGGTCCGAGCCCCCTCCCCATTTGGCGCGGAGCCCGCATACCCCGGCCGCCGGCGGCTCCGGCAGCGAAACCCCGCCAAGGAGCTCGTGAGGGCGCCGGTGTGGCACAGCCGGAGGCGGCTGGGAGGAGAAGGGGGCGCTGCGGGCCGGAAGGAGCAGCAGGTGCAGGGACGGCCGGCGGCGCGGGCGGGGGTCACCGGGAGCCGCACCCCGCACCTCGGACCCGGCCGCTGCCCGGTGCCCGCGCTGGCCGGCAGAGGGCAGCGACAGGGTGCCGCGGGCCGCACATGGCTGTGTGACCGTGGGATTGTGTCTGTCCCCTTGCTCAGGGCGGCGTGCGGGCGATGGAGCGCGCGGTGGAGCCCTGGGGCCCGGATCTCCAGGGCGCAGAGGAGAGGGAGCAGCTGAGAGGCGCCCGCACAGGTGAGGGCCGGGGCAGTGCCTCGCCACGGGCAGGTAAAGGCTGGGTGGGGACTCCGGTGCCGGGCTGTGTCTGGCCGAAGCCCAGAAAAATCGGACGTGAACCGTGCTTCCAGGGGGAGGGGGAGGGGAGCAAAAACCGAGGGAGGGAGCCAACGTTTCTGAGCACCTACTGTGCGTCAGGCCGTGAAGGGGCATCATCGCAAGGACTCTCCCCACTCCTGGATAGTCCTCAGCAGCCTCACAGCCTCTGCCCTACTTCAGGCCTCGTTCTGTCTCGTCTTGACAATTGCAAAAACCTCCCCACAGCCCTTTTCTCTTCAGTGATGCACTCAGCAGCCACATTGATCCAAGTCCAGATGTAATCCTGTTTGCCTTCTCAAAAACCTTCCCTAGTTCCCTTCTGCCTGCTAATTAAAAGCCTTAATGTAGTGTTCGATCTAGGCCTTACATGCCTAATCTAGTCCCAACATCCCTTTCCAGCTTTATCTTCCATTCCTCTCTATGGTTTACTCTTTTCTGTGCTGTGAAAGCTTTGCCCTATCTCCTTATTTCCTCTTTCTCTTGTGACCGCAGTTTTTCTGAGCCCACAATTACAATTATTTGTGCTTGATCGTACCTCTCCTAAGCATTTTGAGGGACAGGTGTGGGTCTGGGTCCTCTCAGGTATATGCAAGATAATTGAAGTAATACATTACACAATAGGCTAATATAAGAAGATATAATAGAAATAGTAAATAGTAGGTGTTCCATATAGAGACAGTATAATGTAGTGGTTAACACAGGCCTGGAAATCAGACAGACCCGAGTGAGAAACGTGGCTTTAATACTTCCTAACCCCATCGCTGCTTGGCCTTTTGGCCAAGTGTAGTATCTGTTCTTACCAGCGTGATACTTTATAACCTTAAGCAAGTGGCTTAAATTCTTGGAATCTCCATGTCTGTAAAATGGGAGTAGTAGTAGCATTGTATCATAGGATTGTTTGCAAGGATTCAGTGATGGGTAGTTCAGTGACCGGCACGTATTAAGGGCACGTTGACAGGAAGTTACCATTGTTGATGAGAGGCAGCAATAATAAGTATTTCAGAAGTTCAGAGGAGAGAGGGAGAGACATCCTTGTGACTACAGATCGCCAAGGAAGCCTTCCTGGGGAAGGTGCCATCAAAGATAGGAGCTGAGCCAAAGGGCAGGGTCTACTACTCCCTTTTGTTTCCCCAGGTTTAGGGAGTGAGAATGTGGAGATTTCTCAGCCCGATGAGTTTGAACATCCCCCCCAGGAGGATGACTTGGGGTTCAAGGAAGAGGAAGATCCGGCTCCAGGTCATGAAGTAGGAAATGCCTCTCTCAAACCTGAAGGCATCCAGACCTGGGATGACTTGTGGGTCCAGAGAGAGGGACCGGGAAAACCTCAGGCTCGGGACAGAGGTCCCCGGCTCCTGGGAGAGCCACGCTGGGGCCAGGCTAGCGATCGGGCTGCCGTGTGTGGCGAGTGTGGCAAGAGCTTTCGGCAGATGTCAGATCTGGTGAAACACCAGCGGACCCACACAGGGGAGAAACCCTACAAGTGTGGGGTCTGCGGCAAGGGCTTTGGGGATAGCTCTGCCCGTATCAAACACCAGCGAACTCATAGTGGTGAAAAGCCCTACAGAGCCCGACCACCAGCCCAGGGTCCCCCAAAGATTCCTCGGTCCAGGATCCCGGCTGGTGAGCGCCCCACTATCTGCGGTGAATGTGGCAAGAGCTTCCGGCAGAGTTCTGACCTGGTGAAACACCAGCGGACACACACGGGTGAGAAGCCCTACAAATGTGGCATCTGCGGCAAGGGCTTTGGTGACAGTTCTGCTCGTATAAAGCACCAGCGGACACACCGGGGGGAGCAGCCACCCCGGCCCGTGGTGCCCAGACGGCAGCCTTCTCGAGCAGCCACAGCAGCCCCACAGGGACCCAAGGCCCAGGACAAGCCATATATCTGCACCGATTGTGGCAAAAGATTTGTGCTCAGCTGCAGCCTTCTGAGCCACCAGCGCAGTCACCTGGGGCCCAAACCTTTTGGCTGTGATGTGTGTGGAAAGGAGTTTGCCCGGGGCTCAGACCTGGTGAAGCACCTGCGGGTGCACACGGGAGAGAAGCCCTACCTGTGCCCTGAGTGTGGCAAGGGCTTTGCCGACAGCTCTGCCCGGGTCAAACACCTCCGCACCCACAGTGGGGAGAGGCCTCACGCCTGTCCGGAATGTGACCGCACCTTCAGCCTCAGCTCCACCCTCCTCCGCCACCGCCTCACTCACATGGAGCCCCAGGACTTCAGCTTCCCGGGCTACCCTTTGGCCCCCCTGATCCCCAGCCCACCCCCCAGCTCAAGCCCACCCCCACCGCCTCTTGGCACAAGCCCCCCACTGACACCTCGAAGCCCTTCACACTCAGGTGATGGGCCTTTTGGCCTGCCTGGCTTGGAGCCAGAGCCCGGGGGCCCACAGGCTGGGGAGCCACCCCCACCACTGGCAGGTGACAAGCCCCACAAGTGCCCTGAGTGTGGCAAGGGCTTCCGCCGAAGCTCGGACCTGGTGAAACACCATCGTGTGCACACAGGGGAGAAACCCTACCTCTGCCCTGAATGCGGCAAGGGTTTTGCTGACAGCTCGGCCCGAGTCAAGCACCTCCGCACCCACCGAGGTGAACGGGCTCGGCCACCACCACCATCCACTCTCCTGAGGCCACATAACCCCCCTGGCCCAGCACCCATGGCCCCTCGACCCCGAGTCCGAGCCCAGCCCTCTGGACCCAGCCAGCCCCATGTGTGTGGCTTCTGTGGGAAGGAGTTTCCCCGGAGCTCAGATCTGGTCAAACATAGGCGAACACACACTGGGGAGAAGCCATATAAGTGTGCAGAGTGTGGCAAAGGTTTTGGTGACAGTTCTGCCCGAATCAAGCACCAGCGTGGGCACTTGGTCCTGAGGCCCTTTGGGACAGGGGATGGTCGGGCAAGGCCCCTCAAAGAGGAGCCGCCAACAGGACTGGAATGATGGGGTCCAGGGAAGGTGGAGGCCCAGGAGACCAAAGGGAGGGTATCGGCTGCTTAAGCAGAGAAGAAAGGGCCGGGGAGGTGGTGGGAGGGAGAAGAAGGGGAAGAAATGGGAGAAAGGAGTGAATAGATAGAAATAGAGATTGGAGACAATAACCTTGAAGCTCAGGAAACTGTCCTGGCTGGGCTCAGTCAGGATCTTGACAGTGTGGTCTATACCCCCAGCTTCTAGAACACTGCCTTGTACTCTGAATAGTGTAGGCACTCAATAAATACTTGTTGAATGAATAACTGGCCTTAGCCTGAGGGCCCTTAAAGAACTCTAAATTCCTGCTGCCTCTTAACCCGTTAAGGATTGCTCCTACCCAACCTTGCCCTTAGGAGACCAGCACCCTGGCCAGCACCAAACAGGGTTTGACCTGTGTTTACAACAGCGAGACTTCAGGAGTTTGGGGTGGTAGAGAGGCAGGAGCATCTTGAACCTTCTGATGGGGAGAGTGTTGCTGTGTGGACTGCAGTACGCAGGCTCAGGCCCCTGGACATGGCCTTAGCCAGGAAGGGCACTCTTGGACAGCCCAGACCCATCTGCCCTGGAGAACCCTAACCTGCCCTGACACCTGGACACTGGCAGAATAGACCAGAGACAGCAGAAGGAGCACTCCTACACTCGATGCCAAGCCCAGGTCCTGGTGGACGTCAGCAGAGACAAACTGGCTGGGAGAAGGACAGGACTGGAGTGAGGAGAGGCCAGGGAAGCTCCAAGGCAGGACAGCCACATTTCCATGTATCTCCTTGCCAATAAACTTTCTTGTCTGAAGCTTGGACTCTGTGCTTGTGTGTGTGCGCAGGGTGAGGGGTGGAAAAGATGTCAGAGCCCCACCACAGGTGAAGCCATGTGTAACCCTGTGAGGGGTCTCTTGCCTTCTTTGAGCCCAGCAAATAAAGAAGATGGAATAGGCTGCCGCTATCTAGGTGTGACATCTGGTCGAAAAAACAGCCACCAGGTTTGTCAGCTGATGCTCCTGACTGACTTCTGGCTGTCCACGGGCGCCACCTACACCACAACGTCGAGCGCGGCCCCTAAAAGGAAAAACTCGGCGCCACAGGGCGGGCTGGGGTGGGGGGGTCGGTCCGTGAGCACCGTTGCTATGGCGACAGGTACCCGGGGAAAGGTGGCCGTCCGTCTAGTACAGGCACAGAAGTCCCCGACACTGATGCTGGGCCTACTGGGAAACCCCACCTCCCTGAAGCCCTTTTTTATTTATCGGGAAACGGGTCGTTTGACTGCATAGTCCAAAGGGAGGGCAAAGGGGATGCCTCTTTAGTCCCTGGAAAAAAACAACCATATATTCTCAGCGACCCATGCGTCATTAGGAGCAGGACTACAATTCCTAGCTTTTTCCGAGGAGGGCGCCAATGGGGAGGAAAAGAGGAACTGACCTGATTGGCCAGGGACAAAGAAGACGAGGGCAGTTAACCCATCTGAGAAATGAAGTACAAGACCGCTTAGCAACTTCGCGAGTTGGGCGTCTCCGCTATTCTGCGTGGGGGGAATGGTCCCCGGATAGACGCTCTCGCGAGATCGTAACCATCCGCCGGGCTTCCCTAGAAACCAACGAAAGCTTGCTAGAGCGCCCTTCCTCCGGGTCTTCCCACCTCTGCCAAGTTGTTAAATACACTCTCGAAACCCTAGAATGCTGCATTCAAGCCTGGGGTTCTTGGAGACTTCGGTCCTTAAGTGCACACACACCCACAGATCTGAATGGAGGTCTCCGGGGGCGTTTGGAAGATCGCCCCTGCTGGGTTCCGTGTTTCCCCTCCCAACCAGTCGACCTCCAAGCCAGCCTGCAGCGAACTTTGTAAAATTACATCTGACTGTGTCGCTCCCCTATTAAAAACCCTGCCGTATTTCCACATTTCTCTGTAAAACGTAACTCCTTGGCATTCAAGTTGGCATTCAAGGTCTTCCATTTGTGTGATTTCCGCCCTGTGCCTCTCAAATATTGCTCCGTTTACTTGGAATGCTCATCCCCATCCCCACTCCCTCCCCCTTGTTAACCTCTCCAAGTCAGAACGCTTCAAGCATTACTTTCCCCCACAAGCCTTCCCTGAACCTCCAGCCTGGGTTAGAATCTACTTATTCTCAATACTTAACACCTGCAGAACTTCTTGAGGCTTATTAGTCACTCAACAGCATTACCTACTGTGTGCTGGGTATGGGGGATAGGAGGATGAATAAGACAAAGTCTCTGCCCTCGGTTTCTATGCAGAAGATGGACGTTGGCCAAATAATTCCAAGTGTAGTAAGGACTCTGCAGGAAGCATACACACAGAAGAGAATCCTGCCCGATTCAAAGGCCTCGCCAAAGAAGTGGCAACTAGAACCTAAGAAAAGGAGTGGGGGATAGGATAGGAGCTGGAGTCTTCTAGGCAGGAAAAAGAGTATGCACCAAGTCTTTGGGCACCCAAGAATTTAAGTAAAGTTCTAGTGAGTCTGAAGGCAAATAGTGAAATGCAGAGGGGTGAGGTGTAAGATGAAGCCTTTTCCAAATTCAACTTTCTACCCCACCCTCACCCCCCCACCCCCGCCCCGTCCTAACAGCAGCCTGGCACACAATAGGCCTCACTGAATACTTCGGTGAACGGTGTCCTTGAAACATGATGGGCTCTTCATAGGAGTTTACAATCCCATAAACTGCTACTTCCTTGTCAATATGGCAAACTCCCACTCATCTTTGAAGGTCCTTCACATTTTTCTCTTCAGCGAGGGCTGCACCCAATAACCACTCCCTTCCAAGGGGGTTATTCAGTTATTCACTCATCTTACTATGCTGCCGGAACACTTATATACCTATTGTTTTCCCTTTCATATATGTATATGTATATGTATATTTATTCATATATATATATATATATATATATATATATATATATATACATATCACAATCTTTTTTTACTAGACTCTAAGATTCTCAAGCACAGAAACTAGATCTGAGTCCTGGTATATGCTTGTACACATTTGTAGAGCAAATGGACAGAAGCCCTCTTTTTCCTTTTTCGCAAGCATCTATTCCAAAGCCTTCCCACAGCAGGAGACCCTGCCAGTGGTGACTTTCACTGTTCCCAGTGGAGTCTCCTCACTGACTGAATCAGGGCAAGCAGGCCTTGCCTTTTGCTAGAAGTGGGGTTCCAGCCATAACCTGGCCCCTCCCTACCTCTTCTCCATCACTCATATTAGATTTACCCTTTTGCTAACTCACTTGGCTCCGGTCACATAAACCTCTTTCTGTTCCTCAGATATGCCAAGCTTATTCTCACCTTAGGCCTCTGCAGTTCTGTCTCGAACACTTTTCCTCCAGATTTTTGAAGGGCTAATCCTTTCTCCCCATTCAAGATTCATCTCAAGTATTATTTCCTCAGAGATGCTCCCCCTATCCACATGAAAGAAACCCCCAACCACAGCCACACTCTCTACTGCATCATCTTGCCCTATTTATTTCATTATCTGAAATTATCTTGTTGACTTACTTGCTTACCATTTTTACACTCTTAAAATCTCCATAGCAGCCAAGATTTTTGTCCGTTTTGTTCACTACTGCATCTCCAATACCCAGAATGGTGCCAGGCATGTAATAGAGCCCAAGAAATACTTGATAAGAGAATGAACACAACCAAAGTGGGTCTTGGTGACCTTGAGTGTGAGTATCCAGGCACACTTTCTCTGAGGAAGAACAAAAGTTTACCAGATGTAATCCCAACTTCCAAACTATGCCCTGGCCTCTGAAGACTGAGACTCAGGTTTGAGTCCTAGCTCTGTCACCAGCTTCCCCACGTAACTTCATTTCTGAAAGATAATTTGGTGAAATCGAAAGGACATGAGCTTTGGAATCTGGCACTTACCAGCTATGTGACTTTGAGCAAATCATTTAAGTTCTCTAAGCTTTTGTTCCTTCGTTTGTCAGAGGGAGACATTATTATTGATTCCCACTGGACTGATATATAAAGAGACATAAGGATTATAAGCAATTACTGAATGTTATTTCTCTTTTCTTTCCTTTCTGAATCTTAGTTCCCCCGTTCGTAAAATGGGAGAATTAAGTATCTTTTTCAGGAGAAGTGGGAAATACAGCTCTTCATACAAAATATCTTAGTTTTTAAAATTTTTATTTATTTTTGTATGTAGGCTTCACACCCAGCAGAGAGCTTGAATCGAGACCTTGAGAAGCTGAGATCAAGAGTCGGAGGCCTAACCAACTGAGCCACCCAGGTGCCCCCATAAAATATCTCAATTCTTAAATGTGGCAAATTAAAATGTGTAAAAGACCTGTATTTTTTAAAACTAATTTTTTTTTTTAAAAAGTAAAAACACCCTGAGGGTCAAACAAGATACTTCTGTGGACTGGGTTTGACCCGTGGGACTACTAATTTCCCACTTAGGCTATTACTTGTCAGGGACGCTATGCGAATTTTTACTGTATAACTTGCGCAAATCGGTTTTATCTCCATCAAGTTCTGATAGCTGATCTGTAAAATGGACCCACCTTTGTGCAGATCAAAGATCATGTGTGTAAAACACTTAGCATAATGCTGGCGCATAGTAGGCACGCCACACCCTAAGTGGCTGCGGTAGCTTGGGTGGCTGTTGATTTGCGAAGTACATATTCAAGGGGCAAGACATCCCAGACACCAGGAGACTGGGAGGGCGACGCCGGGAAAGGAGAAAAAATAGGAGAGGAGGAAAAAAGAGGGAAGGGAAGAGGTGAGCAGGCAACCGGGTCCGCCCTCCAGGCGGGGCGCCAGCGAGAGGCCCAGGCCGGGGCGGGAGCGCACGTGGCCTATTTTGGGCGGAGCAGACGCGCTTGGCCGCAGCGGAGATCTCCGAGGCGGCCACAGGAGACGATCCTTGAAGGTAGGTAACAACTGGACCGCGAAGACCTTGGACGCCGGGATGGGGCGGCCAGGGATTCCTGGGAGTTGGGGTACAGCGGAGGGCGCCAGATCTGGGCTCGCCACCCTCCCGGGGCAGTTCTGGCCGGACGCCTGGGTCCTCTGGGCCCCTCCTCCTCGTGGGCGGGGTTAGGTGACCTGACCAATGACTGGCCGTCTGCGAGGCCCCGCCCCACCCCGCCCCCGGAGCCGCGGCCTCGCAGAGTGCCCAACCGCCCGGCGCCCTGGCCAGGGGCTGTGCGAGCGCCGAATCTGCGGCTGGTGAGTGCGCACCCCACCGGGGTCTCCGCCCCGATCCCGCCCCCAGACCATGCCCTAGAGCTCAGGGCCTCTGGCCCAGACGCGGGGGAGTGACTCAGCGTGGGGAGGGTGCCGACTTGCTGGGGCTGGAGATTCGTACTGCACAGGGCCTTGAATGCCGGGATGAGTGGGGAGAACGAGTGTCTTCGGAGCTGGTCCTGGGGCGTGGGGCTGGGCTGGGTGGAGGGAAGAGGGCAGACCCAGAGACCAGGGCAGAGCGGGAGAAGCCAAGGCTTCACAGACTTGCTGGGGTCAGGGCCACGGGGCGGGGTGGGAGTGGGTGCAAGTCCTGAGCTTTTGACCCAGCCCCTCACCCCAGAACACCAAGATGCCTGGTGAACAGCAGACAGAGGAGGAGGAAGAGGAAGAGATGCAAGAGGAGATGGTGCTGCTGGTGAAGGGTGAGGAAGATGAGGGTGAGGAGAAATATGAGGTGGTGAAACTCAAGATCCCCATGGACAACAAGGAGGTACGTGTCCCACACCAGGGGGCCTGGTTTCTCTTATGTCTGGTCGGGTCCAGCCACCCTCAGACAAACCATCAATCCAGCCTAAACTTTTCTCTGCATCTTAGACCTAGAATCTCAAGTTGGTGGCCCATCCTTCTGCTCTATTGCCCATGCTGCCATCATACAGATGTCACACTTGCTCTGCCAGGCTCTGTGCTGGGTGCTGGACAGGGAATGCTCTCCTTGGTTCCCCCGGTTCCCCGTGGAGCTTGAGGACGAGCGGGATTAAAGTGACAAGTAACCACACAGCTACAATCCCGTGTGATGGGTGCAGGCACAGGAGGTGTGGAAGTCCAGAGCTGGGAACTTAATGCACACTTAGGGGTGAGGAGGGGGTGGTTAGGTAGGCAACAGCATTAGGAACACCTGACTCTTAGTAGCATTTGCTATGCACCAGACACTGTTCTAAGTACCGCAAATCTGTACCGTGGTTAGGATTTGTTCCATTTCACAGGTGAGGAAACTGAGGCCCAGGAAACTGGACGGTTTGGTGACTGGCCCAAGGTCTCAAAGTTAGGAAGGGGATGGCTTAGCTGAGGCCAGTGGGGGTCTGAGATTTAAAAGGAATGGCCCCTTACGTGGCCCAGGGGAGTGGGTGGGGCACTGGGAGAAGGGAAGGCACTGGGAGAAGTAGTTCAATCAGGCTGTAGCATGGATGAGAGTAGGGTGGCTGGCAGCCTGGGGCGGGGGAACCTCTGGTTTTACCCTGAGGGTTTTGAAGGTTTAAAGAAAGGAATTTTAAGGAGATCTCAATATGAGTTAGATTTCCCCACTGGAGATCCTAACTGCCACCAGGTATATATTTCCACTTCCAGAACCCTAGAACTCTCACCCCAAGACAGAGGAGCCCTGAGTCCAACTGGAGGGCTCCTGTTGGGCGGGGTTTCTGGGCCCAGGCTCCCTCTCATTTCGTTCTGCTAGGGGCCAGTTCTCTGGGAAAGACAGTTCTGCTGCCCCCTAGTGGGTGTGGTGGGCCTTAGGGGGCGGGGGCTGGCTGCTTTGGCAACTGCTTCCAGTCAAAATAACTGTTTAGTTCCGTTTTCCTCAGGCCTCCTTGGCCTGTCATCCTAGTTCAGCCTGTGTCTTCTGGCTCTGTGGATCCCCTCATCTCCACCTTTGGCCTATAATTTAAGACCTCAGACTCCAGGGCTTGGTGTAGACTTCCAACTCTATCACTTTCCAGCTGTGTGACCTTGGGCAAGCTTCTTAACCTCTTTGTGGCTCAGTTTCCTCATTTGTAAAAGGGAGATCATAACAGCACTCACTTCCTGAGGTTGTGGGGACTGAGTGAATTAATACATGTAAAGAGTCAGAACTGTGTCTGGTGCATAATAAACACTACGTAAGTATATGCTGCTGACATTCATTCTTCTCCCTGGGGTTCAGGACCGGACACTAGGTAATCCTTTTGGAGATGTTTCAAGTCCTTTCTATCAAAGAACTTTGTGGGCTGAAACCTGGGGCTGGGAGTGGACAGAGAAGCCAACGGAGGCCTAGACAGAGGACGGAGAGCAGACAACTCAAGGCAGTGGGGAAGGCTTCAGGGAGATGACTTGGTCCTTCAAGACTTGGTGATTGGTAAATGGAGGAGGAGAAAGGCCTCCCAGAAGGAAATAGCAAACGCAAAGGCTCAGAGGAGACGAGGCCAGAGAAGTAGGCGAAGCCAAAGTGTAAAAGGCATTGGAAGCCAACATAGAAATTTAGACATAGTCTCAAATCGGAGGAGGGACATGAGTGATTTTCTCCTTAGAAGAAACACTGGCTCCCGTGGGGTACCAAGCCAGGTAAGGCTGGTAGCCTAGTCTAAGGTTTTGACAGCAATGGGGAAAAGAGGGAGAGAAGGGGACATTTGTGAATCCTGATTGGACTGGCTGGAGGTAAGGATGAGGATATGGGGAGTGGGCATGTCTAGTCATCAAAGGTATGTAGGGCTAGACTCTAAATGGTATCGTGTAGCAGTGAAAAGCATCGGTTCCAATCCTAACTGCCAGTCACCAGCTTTGCCTTGGCTTTCTCGTCTGTATAGAGGAGTCATGAGAGTTAAAATCCTTGACTGCCCA